>NW_004955404.1:27883930-27931800 GCF_000276665.1 Chinchilla lanigera | reverse complement strand
AAAAAAAAAAAAAAAAAAAAAAAAAAGAGCATGGGATATAATTCTCAGAGACTATTATGATTAATATTTTAGAAGAAAGGCATATCACATTTTTATGGTTAATCTTTTCATGTTATGCAGTTTTCCCATTTGGTAGGAATGTGAGCAATTTGATGTTGCAGTTTTTTATCTTGAGATATAGTTGAACAGGAGTAAAGCAGAAAGACCTCTCCATAGTAGCATTATTCACAATAGCTAAAAGGTGGAAGCAACCCAAGCGTCCACTGATGAGTAAACACAGTGCAAAGTATACATACAGCATAGTATGCAGCCCTACATAGAAATTCTGACAGTCTACACCATGGATAAAGCTGGAAGACAGTGTGCTAAGTGCAACAAGCCAGTCAGACAAGACAAATACTTACATGAGGCACTTAGAATAGTCAGATTTATAGAGATCGAAAGTAGAATGGTGGTTGCCAAGAGCAGAATGAAGGAGATGGGAAGCTGTTTTATAGGTATAGAGTTTCAGTTCTGCAAGGTGAAAAGAGTTCTGGAGATTGCTTGCAAAACAATGGAATGTACTTAACATGCCTTAAAAATCATTAAGATGGTAAATTTTATTATTCATATTTTACTGCAATTTAAAAGAATAATTAAAAAAAGGCTAAAAGCATTTTGCTGTAGTCTAAAACTCTTTTCCCCCTGCACAGCCTGGGGTACAGCTGTTAATCTGTAATAACCTTGGTCGTAGGACAGCAGGAGTGTAATTTGTACAATTAGAAATGATATCTCTCCATGTGACCCTCATTGCCCTCCATCAAGATTATATAAACAGCACTGCGGAAAGGTGAAAAAGGGCTCCAGAACTGACCAGTTTGCCCGAACACATGATGTATATATCAGTTTCCTCTGATCTTGGCTATGGTAGCGTACAGTCCTCATTAACTTTACCATCTATGTTTTCGGCGTGTTCCCTCGGTGGGTTTTCATTTCTGTCAGTCAGCGTCACATAGCACTTCCGGCTTCATCCCTGCTTGACAAGGTTAAGCCCGTTGCTGGTCTGCAGCTCTGTTCAGCTTTATTTTTCATAGATTTCTCCTGATAACCATAGCATGAACTCTAGTGTTAGGAACTGAAAAGAAGCCAGAAGGTTTTTATTAGAGTTTGAATTCCCACATTCTCAAACTGAGGGGTAACAATGAGTCAGTGTCCTCTATTAAAATGTATATATAATTAGGATACATGCATTTTTCTATATTGAACAAAGTTCAAGTGTAATCTTTACTGACGATGTATACCTCATATGCTGCCTTCAAAGTCAGTGTTTTCCTTTACCTAGTCTTTAGAACACAACTGTTTTATCCTTCTCCCCTTTGTTTTGCCATGTTCTAAGATAATATGAATTGCTATGATTAATTCAATCTTTAAGCATCAGTAAATATTTAGGACTATCCTCACGCTATACTAGGTGTTAGGATGAAGATGTCTAGCATTTTTTCTCTTTATTATATGATCAATATAAATATGGTCAATGGCTATTTTAATTAAACTTAAATTATAATAGAAAAATAAATGTAAATCCTCTGTACTAATCACATCTCTTCTCTCTCTGTGAGTGTAATCAACTCCTCTCTCAGTTTTAACCCCTTTCAGAAACTGTTGTCCATTTCTTTTGTCCACCTGAGCTGGTACAGAATTTTCTCAGTATATACATTCCAAGAGCTCACAGTGACCTTACTTTGCTTTTTTGGTAACTAGAGCAGATTACAAATAATTTCCATAATCCAAAGTCCAAAACTTTAAAGTGGTATGTAGGACAAGCCTTATCCAGAGTTAAGAGATTCTGAAGTAAAGGCACGTTCCAGAGTCCATATTTGGAATCAGTTTTTAGCATCAAGATGTATCATATCGGTTCTGGACATGAAACAACATGGCAGTTCCTGCCAAACTCTGGAGATGGAGTGAGGAGAGATATACCACTCACACAGGGGCACTGGAGGGGAGGAAGTGAAGTGGGGACAGAACTGTGCATGGCGATGCCCTTCCCCATATGTTTAGGGATCAAAGAGCAGGTTTAGGCCCAACCTCAAGCAGGAGTCAACATGGAAGCTTTCATTTGCTAGGGAGACGTGATGGTGCACCCTCAATATTACTTTCTCAGTGATGGCAATTCTCAATGTTAAAAGGGAATCAGGTGATGAAGTTAGGTTTTGTGTCAGTGAGAGGGACCCCAGAAACGAGAGCCCACAGGAACATGGGTTGAATCCTGCAGGACCAGCTGAACCTAAAACTTAGGGTTCTATCTCCAACATGAACTTTGAGTGAGCACTCGCCATGAGTTCCCTGAGCAAAAGAATCCATTTGCAAACATACCAGCGTGCTCAACTCCCACTGCCTGTGGAGAGCAGGAGCAAGGGGAAAAAATATTACAGTGAGGTTATGGCAGTAATACTTAATGAGGGAATGAGGTTAGGGCAGGTGGGAACATCTGTGAATGTATGAAGTGATGTGAACTTGAAGAAAGCTATGGGATTTTTTTTTTCTACTGGAGATTGAACCCAGGGCCTTCACACAGAGGAATATCTTCTGCCCTCTTTATTTATATATTTTTTTCAATTCTGAGACTGGATCTTTCCATATCACTAAGTTGACCAAACTGGGCTTGAACTTGTGATCTTCCTGCCTCAGCCTCCAGGGTGCTGGGATTACAGGTATGCATTACCATGCCACATTTGGGTTTGCCATGTTTTTTACAGTTTATTATATGCTGAAGCCAGGTCTTTTACTGTCATCTGCAGGTTTATCCTTTCCTGAATCCAAAGGTTCATTTTTGACTTTTAGTAGGTGGCCCCTGTAGGACAGGGCAGTAAGTCACTCCTGCTGATTAGATGGAAGTGATCTTTTAGTTCTAATAAGGAAGCCTCTCTGTTTCAATCTAAATTCATCTAGATATCTAGATTCATACCAGGTTCTACCACTTAGAAGTAACTCAGAACAAGTTATTTAAACTTAGTCTCAGTTCCTTTACTTGCAAGTTGCTCAAAGTAATTCTTTCCTCACAGGGTTCTGGAGAGATCTAAATGGAATCATGTACGCTGAGTGCCTGGGACATGGTGGGTAATTGGAACATTTTTGTGATAGTCTCATTTGATAGTGACAGTGTTATGGCTTGCATCTAGATGTCATCCCAAAGCCTCATGTGGTCACAGATGGGGCTTTTTGGAGGTGGCTTGTTCTAGGGTTGTGCTCTTGGGATCAAGGACATGATGCAGGGACTGATTCACAGTGTGATGCTAGGATTAGAGGTGTAAGTGCTACCTGCCCTAAGGGTGGGTAGCTGGGTAAGATAGAAGGGACAGAAAGCTGTGCTCGTGGCTCCTCACTTGTTGCTTATTGCTGCTTGTTTTCTGTGATGCTCCTCTGCAGTACCATCCTGCCGTGGAGCTGGCCAGCCATGAACTGGAACCCCTACAAACTGTGAGCCGGATAAACCTTTCCTCCTTTAACTTTGGGTGTCGGGTATTTTGTCTCAGCCGTGAGAAAGTAACTAAGACAGGAAATAACCATGGAGAGAGAACAGAACATATATATTCTTCTTATTCTGCAATTTTCTACAGAGACAGCCTCAGAGCTTGTGAGTTGCTTACATCAACTGACTACTGGTAAGAGAAGGAGCCAGTAGGAGACACCGAGCCTCTGACTTGTGGTCAATATTTTTTCCATCAAACCATGCTCCCTTTCTACTTAAAAAATAAAACCAAAATAAGATAAAAATTTCAAGACTTTATCACTACTTGTTATTTATTTTTTAAAATGTTGGTCAAAATGACTGACTAGCTTGCAGTTCTTTTTTCTTTTGCTGATCATTTTTTGTTAATTTGTTTATACTCTGTGATGAACGTAAATGCAACATGGGAAGGAATAACAACCATTGGCAATCACCAACATATATTTAGTTTTCACTATGTAGCAGGTCCTGAAAGTATTTTAAATGTTTACTCTTTTTGTCCCTCATCTTTATTTTATTTTTAAGAGTAGGAAGAATTGATTGAAAGAAAGCTTCTGTCTGAGAGCGGCAGAAGGGGATCTGGGAAGTGGGTTTCTTCCTCATCTACACTTCAATATGATAACACTAAAATGAAGAAAATTTATACGAGCCCATGTTGGTAGAAGGTAGCAGATTGTGGGTTTGACCCAGTGTGCCTGGGACCAGAGCCTACAACTGTTTATTTTCTTAATTCCTTCTTTATGTAAGTGTTTAGTGCCCTCTTAATTTATTTCTATCTGTCTTAGCATTTTATATTGGCAAGTTAAAGAGCTGTTTATACCAGTTTGGACTGAAGAGGGCAGAGCCAGCACAAAGTGGAAAGAGGACTTTGGATTTCCAATTTTTTGCCAGCAGGAACAAGTTCAGAAAACCAGTCTGCTGCAGACTCAGGCTTCTTCTTACAGAAAAGGAAGGACGAGTCAGAGAACAGCACCAGGAGCACAGAGCCAGGACGCACAAGGATTGTCCTTCAGAACTGGGCTGGGCTATAATCAGGAAAGTGTAAGACGGGCTGGCGGAGAGGGAGGAAGGGAAGAAGGAGGAAGGCTTGAAATGAAGTCAGAATCATTTACTTCTGATGATATTTTTCATATATATAGCTGCACGTAGCTTTTCAATACGTTATCAGATTTTAAAGATTAAGATTAAAACTTCAAGGCCTGCAGGTAAATCTTCAAATAACTTTCAAGGTCAAAAGAATTAGACTGGCATTAGACTTTGTAAACTCATAAAGCAGAAAATAGGAGAGCACATGAAGTGAAAAAAAGTGATATCCATGGGTTTGTCATCTAACCAAGGTGTCTGTCAAATAGTGCGGCTGACAAACACAATTCTCAGCATGCAAAGAGTTAGGAAATTCTGTTCTCATGACTCCTTCTTGAAGGATCTATGAGAGGAGGAATCTTCTAGAGGGATCTATTACCCAGTGGTGACTGGAAAAAGTTCAGCACAAGGATTGATGATGACCACTTGAAAATATAGAAACTGGCATCTAAAACAACACAGAAGTAGGAATTGAACTGACAAAGTCCATACACCGTGACAAAGTAGAAATAATGCAATCAAGTTTGTTTTTTTTTCTTCTTAAAAAAGACATTTCATTGTATAAGAATGGAGTCATAAGTTTTAAGGCTGTTTTTCTGATCAAGAAAAAAATGTGAAGATAATAACTTGGCTTTGGTTCCATCCCACACTTAAGTTACTGAAGAACATTAGACCACACTCGGCCATCTGCCACGCAGTGTGTAGCCAGGGCAGGGAGAGTAACTCATGTGAATTCAGGGACTTATCTCTCTGAATTTCTGGCCTAGAAAAGAGAAACAGGGACATAGTACTATCCATTGAGCCAGCGTTTTTCCCACAGTCTGTCTCAAATTTCACAGCCCTTGTTAAGTAAATTGATAAGATCAGTCCTATTCCCAGGGAGCAAATGTTAATGTCATTCAAATAGAATCTGAGGAGGGATTTGGTGAACTAAAAACCCTCCAAAGGTACTGAGAAATTAAGAGTAGGGAATGTATATAGAAAGCAAAAATTCTTTGCACACGGTTTTGCAAATTATTTACCCATGTACTCAAAAGAGGAAAGGCAAAGAAGGCCTGACTATAATTCTTCTGTTTTTTTGTCAGCAGGTGTTTTATTATAACTAATCCAGTAGGATGCCTCACTTCCAGTTAGCCTGCCTACAACTTCCTTAGACCAATAGCCTCCAGTTAGTACTCACCTGAAATCTCACCTTGTTTTCACTCTAAAGCATTCTCATCCTTCTGCTGCCTATGATTCTCTGCTTGAAGGGACAGGATCGTAGCTGGTCATGTGAGATTATCTTGATTTCAGAAACATTAGATTATAGGGGAACAAGGTATTTTAGAACTGAGAAATGCCAGTGATAGCAGCTTGCTATGGCAGTCTCCGAGTAAATAACTACCTGTTCTCATTTGGCCGTGCTGCATTTATTTCTCACCTAGCTCTTGGCATGGGTCAGCGTAATTTGTCCAGTTGGTTCTTATGTCAGTGCCGTGAACAACCCCAAAGCCTATTTCTCAGTGCTAGCTGCTGCCCCTCAGCCTAGGCTAGCTGCCTTTTTCCAGCCCTGGTCACTCTCCCAGGAATCAGGGTGTGTACAACCCTCGGAATACAAAGAATCGCTTCTCTTTCATTGTCACATGGGGTTGTCTAGTGGGCGGTACTTAGGTGTCAGACACTGTGTCTATTTCACCTTCCCCAGTGCTCCAGGTACCTCTCCTCCCTCAACAGAGCAGTCAAATACTCTTTCTTACCCTCTTGTGAAAGCAGAGAAAAATCAGAGTGCATGTGAAATGTTCATCTGATCACAATTAATTGAGTTTCATTCACTAGTATTCAAACAGCTCCTTTGAAAGTCACTTGGATGTTTTCGTCAGATGCTTAGTGTCTGACTGACCCAAGTTAACCTTTGCTATCATGAAAAATGCTATAAGAAACTCCTGGGCATGGAACCATTTGCTTTGCTTTGAATACGTTGTGTGGTAAATGACAGGTGAAACATTTCTGCATATCTCAGTGACAGCTCCTCCAGCCACTCCTTCCTCCGTGCTTTCCGCCCTAGCTTATCTGCGTGTAGCTAACTTTAATTTTTAGAGCCTAGAACACACTAGCTCATTGTTTACTAGAAAAAAAGTCTGTTTTCCAGGGTCAAATATGTGCTTCATTTATAATACTTTTGTGACCTCCAGCTTTATTTTTCTGCTTGCACAATACCTTACTCTTTCAAAGCTGCTTTATAGTATATTACTTATGAAAACAATTAAAACATATGATGCACCATATGTTGTGCCAATAACTGAGTGATTTGACAGTCTAATGAACAGGTGCCTTCCACCGCCCCTATGTTCACATATTTATTACCACGATGACGCTATTGTCACAGCTCAGTTCTCTGGAGTTGCCCTTTGATATTGACAGCAAGACATCTCCTGACTTCAGAAACTTGGAATTATGGAGTGAAAGGCATCTTTGAATTGAAAAATGTGATCACAATAAAGTGGACAGAATCCCACCCCTCCCCAACTCAAATATTTAGACAGGTTTGACATCAGAGTGGCTGAGCACTCGAAAAAGACACCACCTTCCGAAGCCTGTTGCCAGTGCCAAAAGTCTGAAAGGACAAACTTCACATTTGCTTTTCTTTTGCTTTTCAAAGCTAATCCTTTGGCAAGTCCTATCATCCCTACCACTAAAATACGTTTCAACTCTGTGCACTTGATTCTTTCTGTCTACCACTGCCCTATTCTAACCATGTCCCTGGGCTACTTGTCCCCAGGGAATTGAAATATCTGTCTGCCGTTATCCACCCACCCACCCATCCATCCATCCATCCATCCATCATCTCTACCATTTGCTCTTCCTCTCTGGCCACCATAGCAAGGGACATTTATCTTTTAATAAATGTGATCACATTATTCTTCTTCTAAATACCTTCAGTTTCTCTCAGCTTCAAATCAGATATAGCACAAGGTCCTCCATGATCAGGCCTGCCTAGCTCTCCAAACTCCTCTCTGCTTTGCCATCTATCACACTTGATTCACACTGGCTTCCTTTCCCCCTTTCATTGTCAAGCTTTCTTGCTCCAGGGCTTCCCATATCTGCAAGACCATCTCTCTCTTCTTGTTGCACATTCATCATTTCTCAGGTCTTGGCTTACATGTCATTTCCATGAAGATCTCCTGACAATCCCCTCCAAATAGCTTTCTCTCCTTATTTCCCCACCGCTGGCACCTGCGTTTCTTATGTTGCGTCATTCATCCACTTTGCCATGCTCATTATGTGAAATAATGCATTCATTTGTTGGTGAGTAGACTTACCTCGGGAGAGCAGCGTGTTTGTTTTGTCATGAATCAAGTGTTTGGTGCCCTGTTATGATTCATAATTACCTGTGGGATAAAGGCATCAAAGGAACTTACTCTCGACAGACACAGCAGCAGAGGACAGTGTTAGCAAATACAGCTCCAGATCCAGGCCCCCAGAAAGAGGCATTTCCAGGAGGGCGGAAAGATATTGGCTGAAGATTGAAAAGTCTGACTTCTGGTCTTGATTTTGCCATGTAATAGCTGCATTAACTTCAGTCTGTGCATAGCCCCCTATGACTCTGTTACTTTATTTTTGTAGAGGGCATAATGATGCCTAGTGTACTTGTGATTTATTGTGAAGATTGTATGAGAGTGATGTACGTGAAGCTGTCACACAAAGTCAAGTCATTTCGCAGATAAGGCGGTAAGGAACGAGTTATGGGAAGTGTTTCAGTAGAGACTTTGCCACAGCTGTGAACAAAGGGCCATGTGCTGATCTGGGGCACAGAGCCAGAGCCATGATTGGCCGTGAATGTAGAGTGTTATTAAGCTTTGCATCTTTAGTTTTCCACTGCCAGGGTCAGAATTTGTCCCGTAGTAGACACAGGAGAGGGGAGTGTCCGTGGGGTCCAAGGACTGTGGCTATGGGTTTGAGGTGGCTTTGGAGGAAGGGGTTCCACAGCTTTCTCTCTACTCCTCCTCTTTTCTCCATGTCCTCAGGCTTTCTCCCGCTAGTGCCCCTTTCTCCTTACACAGGTTTCTCCATACAGAAAGGGACTGATTTCACCTCCGCTCCACAGTTGGAAGAAAGTTTGCCTTTATAAAGTCTTCAACGAATGAGCAGCTATAAAGTTTCAGGCATTCTCCAAGGAACTGGGGAGGCATTTGGGAAGAGTTTTCTTTGTGTGTCTCAGCCCTACGGGCCTGGACTTGTGGTGAGGTAACTTGGACTTGTAGTAGAGGTAAGGTGTCGAGTCTTTAAGTGGAGACTACTCAGCCGGGACTGCGTGTCTAAGTTGCCTTTCTTCCACATGTGTGAGTGGTTACATAAATGACGTGCATCACTTTCAGGATGTGTAGGATCAGTGCTGTGCTTTCCTCATGCTCCCTGCCCTTTCCCCTCCTGAGTGCAGAAGGTGGCGGAGTTCTAAGGGATGCCTGGGACATAAGTAAATGGAGCTTGGGTCCTTGGCTGTCTCAGTGGTGAGAGACTTGGCCTGGACTGTTAGGTGAATGAGAAATAACTTATTGTGCTGAGTAACTGAATTTTAGTTTTTTGTTTATTTTTGCTACAATCACTGGTGGTGTAATGGACACAGGAAACATTTTCTGGGATTAAGACTTAAGACAGGAAGTAATGTTATCTCCCTTACATAAACATATTATGACATATAAATTATTTACTGCCCCAATAAGAGTGAGCCCTAGTTATATAATAAAAATATCAGCAGTGATGGTCAGTCAATAAGCAACAAAGATCATAATATCCATCAGCATTTAGCAGAATACATTTTTTTAAAATGTGAGTAAGTTTGGAAAGAATTTTTCCCCATCTTCTAAGATGAACAAACTGCTAAAGGTGAATTATGAAAATCCGTAAAACAAGCTAAAGGCTGTAATCTTGGTATCAATCAGACCATGGTGATTTATTTTTATTTTTGTCATTGCATCTTCCTGCCCTTTTTATCTTTGTCTGCCTTATTGTTTCTGACGTTACTTTGAGAGTAGGCCAGGAGGTGGGAAGGGCCTGTGTTTCTCCAAGTCGCGGAAACAGCTGACATCCTGTCTCTCTCTAGTAATGACTAATAGACAGGTAGATATTTACCAGTGGCTCCAGCTGAATTATGACAAGACCTATCATGATCCCGGCCAGGAGCTTGTCTACTGTGTGAGTGAGGGTAGCTCTCCAAAACACCTCCCGGGTCTCTCAGCAAGTAGGGACAAGTTTGCACACTGCTGGCTTTCCCTAAATTTTTGTAAAGGGCACTGCAGTTGTTCTCCCTGCTGATGTTTATTCTGTAGGAGTTCTCTGTTAGGGCTTTTGTCAGTGAAGCTAGAGCATGAAGAGCTTCAAAACAGTGCTGAAGATTATCAACAGCATTAGAATGCAGTTTTCCCAAGAACTCTACATGTTATTGAGAGCTGAGCAAAATAATGGCCTTCATAAGTAGAAGCCACACCAATGACTTCAGGGCAAAAGGAAGAATCTTCTTGGTGGCCGCTGAAACTAAGCAGGCTGTTACAGTGTTACTTGGGAAAAGGTCTGCATTCCCTAGTCTTGATTCAGAAAGCTTCCAAGCTTACAGGCATTATCTCATTCACTCTTTCCTCACATCCTTCAGGAAGCAGGTGTGGAGTGTTATTGTCCTTTCAGAAAAGTGGTGGAGACAAAGCAGTCTGCTGAAGGTGTTATTTGTAACAAATGTTCTCTATAACTTTCCTGGGGCTGTGCCTCATCTACCTGACTGAATATATGAATGAAAGAGGCGGGGCGTGGAGTGAATGAGTAAATTTTAGAGCGCGCTGCCCTATTATTAGGACTCCTCTTAGCATTAAGACAGAACAGATTTTGCAAAGCCCGTATAATTCTTACTGAAGGCCCTTTCTTGAATGTGATCAGCTGGCTTTCAAATGCTTATTTTACTCATCACCAGTGTGTTACATTTCATAAATAATGACAAAATTCTGTTGTGCTGTAAGAAGGAAACTCAAGACAGTGACTCCATAAGCCCCCATAACTGGCAACAGTGGAGCTGGTGAAAATGTGAAAACTGTTGAGGATCAAATAGGATAGCAATCAGGACGACTGTAGTATCATGACAAATTTAAGGAAAAATTAGCTGTACAACAGAACTAAGGAAAAAGAAAAGCAAAATTTGCCTTCAAACTTGATGGCGTAATTGCCAGAACACTAGTGTTGACCTGCTGGTTTAGGAGAGAGGGGGCTGGTTATAGAGAGGTGGGCCAATGTAGATGTTTTAGTTTGGGTCTTTGTGCAGAATATTTCAAAAGTGGGGCATCTGAAAAAATGCAAAACCATGGACTTTAGTTTCTTTCAGGCTCGTGTTTAGGTGTCTGGCTTTGTCATTCAACAGTTCTGTGAGTTTGGATTTAACCTCCATTGTTGCAGTCTCCGTGTTTTTGAGATACTTCTATCATTGTCAGAAGGTATCCCTCTACTAAATACTGCTTTATTGTACGTAATTTGGTTGTTTGACTAGTTAGTATCTTAGAAAATGAACTATGTGTGAGACAAGAATATTTTTCTTTGTTGAATATTTTTCAAGACTTATTCAAGTGCTATCATTGTAATGTGTACTTGACTTCACCAAAAAAATCACATATCTATCTATTATGTAACAGATCAGGTAAAGCATATGAGTTGGGGATTTTGTGGTGTTTATTAAACTGCAGACACTCACCAGTTCATTAACACAGCCTTGATCCCAAGATTAATGGATGGCGTTAGCAAATGGAGTAATCTTAAGTAACAAGGAGTGAATCTATTCAGGAATAATAATGTGGAACAATTTAGACCGCATGATTTATACATTTAGGAAGAAATACATGTCATGTATAAATTTATACAGATGTACAAATCTGTTTCAGTAAAGATCACAGGTGTCTGCTATCTGTAGTAGTTATAAATATCACACAAGAAGACTGTCTAGTAAACCAATGCTACTTTATACTGAACTGGTATGTTGAAGCCAATTTCTTATTTCTAAATCTTCTTAGTGGTTTGTAACGTTACTAATATTTAAGTAGAACTGTGAGGTCAATGTAGTAGAGAACAGTATTTCTAAACCATATTTTCTTATTAAAAGTCATTTATTTTTCTAAACCTTTTCAATGGAAATTTTCAAGCATATTTAGTAGACAGAGCAGCATAACAAATCTCTCCGTATCCACAGTATAGTTTGAATAATTATTAATTCTGTTTCAAATCTTGTTCATCAGTTCACACATTATCTTTCCCCTATTTTTAATTAATTTATTTAAAAATACTTTAGGGGGCTAGGGATTTAGCTCAGCAGCAAAAGCGCCTGCCTGGCAAGCGCAAGGTCGTGAGTTCAGTTCCTGGTACCAGAGAAAACCCAAAAACCGGAAAAAAAAAACAAAAAACAAAACAAAAAAAACTTTAGATTTGCAGCAAAATGGAGAATGTAATAGAGAGAGCTTTTATATGCCCCAAACTCAGTGTTGCCTAACTGTACTAATTTCTATTAGTTCACTGAAAGGAACAGTTAGTGCTTATATTGTTTGATCAATTTTGTGTGCTACATCTGGTAATCTGAGCAACTACTTTGAAGATTCCAATAGGCAATACAACAACCATTGGTAATTTCCTATCACCTTGTTTTGAAATTCTTTTTTGTTTTTTTTTTTCTGGTACCGGGAATCAAACTCACGACCTCACACTTGCCAGGCAGGCGCTATGCCGCTGAACTAAATCCCCAGCCCTCATCTTGTTTTGAAATTCTGTATCATTTTCATTGTTTTTTCTTTCTAAAATAAAAAATAGGCAATTGTTACAAATAATGAACATATTGATACTTTAATATTAACTAAAGTCTATAGTGAGATTTCTTCCATTTTAGCTCACTGCCCCTTTTCTGTTTCAGAGCCTATCCAGGAGAACATATTACATTTAGTTCTTTGGCTGTGATAGTCTTTCGGGCTTTCCTTGTTTTTGAAGACCTTGAAAGATTTGAGGAGTCTTAGTCACAAACTTTAGGATGCCTCCTATGGTTGTTTGTCAGATGTTTTCTTCATACTGTAAGATGAGTTATGGTGGAAGAGACAGAGGGTCAGGGCCACTTCCACCATGTCATCCCAGGGCATGCACTCTGCACAGCTAAATGGCTGCTGGTGTTGGCCTGGTCACCTGGCTGCAGTAACATTCATTAGATTTTCCGCTCTAAAGTTACTCTGCCCCTTGCCCTCTATCCCAGAGGGCAGTGACTATGCCCAGTCCTCCCTTTATTTATGCTCCTCCTTGTGGGGTAATCTACATAAATTACTTGGCACCTCTCTGAGTGGGGGATTTGCTTTTCTCCTTATTCAATAGATCTGATTATTTACTTATAACCATATTATCTTGAAGAAAGTGATATCTTTTGTAAATGTTTTAGTTTGTATCTCTAAATAATTAGGAGTATTCTTTTTAACATTATAGTAATATATTATTAGACCTAAAAATTAATTCTTTGGTGTATTAAATATCCATTCCATGTTCAAATTTCTGGTGATTTTATAAGTTGTTTTGTTTTTTAAAGGGGTCTTGTTTGCTTTGAAGCCATAAAATGTTCATACATTGTGTTGGTTAATATTTATAAAGTTTCTTTTAATCAAAAGAAAGTTTTGATTAATTTCTCATCTGTTTTCGAATAATTTTCTTCTTAGAAGAGTAGTTATATGTAAAATAACTTTATTTATTTTTAATACTTTCACTTATTTGTCTATGCAAAAGATAATTTTTAATTTGGAACATTAAATTACTGAAAAAATACATCCCCCAAATCAAAGAATCTAGTCCTGATTAACTTATTAAATACTCACTGTTTCCTATGTACCAAGTACTGGAAATAATATGATGAATAAGACTAGAAGATGAATAAGAAAAATTACATCTAAACCAATTTCATTTATCTGTCTTTTTTTTTTTTTTTTTTTGTCTTAATGTAAGTAATGTAGGCAAACATTTAACTGGGGGCCTATTTTTTGCCAGGCACAGGTAATTACTATTTTCTCATTTTAATGATGAAGAAACTGAATTACACAGCTGAATTTTAGCTGATAAGATGTGCTACTATGACTTGATCTGAGACAGCACAGCTCCAAAGTATAATCACAGGTTAGATAACAGTTTCTGTGAAGGGCCAAGTGTTTAATATTGTAGGTTTCGCAGAGCATATACATTTTCTGTCACTGCTGTTGTTTCTTCTAATTCTCTCACAATTCTTCAGAATGTAAAACACCATCTCAGCTTGTGAGCCATATAAGAAATAAATCAGTAACAAATTTGGTTCACAGGTCATGGCTGTTCAACTCCTCCTAACCATTGCACTGTCCTGCCGCTGGTCATCATCATAACTGTCACACTCACAATGATCTCAGAGATGCTGCCATCCTGCAGCACTTAATTTTTCCTTTTTTGAGGCATGGGGTCCATCTCTTGTTTTCATCATCTGTGAAAGTATGCAATGGTAAGTCTAAGTTCCCATGTAATTTGTCTATCAGGTATACCCACCTGGCAAGGGGATGGATCAAGAATATTAGGACTCAAAGACAGCAAATTTTAAGAAAATCCAGATGTAAGGTAGTTGATTTGAGTGGCTTAACTAAGCAGGGCAAATGGAATAAATAGTTCCTCCTCCCAAATGAAGAGGGAAAATTTTGTCCTATTGTGATCTTAACTCCACTGTAAGGTCTTCTTTTTTGTTAAGATGGAGCATCTACTTGGGGTTGTGTGAAAGGCTGACAGAGAGAAAGATGCTCAGACAGCTCAACATCTTATTTTAAAGAAGGCACCTCTGTGAATTATAGATGTAGAAGACTACATGTAGGCAAAGGCTTGGCCATAGTCATCACTAACTGTTAAAAAGCAGACCTTCATGGTTCTTTCTGGTCTACACCTCTGAGAAATCATAGGCTAAGCTGTCATAATAAAAACAGGCTAGATGGAATCTCACTGGAAAGCAGACCTCTCCAGTCACATAGTTCAATATACTATGGACCATGCTAAGCAATTTTATACACATTAACTCACTTAATACTTATAACTTCATGAGATTTGTACCGTTATGTTCATTTTACAGATGAGGAAATTAAGGCTTTGAGAGGGAAAACAACTTATGTAAAATCACAGAACTAGGAAGACTGGTATTCATGTTCCAGTTATGTCTAATTACAGAGTTTCAACAGGTAATTTTTTACTACCTACTAGCTAAGCTCCACATAGGTGCTTATACAATGGCAGGTACAGCATGGAACATCTCAGTACCAAGTACTAGGGACTGGGAATAGTACGAAGAATAAAACAAAGCTCTGGTCCTGAAGGAGGAATGAACCCTCTTCTCCTTTGCAGATCACCTGCATTGTGGAACATTCATTATAGAAGTAGCCCACACTTATGCATATAGCTACCTATGGTATACACGTCTATGCATCTAAACATGTGATATCATTTTTCTTCACATTTACTCCCAACAGGAAAGAAATGTGGAGAATTCTGGTAACCATACCTGTTTTAACAGTGAGTCTATACTTCATTTGAAGAGGCTTTTGGTTCCCATTCACTTAATGGAGCCTCATTTTGTCTAGCTATAGAGAGGATTCATTACACTTCCCAGCCACTGTTGCACGGGAACAGGGCAAGTTTATACACAGTCACATCCACGGGGATAAATATTCATTAATTCTTGCTCAGTTTGAACACTGTATGCGTACATTTTCTTGTGATTTCCTATCATCTAATTCATTTATTTCTTATCTGTATTCTTATCAATAGAGATAAGAAATAGGCATTTGTAGAACCATGCCTATGATTCTAGAGCATCACGGAGATAAAATATAAGCACATTTTTATGACTATGCAATCGCAGGCAAAGTTCTAGTTGTTAAAAAATATGGGCTACCAAGTTAGCAACTTTGATCACATTCAATCACTTGATCCATTGTAAGTTTTCCAAGCTCCTGGCCTCAGTATGTGTCCCTGGAGTTTTACATCACTCAGAAACGTAGGGATCAGAAGCTCTCTAGAAAGTTGTATCTAAAAATACTGTCTTTGATAGTTTGATCAATCTTACATTCTTATGTCTGGTGGACTGAGCAACTTCGTTGAAGATAACAGTATGTAATGTAGCAACCATTGTTAATTCCTATCATATTGTTTTGAGATCATGTATTGTTTTTGTTGTTTTTGTGTTGTTTTGATTTTGTCTTCATTGCTATTTTGTTAGCTTTTTAAATTTTTAAAATAAAAAAAGAAAAATGTGGTCTTTATAATTAGCCTGTGCTTAAATAATTTTCAAATATTTGACTTGGACAATTTGTTTAACTTCAAATCTCGCTGTCCTCATTTGTAAATGAGAATTATACTGCTTCATAGAGTTGAGAATAAAATAATAAAAAGTGCTTGTTGTTACTTACCCCAAATAAGAAATAACTTAGCCTTGTTACTACTATTCTTGTACTAAAATAATCTCATTATTAAAATGTATAATACACACATAACTTTGAACTGTATGAATGACTTTTGTCCTGTTAGTCTAATTATTTTCCCTTTTATGATTGTTCACTCATTTACAAATTTAACCCCTATATTTTCTCTGATGTGCTTGGTGTTATGGAAAGAAGAAAACAAGGTAGTTTCTTCCCTGAGAAACTGAGTTTTGCTGGAAGATTGCTGTTAGAGACCCATGTTTCTCAAGGGTTACTCTGCATAGAGGTCGCTTAGGGTCTTGTTAAAATGCAGCTTCTGGTTTAGCAAATCTAGGTGGGGCCTGGGACTCTGTATTTCTAACCATTTTTCTGCTGATGCCAAGTTGCTGGCCCGTGATTTATGCTTGGAGGAGTACAATCAGTGCTAATCCTGCCTTATCCATAATAACAAAAGAAAATAAACAACATGTGACTTTTTCCTACATAATTTTATAGGTAATCCTTTAATACTTTTTCATGAAAGTGAGAACAACTATATTCTTCCCAGAAGACCTGGGAAATGTTTCCAACTCCTTGACAGTAATATTGAAAATTATAAAGCATCAAATGGTCCTATCTTTGTCGTGGTTCTAATTTTTCTTTAAAGTTATATTTTATTAATTTTATAATGTATATTTTCTGCTGCAAATCAGTTCAAGTCTTTACTTGAAAGAGAGGCTATAAAACAATGCATTTGATTCCACTGTCAAAAGTCAGATAGCACTGATTTGAAAAACTTAAAGATTTAAGCTGAAAGTTAAATTCAAGTGAAGTAGAGCAGGAATTAAATAATCTTAATGTTACAGCATCTTTTACCCACTAAATTGGAAGTTATTTCTATCCTTTTGTGTTAAAGAAGAAGCTATGTGTTAGAACCACATGTAAAATGTGATAACTGTGAATTTTCATTTAGGTTTTCTGCAGGTCAACCAGTAAGCTGTGATAATGCTCTTTAGAAATGACAAGTATTAATAAAGACTAGAATCCTTGATGGAAGATTCTGTTAAGATATTTCTTCACACCCAAGTGCTGGAATGTCAGTGAGGGTTGTCAAGACATGGCTGGGTTCAAAGGGTAGTGACTGGTGGGTCTCCCTTATTTACTTCACAAATATCTCTGTCCTATTCACTTTTATCTGAAGAGTTACTATTATTTCTGCTTTTGTCCCCTTTTACTTTCATCTTACATATCAGGGACTGAAACCCTCCTTCCTCTAATTGTGTCTGACATGAAGCTGTCAATCTTATCTCCAGGACCTTTATTGAAATGTTCCAGATGTGTGGGCAGAGTCTAGGACCGCAGGCACGACTGGCCCCTGATTTTTCAATGGTCAGCGCATCTGCTCTTCCCCCAGCCTCCAGGGCTGTCCACCGAAGTCATGCATGTAATAGTACATCAAAGCACCTTTTTGTCAAGCCTTTTATTTTCCTCCTTCAGAGAATGACCAGCATAGTGTGTCATTTTCTCTTATTGCTAGGATGCAAGTCCCCCATCCCTAAGGGAGCACACATTAAACTATCCCAAAGAATGGTGCATCTTCAACATACTAGCATAAACTTAAGTGAAATGGACTTAGAATAAAATTACAAATATCATTTCTGCCTTCCCATAAGTCAAATATCAGATATAAGTGTATAGCCCTTTGCTAACGTGCTCATAATATCATTTATTAATCACTGTTTAAAATTTTAGATTCCAAATGAGCTTTCTTTCAAGCCATATACATCTTTTCTTCTCCTTGCTTTGCCTTGCCTTCCCTTTCCTTTCCCTCTCTTTCCTTGCTTTCTTCCTCCCCTCTTTTTTAAAAAAGTATTTCACCCTTCTTGCTTTCTTCTAGTCTGCACTATGAGCAGATATACAGACTGTGGTTTATTTTCTGTGCTGGGGATTGAACCCAGGGCCTATGCATGCTAGGCAAGTGTTTTACCACTGTACTATTTCTCTAGCTCCTGTGTGGTTTATTTTTACACCAATGGAACTGTACTTATTTATGGACCGATGAACTGATCTAACATCTGGCTATAGCTATTGTTCTTTGTCGTTGTTTTCAGTATCATAAGTACAAGATGATATTGCTACTTTCCCATCCCCAATTCCTTTTTGTTTTTATATCCAACTTACTCTTCTCTGATGCCCACAATTAAGTCCAGAGCAGTGAGGGTGAAACTTTTAGAGACTGAGTGCCCAAACTCCAACCCTAAACCCACTTATTTATCATAAACTGGCAACACTGCCCTGAATACTGAGGTTTGATTTTAGAAAAAAATAATTCACACAGTAACATCTTTTGTCACAAAAGAAAAACACAACAGAGGTTTCAATGACATGAGCACCTTTTTATTAGACGGTAGAAGTTTGCATTTGGCATGCTTTTGCACAATTAATGTGATCTTTGCTGTTGTTTGCATGCTGGTAATTTGTCAGACGTTGGCTGGGATGACTTAGCTTGCATGCTGACAAGAGGGCCATGGACTTGCCATCGCTGATCTAGAGTTTGTTCCTTCCAAATCTTGACCTCTGAGTGACAAAAAAAATCAAGATACGCAAAGCCGTTATTGGATATTCTTTATTTAATCAACAAAGGCAACTAACACGCTTGCTTAGGTGTGGGTCCTTATCACTTTTTATCTTGTATTTTACCACCATTACATATTTCCCATATGGTTGTCTATTATCCGTTTCTTTTATTTATTCTGTGCACCTGAGGACTTAAGCTTGGCTTCTCTCCTTAGTAAAGAGAGCAAGGCCTGGCACTCAGAGCAAGCTTAGTGCATTGCCACTAAATGGCTGAAAATTGGTTCCTAACAAAAATCTGTTCATTCTTTAGTTCAAATTATAACAGAAAGTAACTGTACACATTTTTCCTCTACCAGGTAAATACAGTAATGGTACACATTTTTATAAATTTTAAATCTCATTTTTTATTGTGAAAAGGAATTACATGCACCAGGTGCAGGAGGCAATATTTAGCATGGCTGGTTAGTGCTTTCCCAGTTTAACATGAGCATGAATGTAGCTGGGGGTTGGGGCCTGAGATTCTGCTTTTCTAGCAAGTAGTCAGGCGATGCTGCCGTTGGTGTCCTGGACACCAGCGTTTGAGTGACAAGGCTCTACAGGGATTATGTTTTCTCTGTTTTCAAATCACAACTAATGACTGGTTTCACAATGTGTGTGTACAGAGACAGATATGTACATATATCATTTTGATTAACATGTATTTGTTGCACATATTAATGGGGTTGAGTGTGATACTCTAACACATGTATACAGTGTTGAAATCCAGCCTCTCTTTATCCCTCTGATGATCACTTTCCTACATTCAGGTCTAACTTTTCCCAGTCTCTAGTGATCACTTTCCTACATTCAGGTCTAACTTTTTTTTTAGCTTCCACACAGGATACTGTACTTGGTTTTATTTGTCCGGCTTATTTTACTTCACATAAAGTCCTCAGTTCCATTCACTTAGCTCCAAATAACAGGGGCTCATTCTTCCCTATAGCTGAATAATATTCCATTGTGTTTATATACTTTATATTAACTTTTTGCCACTGACCAAAATCTGTAATAAAAAATCAAGACATGAAACAAAGTATAAAAACCACAAGTTCCCAATAATCTTTTTTCATGGACAGTTGCTGTCAACAATTTATTATATGTTTTCCAAATTATTTTCTATGTCTTATATGTATATATTGTGAAAATGTTTCAGGAGATGGACTCTTACAAAACATTCTGCAGTTGCTTATTTTACTTTCCAGTATACATTGAGTTTTCTATCCATGTATGAACTTGTAGGTATTTTTTCTATTTAAAGGATAGATAATATATGTATTAGGTGTTATTTAGAAGTTATGCTATGAAGAAGATATTTATGTAAACAAAAGTTTTAAAAATAAAAATAACAGGAACATTTTTGACAGGAGTGAATGTTATATAAACAAACAGAATAGATGCAAGTAAATTTGTCTCAGATCCTGGAGGTTGATGTTTGTAAAGGAATACACAGGCAGAGTCAAATGAGTGGGTGCAGGGTTCAAGGAGATGCTATCATTCTCCTCTGTGGGTGACACTCTCCCAGGGCTTCCCTGGAGGCCAGGGTCTGGGGTACTAAAGTACAGAGCTGATACAGGCATATAAATAAACCTTGGGTTCATGCAAGATCTGCCATCATGGCTGCAGATTGCTGGTGCATTTGCGGCAGATGCCCACATGCCTCACCCACACACCAGGCTGCCTTCTCCCGAAACCTTTTCCGCCTGCTGCATTGTTGGGGGAGCTGCAGGCCAGCAGCTGACTGTTCCTGAAGCCAGGCAGCATGGCTTCCCGAGGCAGTGGCTGTCTGAGACTGCTGAGAGCACTAAAGGCCGGGCAAGCGACCCTGATGGCCTGTGACCCTGACAGGGCTGAAATTGTTCTCCCAGGAGGGGCGGGTGACGGTGCAGAGGAGCCGTGTTACACCAACAATAGGCAGAATAAATTAAAAATTGCTCTTCTATGGTTGTTTAGACTACAAGGACACCTGGGTTGGCTTGATTCACGAAGGCAAATATCTATGTCCTGTCTCTGTCTCTCTCTTAAGAATAAAGATTTCTGGCCAAAAGATTCTCCACATTCCAATTGGAATTGGAATGACCAGCTTGAGCTCCTACCAATTAATTTGACCGAGAATCTTTCCGCAATAAAAAGGCGCCCTTCCCTCCTTCCCAATCAGGCTGGAAATATGATAGATTCAGTTAATCTTCAACAGGCAATTTCAGACATTTTAGATCCTCTTCTGCTGTGTGATTAATTGCTTCAGCATTTGGCAAGTATGAAACGAGAGTTCTAGGGGGAGGAGGAAGGGTGCAGGCTGCAGCTGGCCCACTGTTTGTTCCCGCTCAGGCCTGGCCTCTGTTCTTCCTCAACAAAGCACAGCTGGTTTATGTCTGTCACAATCAATGGGATGACATTTCCGAACTGGTAATTACCGAAAGGATTCCTGTTGATGCCTTTTGGAACTGCCAATCTTCAAGGTAGCTCTTAGCTCCTGCTGAGTACAGTATGTCTGCAGTTGGCTTTTTATCTCCCTTTTCATACTTGAACTGAAAGGAAGGTTTGTGTGGAGACTTGTCGCTCGCTCCCTCGCACCTCTTCTCGCCCCTCACCCATTGGCGCATTAAGGAACATCACAGAGACTAAAATCCTCCGCGCGTTCGGTACTGAGCGACACTGCTAGGATAAAGGTGCCTAAGAAACACTCATGAAAAACTAACGTGAATTATAAATGAAGGCATTTATGTTTTCATAAAAACATAAATGAGAAAAGACCATTATTTTCAGGCATTTAAAGGAGAGTCTTGTAATTTGGTGTTTGTCAAAAGGAAGAATTCAGATCGTTTGCTTGATTCAGTCGTCCCAGAGAAGCACTTCACGTTGGCATTTATCTTTTTACATTCTCACAGTCTTTCGAGCACCTGGATGCCATTGAATAGGCGCTATTTGAAGGCAGATAAGTAATGTTGTAGCTGCCTGGTTCTCCGGGTGGAGCAAACCAGTAGACATCATAAGGAATATATTTGTTCCTTTCTTCACTCAACGATGATTTATTGCAACGTATGATATGCCGGGCATTGTTTAAATGCTGAGAATTGAAGCGGGCCCAGACAGAGCCTGGAGTGGGAGTGGGAACAACGCTGCTCACAGCTTCCTAAATTGCACTCCAGAGATACTCTTATTTTATCTGTGCGTTCCTGACCAGTCTCAGGCTCTTCAATCTAAGATGTGTGCGTATATTCTTATATTCCCATTGCCTCTGAGCCTTGGAGTTAAAAGTACAAGACCCGGTGAACGAAGATGAGTAATAAAATGTAGGCACAAGAGTTTAGAAGGACAGGCTAAGTAGAAGTTTAAAAAGGTAAAAAAAAAAAAAAAAAAACAACACTCACAAAAAAGAGAAAGGAAGATAAACAGAAATTACGCATGCTCTTGACTTGACATCACATCCTGATAAATCCATCATAAGCTGGAACTATCATAAGTGAAAAATGTATTTAATTCAGCTGGACTATCAAATGCCATGGTCTCGTTCCCCCATGCACTGTGGAGTGTTAGTGGTCTTCCTCATGATCCTGTGGCCAGCTGGGTCCTATGTCTCATTGCTTTTGCTGAACTCAGTGCTACATCCGGGCATCACAAGAGAATACTGTACCACATATCACTTGCCCAGGAAGAGGTCAAAACTCAAAATTCAAGGTATAATTTCTATGGAATGTGCCTCTTCCATAAAATAGTAAAGTTGAAAAAATTGTAAGTGTAACTGTCCAAGGCTGGGGACCCTCTATATTTCTTGTAAACTTATTGTTTGAGGACAATGAGGACATGAGTTCCACGACCAAAGAAGATTAGTGATTGTAGGGGCTAGCACATGCCTCTTTATCTACCTAGAAGAATACAAGCTCCTTGAAGATAGGTAGTTTTTCTTGTCCATTGTCTTCTCTAGTGTTAGTAAACTCTTGGGCCAATAAAAACTCACTAGATATATTAAAATGCATTATTTTTAATGTCACAGGAAAGAAACAAACTAATATTTATTAACATGTAATGTATGCAATACACATAACATTTAGGAAAAGCATGGAAATTATATATACCTTGAGATACAGATTAAACAGTAAACCATTTAATTACATTTCAGGGTGTATTCAACCTACACTCGTCATTTTACTTGAGAAAATTTAAAGAGTCTCCCAAATGTTGCAGATTTTCCCACAATTTTGCTACTTAAACATATAACCAACGAGTAGAGTTCATTGTTGAGTTTAAGAAAGCTTTTAAAGCTTTCCCTTGAGTTCTTCTCTCCTATGCCCTTTATTAAAGTTAGTTTAACTTTAGGCAGGTTGTGACTTTCTAACAGACATCATTTTCTCTCCTGCTGCCACTGTGGACCACTTAGGAGAAGTATGTTTGAACAAAGGGTTGTGTTATCTCCCCACCTGGGCATTTGATCCCTCCTGTTGCCTCAGGACCAATCCTGTCTTACTAGAGTTCAGACTCAGTGGAGTCTTCATGAAAAACTGAAATGTAGGGAAATAAATCATAAGAAAGTCTGTTTACTTTAGGTCAAATATTCTGATACGTAGTCATTAGGGTGAGTGGAAGTAAACATCCTCTTACTATCTAGTATAAAAGTTCACAATAATTTCTCTTGTTCCTTATCTTTGCTTTCAAGAAGGTGTCACCACATGGCAGATGCTGGAATGTAGCCATTTCCCCTGTTGTGTATTCATGGCAGATCGATGTCAGCTTAGAAAGTCTACCTCTCTAGTTGTTTGACAGTGATGGAATAGCTAGTGGTAACTTATTTAATCGATACATTATCTTTTCTTAATGTATTTCGCATTTAATAGAAATTAGCTTCACAGAGGTATCAGTAATGGATGTGGTCTCTCTCCTTTCCTTTTCCTCTTTTATTAGTTCCCTGCTGGTCATTAGAGTTCAGCTTTCCTGTGAAAAGCATGATGTGGCATTAAAAGAGGTATGTACAGTAAGTAGTTCCACAGGCTTGGTTTGTCACATTATTTATTTGGGATATTTTATTAGAATCGTTCTAAAAGCATATTCTCTCTAATTATAAAGTGTTCTGTCAGATTTCAACATTCTATAATATTGGTAGGGTGTCTTTAATTTTTAAAGGAAAATGATTTCATAACATCACATATGGACATTTGCAAAACCAGTGGCAACGGCTACAGATAAAAAGAACAGTGAGGATGAAAACACACATAGGGCAGGTTCTATACTCAGATTTGACATAATGTAACTTCCAGGGTGAAGTTTTGCACTAGTGTTACTAAGGGTTGTGTGGGGTGTTTCTCTGCCACGATATTCACTAGAGAACTTCCTAGTAGTAACGGGACTCTTTCGGGGGCTATGGGCCTGCAGTAGTACACTGCACATTAACAAGAACGGCTGCCTTACAGAAGTAAATACATGGGGATTGAGAATAAAATCTGATCAAACTATTCTAATGAGAGCATTCTTTCCCTAAAGTGTACTGCTAACCAGGTAGTTGTTCTAATACGTTCATTCTACTATATAATTATTTTATTTATAAACACTTGTATGTTAGCCTTTTGTGGCTTTATTAGGTTCATTCATCCTGGAGACTATCTGTGAAGTGCACTGTGTGAAAGGCAGTGTGTTAGGACTGTGGGGAGATCAGTGAAGAAAACACAGGTGTGCCTCTGAGGGTTTTAATCTAGCAAGAGAGAAGTGTTATAGCAAACACTAAAATAGAATATTCAAAGTGATACAGGAGCATTAGCGAGGCAAACTGATCTGGCCAAAATATTCAGTAATAAAAATACCCTACTAGCATATGCTGTCACATGGACAGAAACAGGTCAATGCTTGTAGAAAGGACGCACTCCCATTCCTATTGCAGGGAACCATTGATCTGCTTTTATTTCTGTAAGTTTGCCTTATTTGGACATTTCATCTAAATGGAACCATAAAATCTGTAGTCTTTTATGGCTCCTCTTTTTTGATAGTGCATTGTTTTTGAGATTTATCCATGTGACAGCATATGCCAGTAGGTTATTTTTATTGCCGAATATTATTTCATAACTCTCATAGAGTTACATCTGTATGGAATCTATGTGTGGAATGTATGAACATTTTGTTTATTCATTTAACAATTCTCAGTGTCTATCCAGAGGATAAAAATGAAAAATGAGCTCATGAAACCTGGCACTTCTGAAAATTTTTTTTGCCCAAGAAAATCATAAAGACAGAATCAACTAATGTTGTTCTCAACATCCTTATCAGTGCCTCCGCAGAAACTCCAGTTAGTTTCAAAAGCAAGTCTCAGGTACCTTTGAGAAATATAGGCCTTTAATGTATTTTATTATTTTCTTTGGATAGGTTACAAATATACCTAAGACGTATATATCCAGCTTACCAGTCAACATTCAGATTGTAACTGTCAGGAACATGTATTAAACAGTTGGATTTCAAGAAATTTAGAAATTGAAAAGGTTTGAGCTTCTGATCTGCATGCATTCCTAGGAATGCGGCGTTGCATATTTTCTGGAAGACTCTGGAGCGCTGAGAGTGGGGAACTGTCTGGGTGAAGTGTGATGTGGGCAGGACAGGAGAACCCAGTACTGTTTTTCTCACCATGTTTCACTTTGGAATACAGGACAAGGCTCTGGTCAAAGGTGCACAGTGTCCTGAGTGCCACAGGATGGGGAAATTTGAACAAAACAAACAACAAAACAATAAAACAGCAATGAAACTGCTTATAATGTGAATTTATGTTTTGACCAGATGGGGACATTATTGACAAAAATAATTTTTCATAGTGTTTTCCCTGCATCTTTCTTTTTTCATACTAGTTATCGATGTTTTATTATAGCATTTGTGTACTTAAGGAGATGTAGCTGAATACGGGAAAAGCAGTCAAAGTGCAATGTGCTCCAGTTTTAAAAAGCATATAAAAGCTTGAAATCAGAAAATCTGGATGCGAGTCTTGACTTTGTAACTCATTAGCAAAGCTTTTTTAACACTTCAGTGCATGAAATGACAGTGAATCATACCTTATAGTTTACTGCATAATCAAAAAATACATGAAAGTTCACATTTTAGCCTTATATAGTTAACATTTTGAAAATCTCGTTCATTCAACAAAAATTTACTAAGATTTTACCAAACTGTTTGGCTTTATGAGGATATAGAATAAGATGGACATTATTCTTCTTAAGACCATGGTATTATGGGAAAGGTAAATATTTAAAAATAACTATACAATTAGCAATGATACTACTATTGTAGTGTTGTAAAGAAAAGTGCAAAGAACTTAAATACAGAGAAATCCAACCTTGGCAGGGGCTTTGCTAAGAGTATCTTTCAAGAACATTGTGAGGTAGACAGTGTCACCGTTTTGTAGCTGAAAAGACTGAATCCTGGAGATGTGTGCTGGCTCCATTGCTTATCTCTTGGACTATATTATATCCCCCGAACAGTGCTGGACTTGAAATTAGGGGCTCCAGAAACGCCTTTTTGTTGAGTGAGTGTGTGTCATTATGGTAGTTGTCTTAGTTACTTTTCTCGTTACTGAGACAAAATACCCAATGCCCAAAGTTAAGGGAGGAAAGATTTATTTAGCTCAGTTCATGGAGGTTTCAGTCCATAACTGACTGGCTCCAAGGCAGGGTGGCATGGCAGAGGGACAACCATTCATGGCAGTGGAAGACAGCAAAAATAACAACAGGCTGGGTGAGGGGAGAGAGCGAGAGTCCCTTATCATGTGCGGGCTACCCACTGCACTCACGTCCTTTATCCAAGCATAAGACCATGAATTAGTCACAAACTCTAGATTCAGCTGCCTCTGAAAAGCCAGTCTCCCCAGACCACATGAGCTTTGGGAGGACATGTGAACACAAATTGTAAGAGTAGTCCCCTTCCTTAGAAAACTCGTAGCATGAAAAGTTCCATTCTCTGCCTGCTTTTGCAAACTGAAAAAGGGAACTTGAGAACAAAAGGAAAAAAAAAGTCCTTCCAGTTTAACATTAAAAGAGTTCCTAAACAAGGCATGTCTTATGTCACATCATAAGACCATTTTCAAGAAACTTACAGAAAATATTCATAGTCCAGAATACAGGACTCCGTTCACAAACTCAATTCTTCCACAGTTCTGGGGAAGATGGCTAAGTTCATGTTCGTGTGGGCCACAAAATTTTGTTTTTGTTTACAAACTCCGCATCTGGTGATGAACATCAACACGGCCATCTTCCCCAGAATGGTGGAAGAATTATGTTCATGAGCTGAGGTACCCCTGTGTGACTGTATGGTGGACTGAGCAAAATAACATAGAGCTCTAATTATGCTCAAGAGAATGTCACAATCAATGTGGTCTAAAAAAGGAGATTCATGTCTCCACTCAAATACTAATTGGTGCATTTAGAACAGGTGTCACTTACTTCAAGGGTGCAGGCAAGTGGGGGAAGGTGCAGTGGTTTTCAGGCTCAGATGTAAATGATGAAAGATGATAGTCTGTAGAGAAAATGGCAAGGCAAGTTGCCAGTGTGTCTGGCCCTTCAAGGTGGGACTGCTTAGTATTAAGGAACGATGATAAGAAGGGATACACATCTCCATCACTTCCCATTTGTGCTTTGGAAAGGATGACTTCTTTGTAATTCATGTTTATAACTTTCATAGAGCCCATAATTTAGATAAGAAAATCAATTTCTGTCTGGGCTCTTCCCAGCAATCTGTCTGCTTCTGAGACCTGTTGGAGGTAGAGGTTTCGAACACAGTGACCTTTAGAGAGCACCTGATCTTGTGACCCTGCACCTCTGGGAGGTGGGAGGGGTGGGGACAAGAAAACAGGGCTCAGCCTAGAAAGGGCAGCTATTGGACTTCTTTCCTGGACTAGAGGGTCAAGGTGATGTTACAGAAAAGGAAAGGACTTGGACAGAAAATGCAGTGGGTCAGGAGGAAGAACGGAGGCACAAGCAGATGAATCATTCTTTGATAACTGGACATCAGCCAAGGCTCAGGTCCCAGACTTGGGGCAGATGGCCTGTCTGCGCCATTACAGCCAACTCCAAGAGCCAATGCCAGAACTTCTGTCTTCCCAAAATTGTGTTTCTGATATTCCTTGAAATAGATGTCTGACTAGGTGATCTAGTGCTTCAGAAAGTTGTGTCCAAATGAGTCGAGGCTTCCTTAGCTATGGAACTAAAATTCTGTCTTCACCAAGAGAATAGCAGGAAAAAAATTTCCTCTTCAATAGCAGGGAAAAAAATTGAGTCTTGTTTACTGAGTTTTAATGTTCTTGCAGTGATTATGAGTTACACTAGCAAAATGGATAAATGGAAATTGGTTGCTTTGTTTTCCTCCCTCTCCTTGACTTGGGATCCTTGAGCCATGGAGTCAGGAAATCCCTTTAATTCCATGCTAAAATTTGTGAGACCATTATTTTCTGGAGAGACAGATGGTCCCTAGCTATAATTAGATTTTCAAATATTGCCTAAAACGATTTAGATGTTGTATTTGCTTCCATTCTTGACCTCTTTCATTCTTGTTCTATACATTCAGTTCCATAATATAACACCTTCAGCCAGGCTCCACAGGCTATGATTGATGCCCACATCAACCTCCAAGTCCTGACCTATTCAGCAAACTCTAGACTTCATTGTTTGACTGCCTCCTGGATATTCCTATTTACGTGTTCTAAGGACACTTTATAACACTGCATGTCCCCAACTAAAGATTGTACCTTGCTTCTGAGCATAACTGCTCCTTTACTGCACGGGCGTACTAGTGGAATCATCAGCGAAATGGCTTCCCAGTTCCTTTCTCTCAGTCCCTGTCCATATTTACTTTTCAGTCATACATCAACAGTATCTCTCATTACGGTCCCTCCTCTTCATCCCTCTGTTACTCCCTTATTTGGGGTCCTTCCTCTCTCTTGCTTAGGATCTCGCAGGGGAATTCCAAACTATCTTTCTACCTCGAGACCATCTCCCAAATCCAGCCACACCCTCCTGTCAGCATGACTGCATTTTCAAACCTTTGCTTTTTCCCATTGTGCTTCCTAACTGTTCTAGTTACTTTCTCCTTGCTGAGACATAATATCTGACCCTCACAGCTGTAAGGAAGAAAGGTTTATTTTGGCTCACAGCCTGTGGATGTTTCGGTCTGTAGTTGGCTGGCTCCCACGCAGGGTAGCATGGCAGAGGAGAATCAGCTCATGGCATGGTGGTGGGCAGCATAGAGTGTGAGGAGGAAGAGAGATAGACCTCCAGCGACCCACATCCCCAGAGCTGGTTTTGCCTTCCAGCATCATCACTGATGAGCACCACACCCCCATGATCCAATCCCCTCTCAAAATCCCCCTCTATAAGCACACAGGCTTTAGGAGGCATCTAGATGTAGATAGTAACACTAACTGTGCAGTGGGTTCCAACTAACACAGACTTCTTCCCAGTCCCAAGCAGCCATTCCATCTTGTATATCCACTGTTGGAAAGGTCAGTGGGATTAACCATGTATTAATTTGTTGCACATTCTCTTCTCCCTATTTGAACCCACCCAACACACACCCACAATGGTTTATCCTGATCTGTTGGATTGCCGGATTACTTCTTAGCCCACATGCCTCATCCAGCTATCACCAGTTTGGTACCACTCCATCCCTTGCCAGGAAAAGTTGGGATTTCCTGCTTTGTGTCTCTCAAGCTCATCCTTGTGAATTCTTGTTTACATGTCACTCTCATGCATTATGAGTTCATGGAGCTCATAGCAATTTAAATATATCTTGTGCCTAGCTCAGTGCCTGTCATATAGTAGGTTCTCAATGAAATTAAATAATGAATGAATAATGAAGTGATCATTCATGAGTGTATGACTGAATGTAGGAATCATATAGTTTGACTTGTTAAATTTTACTAATGAGGAAACTAAGCACCGATGAAGTAGAAAAATTGCAAAGTTAGAGGCCAAGTCTGGAACAGAACACAGGTGTTTTGACATAGTTGAATGCACCTTTCACTGCACATTATGGCACATTTCACTGGCTGGTTTTCTTTTCTTTGTTTTTTTTTTTGTGGTGCTGGGGATCGAACTCATAACATTGCCTTTGCCAGGTAGGTGCTTATGCCACTGAGCTATATCTCCAGCCTGATTGGATGGTTTTTTAAGAAAGAAATATTTAGTTTAAGCTAAATACAACATAGGCGCACAAGAAGAATACTGACTTAAAAAGGGATAAAAGAAGATGTTTTTGTCCACAGTAGTTATTCTATTAACTTTTGTAT
This sequence comes from Chinchilla lanigera, assembly GCF_000276665.1. Taxonomy (NCBI): domain Eukaryota; kingdom Metazoa; phylum Chordata; class Mammalia; order Rodentia; family Chinchillidae; genus Chinchilla; species Chinchilla lanigera. The sequence continues at coordinate 27,901,940 of NW_004955404.1, read as the reverse complement.
TCAAGGCAGAGTATGAAAGTGCTAGGAAGAGATGAATAACTTCAGTCCTTTAGAGGATGCCTGAAATGAGAAATGATAGTACTTTATCTAAACTTAGCAGTTAGTGCTGGATAATTTAGAAAGATTCTTTCCTTTAAGCTATAAAATTAGTAATTGAGATGTAGAAACTTCACAGATCTCTGGGGATCAGTGCTTGAGGGACTGGCAGCCGCAGGAACAGGGAAGCGATATTTCTTTTGAAAGAGAGCCAGACACACTTTTTGTTACTCTGGGTTCCCAGTGTGAAACAAATGGCTTGACTGAAAATATCCAGTTCTAGAAGAAAATTGTAGTTTTGGTCTTTTAATGAAAATTTTAGATACATGAAGTTAATAAGAAGTCTGGAGAGGAAAGCCAAAATTGATATTTTCAAAAGAAGATGCTAAGAGTTAGGGCACACAATGTGGAATGAAAATACAGAATGTAAGGGTGTTTTTTATTTAGAGTGAAAACAACTATAAATGAGAGTCCATGGGTGTGGAAATAATCACGCTAACAAATCTTCAATAGAATGTGTCTGCTTTACTTTATCAAACTGAGAGAGATACAGATGGCATGAGAGAAATACAGTCTATATAAGAGACAGATCTGAGGAACGGCAAACATGTTTTAAAGTGCCCATCTTTGTGAGGGTAACAAGGCTCAGAGCCATCAGCCCATTGTTGGGAGAGGAGGGCTTGTGTCTGGCGAAATATCAGAAGGGACCCAGCTGCTGCCGTCCCAGAGGACAGAAAGGGAGGGAGCCGGGGGACCCATGGTGGGGTGCAGGGGGACCCATGGGGGACCCTGCTGAGACCACTGCAGAGGGAACAAGTAGGTCTGAGTCTTTGCATGTTGAAGATGCTACCTACTTCCAGTAGAAAGGAAGGGCGAACTGGAAAGGGCAGAGAGAGCATGTGAATAAGATTTATGTTTGGAAATAATTTCTGAACGATATTTCTGCTGTACCCTCTGCTTTACAAATGGCAGAGCTTTATGAGATGATAAAAGAATCAGAATTCGCTTTCATTCAGTCTTGTTTTATAACAAAAACTCATACCTTTCCTAAAATTCTCACTAAGAACAATGAAATGTGAGCCAACTTCTAGCTCCATGTTTTCCAATCGGCTGCTCTGAACAGGTAGGGCAGCTCGAGTTTGTACACGGTCAGTAAGCTCAGCTTGGGTTTGGGAACCTGCACTTCCTCCTTGGTCATCTTGGAGCTTGCAGGGACGTCGCCCAGCTACTGTGTGCCAGCAGTCCCGTATTTCCACTTTAAATGGTCTGGAACTTCATGTCTTTTTTTCCTTCTCCCCCATATAAGCCTAACTTTATTTACTTTGTCTTCATTGTTTAATACATTGATATCTACTTTTAAAGAGGTTACCCTAGATCTGACAGAGTACTCTATAGACTTATGATATGTTATCCATCCAGCAAATGTATTGGTATTTAAAACACGACCTATTGAAAACATAGTTTTTCCTTGGTATTCACAGGGAATTGGATCCAGGACCCCAACAATACCAAACTCTGGAATGCTCAAGGCCTTATATAAAATGATGTAGCATTTGCATAAAACCCCTACATTCTCTGAACACTTTAATTCATCTATAGATTATGTATACCTGCACAATGAAGGGAGACTGGGAATCAAACTTAGGACCTTGCATTTGCCAGGCGGGCACTTGTGCCGCTGGGCGACACCACCGGCCCTGCCTGCACAATGTAAATGCCTTGTAAATAGTTATAGTGTGTTTAGAGAATAAAAAAAAAATGTGTATGTTCAGTATAGGTAGTTTTTGTTTTCAAATATTTTCCATATGTGGTCTACTGGCTCCATAGATATGAACCTACAGATAACAGAGAAGGGATTTATATTACTTTAACGCAGAGCAACTCTAATGGTTCAGGTACCCTGAGGATCAAGGATCACATCAGTGAGTACTTTGAGAGTTGAACCTGAGCATATGTTTTAGAGGAACAAGAGGACTTCCAGAAACATTCTGAAAGTGCAGAATTCCAGTAAGAATTATTATAAGATAGTAAGTGTGATGTATTTCTGGGTACCTTGCATGGAAAGTCCTAGTCAAAAGCCAAATATTAGTATTCCTGTGATTATAGAGCCCCAGAGCAGGGAGGTGCTGAGGACTTTGCAATTGAATATCTTCCTCCAGGCCCTTTAGCACCTTCTAAAGGTTTCATAAATCAGGGAATATGCCACGATTTGCTGAAGGGATACGTGTTTGAGAGGTGATGAAGTTTACTTGGAGAATTTAGAGTTCAGTTTTATTTGAACTAAAGTGTGAAAGGACCCATAGTGCTGAGGATCCTTCTGGGCCTGTTTAAACAGTAGCTCCAATTCCCTTTTTGAACACTTTGGTACATTAGCTAGTGAGTGCTACAAATGCTGATCTGTCCTGCGCGAAGTCCCCTCCTGGGACAGGGCATGAGGTGAACTCCTTGCAACCTAATCCTGTAAGCACCAGCTCAAGTCATACGCCTGCAGTGAAGGCTTTTTGACAGCTCCGGGACCCTCTGATCCTTCTCTCTATTGAACTAGCATCTACTTGTTGAGATTGCACTGCTAATTTCAGGTTCTGAGTATGTGCAGAGATTCTAGGGACTGCTGCTTCTTGGGAAAAGAGTGACATTTCCAGCATCTCTTCTCATGGAGAGAAGGATGGATAAACACAGGATGAAAACTAGACAACAGTGGAGGACAACAAAGGAAGGACACAGAAAACACCACGTGGGGTGGAGGTAGGGAACTCCATGGATGAGAGGAGTGTCACAATTCAAGTGGCTAGCAGAGGTGATGAGCAGAAAGTTTGGTTTGGTTTTTGGTTTTCCTGGTGCTGTTCTAAAAGTCTGTAGCCAGTGTCTAGTTAATTTTTATAGTTGGTTTCACCTTTTTGCTCCTTTGCTCATCATTCATTACACATACATCATATATCTGTGGACTACCTATCGTGAGCCCGGCACTGTCCTGGGTCTGAACACTTAGCAGTGAATAAGACAGATATTCTGGTGGAGGAGACAGACTATAATTACGAGACAAAGTGGAAACAGATGAGATAATGTCAAATATTATTAAAGCACTGAAGAAAACAGAACTGGAAGAGGGGGTGGAGGATGACTTTGTCTAGCTTTTATGGAGCTTATGTGTTTTTAATCTCAAAGTGGCATGAACTACTCAAGATGATGCCTTATACATCTTGATTTTCTCCTTTCTCCCTACACACTGCCTTTTGCTTTTCTACTTACTCAATATTGAAAATAAATTAATGAATCCAGGAATGGAGTTTTGCAGTGAGACAATTTGTCCCACAGGGTTTCTTAATTTTAGGCTGTGTGTGTGATGCTTCTGAGTTTGTTGAAACCTATAGATGCCTTCTTCAAATAACATTTTTGCATGAACATATTTTACAGGATTACTGTGGAAACTAACAGAAACAAATAGAATCTACACTACTGCATCCCAGAAGTATAGCCACTGAACGACAATACAAGTATTTTCCATAGGAAATGCTGTGAAGGGAAAAATAAGATTTGGAGAGCATAAGTCTTCCCCACCCTTACAACATGGGTTAATTTGAGTGCAAGTGAATAAAGCAAACTATGACATTTTGGGGAAAGGGATGGCAGTATGTCCTATGGACTTACTTATCAGCAGAAGTTGGATACAAGTTGAATGTAGCTGGTCAAACAGAGGTCCAGAGAATATCTGTTGTTTCACTGGTTTGGCATCCCTCTGCTGAGTTCTGGGGCACAAGGTTAGAACTACGTATATACCTCTGAGGGTGCTCGACTCGTTGGAAATAATTACCATGACACAGACTGAGAAGGAAGTGGGCCTTGAGGACCAGACAAAGTGGACTTGCCTTGAGCTGGTCTATGGAGAACACACACAGGGGGCCAGAGCTACGTAAGAGAATCAGGCAATCAGGCTCCGGAGCAGAAGAGTGGGATCATTGCAAGATCCAAAGGCCACTGTGAAGGATGTAAGTCAGAAGCCCGATTCCTATGTTAAATGAATTCCCTGTTAAATGAATTATTCACAAACAAGCCTAGTCTTTCCATGGAGTTGTGCTGTGGAATAAAGTTCTAGTCTGGGCGAGTAAGCAATGTATAGGACGGCAACAAAGCCACATGCCTTGTAGTTTCTGAGGAGGTAACTGACAGCCAGTGGCACTGTTACTGCTTCGCCTGCCTCCCTTGTCTCCTTTGGCCCATCTGCTCCTGGATATTCCCCACAATGACCTCACACTCCACTTATCCAAGGTTGATCTTATCATCTTCTACTTTTCCTTTGTTGGTTTATGATAACATTCTTTTCCAAGTTACATTAATTAAAAAAACAATGGAGCCTTTAAACCTCCTTTTTTTTTCATAGTTTGCCATATGCAAACAATTATAAGAGCTGCATCCCTCATACATTTAAAACAGATTTCATAATTTGAGAAAACAGTAGCTCTTGAACAAGACATCATTACCTCATTTCTAGATTGCTGCCTACACTTTGTGATGAAGGCCTACTTTTTTGTATCTTTCATTAAAATCCTTCATCCCCCTCTTCACCCTACATTCTCTCTTTCCAGAAATGAATACAAATGATCTCAGACAATGTTTAGGACTCCTTATATTAATTAATTTTTCCTGGTTATAGGTTGTATAGTCTAGCTTCTTTGATGCCTGATATGTTTTGATTATAAGCCAAATATGAATTTTACAATGTTGGGTGCTAGATTTTATTTCCTTGGTATTTAAATACTTTTGGACTTTGTTCTGAGGTACACTTTGAATATCAGTCTAATCATTTTGACAAAGGCATTGATAGGTAATTCTGGAGTAGTATCTAGCTATGCTTGATTTGGGCACTGCTACTAAGACAATACTCTTCTGAGGGCATTCCTTGTATTATAAGGGCTTCTACTTTGCCTGGTGGGAACTGAAACTATTCCTAGTTCTGTGTGAACTCCAGGTTAATTCCTCCTGCTCTTTTCAGGTGGTTCTATCTTTGACCGTAGTTGCCTTACATGCTGTTTATTTCTCAAAGAAGCAAGGCAGTGCTCTGGAGACTTCTGAGTTTGCTTTGCCTCTGAGTTTATCTCCCCTTTGTATTCTATGCATCACTAATTCTTGCTGCTGTAGCCTTCTGATTTTTAACTCTGTGTCTGGCTCAGGGGGACTATAGTCCCTTTTTTTTTTTTTTTTTGGTTTTTCTCCGGTACCGGGAACCGAACTCACGACCTTGTGCTTGCCAGGCAGGCACTTTTGCCGCTGAGCTAAATCCCCAGCCCCCAGGCTCTGTTTATTTTTGCTTTGCCACACTGAAAACTCTCTCTAGATTTGAGACAAGAGTTAGCTGGGTCATGTACGGAGCTTACCATGTTTGAAACATGTCATTTTAATATTTTGCTTGTTTTATCATTATCATTACTATTATTATTACTAAGGCATGTAATAATCCCCTTTGCTCTATTATGACTAGACAACCAGAAGTAGAAGTCAATACCTTTTATAGTAAGGCCACATTTTGCCTACCTGTCATTATCTCCAACTATATTTTGGTTGGACTTGTGTTTTAGTTAGATTGTTTATTCATTTATACTCAAGCCTGGGACAATCAACAATTTATATATCTTTGAATAGTTGAGAAAAAAGTTCCATCTCTTGCAGATCTAGCTTTATAAACAAATGTTACACAAATTCCTTGTACTGCAGTACCCATATTCGACACAACACATCTTTTAACATGTAGTAATTTTACCTTTCATTTGGTAAGTTAGACTAACAGATATTAAGTGAACACTAAACTGCTTTGCAGAATTATATCTAATACCCATGTTCTCATCTCACCATGCCGCACTCCATCTGCCTTATAGCAACTCTAGGGGCACAGAGAATTATCACTGACCCTCTTGTGGCCTTCTGAGTATGATTGCCATGAGGGTACCTTCTAACACAATAGGTCTCTTACAACTGGCATACAAAGATGTGGAGTCTGCCATAGCTCATATTCAACTATCTTAGAAGGCTATTAAGACAAGATCCATTCTACATTTAACTAAGGATTAAAGATAGTAATGACCCAATATCCAAGGATTATATTTCCAGACATGAGGAGAATTTTCTTGAAGTCCAGATGAATCAAACACATTTTGTTCTTTCATGTTCAGACATACACAGGGGGAAAATCGGCTATTCAAAAATGATGAAAAAATAACCCTAATATATAGTTTCCAGCTCTTGAATTCATCACATGAGTCTTTGCTAATTGAGATAAACCAAAATAATTGTTTTAGTTGACTAGCATTTTCCCCTTAATTTTATGGCATATAAATCTTTGTGTTACAAAATATCTGGAAGTATAACTTGATAAACACCTAGAAAATGTTTACTTTTGAAAGAGTAGATATTATTCAAATGGAATAACAAGAGATTTTTTAAAACACAAAACTTTTATTAAATTAAATAAACAATGCTCTGCCATAAGCATTTACCATTCATGAGCACTGACGATGAAATTTTAAGAAAATTGGCACTAATATTTCTTGCAGTTGGAATGCTATCCTCTCATTTCCAGATGAAATGTAAAGTAGGCTCACAACTTTTGGTCACTTACAATAATACAAACCCCTCACCAACCATCTAGATTCAGAACTATCTACAGTCGAAGCAGTGGGAACAGGGGCCTGGTTACTTTCTCTGTTTTAATGCCTAATTCCTCTATATCTCTCTCACAGTCACAGTTTCTATAGAGCTCAAAGAAAGGAAGAAGGAGAGGTAGGAGAGGGGAAAGAATTATTCTTGGATGTCTCTAACATGATAAATGTTTACTTTGGCTTTTACAGAACCTCAGAAGTTTTTTGCAAACATTTCCTGTCTCCCCTGCCATTGCGTTGGGTATCGTCCATATAGTTTCCTTGGTGTGGATTGTGAGTTGTCAACTTGATTGATTGGTGTGGGAGATGCCTAGGGGATTAGTAAAGCACATTTCTGGGTGTGTCTGGGTGGGCTACTGAAGCGTGACCTTGCATGATATATTAGTTATCTGGCCCCTTCCTCTCTGACTCTGTTCATCTGCTATGCTCCTCTGTCAGCATGGACTAAGCAGCTTTGCTCTGCTGTGCTTTTTGCCGTGATGTTCCTGCCTTGGAGCTAGCCTACCATGGACTGAATCCTCTGGAATGGTGAGCCAAAGAAACCATTTCCCAGCTCTGGAAAACTGACTAATGTATAGAGTGCATCTGTTTCATGATCATGTAGATCACTTGTCAGTTTCTGAGAATTCCAGCAGCCCCTCTAGAATCTGTTTGCTAATGTTCTTTTGTCCTTTTCACAGACTTTCCTGGACAGGATCTAAAATGACTTCTCTTCTACTTGCTTGCTTGTGACCCAAATTCATTGTGAGAGCAATGCACATCTGAGACCCTGTCTATAAGAATGATTATTTTTCAAATTCATTTGTATTCTGTGACCCCACCCAGGCCATTGTCCTTTAGGTTATTCAGGCATGAATCAGTCATAGTCTACTTTGTCAACTTCCAGGGGCCACATTCTAATCTCTTTGAATGGTCTTCTCAGAGTCTTTATAACTAGGCTTGAAGTTAGAAGCAATACCACACTCCTATTGCACTTTCAAAGTGGGGGTGGATGGAGACTTAGCACAGTTACAGTGGTCCCTAAAGAAATTCTCTAACTTCCAACTCCATTTATTAGCTTACAGTAGGTTTTTTGGGATCAGTGCTGCAACCAGATATTTAACTATTTCCTTTGGTGATTATGCATAAGTAATATGGGATTATACTTTTCAATGTCAGAGTAATTGGCATTTCCTTGTATTAAGACCTCAGTTGGAACTGAGACCAAAAATAGTTCCACGTTAAAATCCTCTTATGCTTACATTTTCAGACATGTTAACTTGTCCAGACCACAAAAGAAAAGTATCCCCCAAAGGAACTTTTAAGAATTGACATTAAATATTTGTTTTACATTCTTAATATTTGTAAGAGCAAGTCTTGTGTATTTTGAAACATTTAATTTCGGATCAATTTTGCTATTCTTATGTTATGTTCCATTCCAAGAATGGAATCTTAATTTACAACATGTGCCTTTAGGAAATAAGGCCAGGGGACCAATTAGATTGTAAATCAGGGGTTTTGCTTACTCATGCTTTGTACAGAAAATTGCAGTCGGTGTAGTAAGAAAGGTGGAAGCAATAGAGAAGAACATTCCTTACTACACGGATGTTTTTTCTGAAATAGCCCTTGTGGACATTAGTATTTCCTTGGGAGCCCAAAGTTATTCTTCCTTCTGGCATTTTTTGCTACATCTATGAAAGTAAAGACTTCTTTCAACCTTTGTACTTTCCCACCTTTGGTGCCTTTTAGAACATGAAAAGGTGCTCCATCTTGGATGAAAAACTTACTCTCTGAAGCCTAAATCATGTGTATAATCCAGCACAGAGAGAGTCAGCGGGTGGCCACCAGGGGGCAGTTACGTAAAGCTTTCCGGCTTAATTCTGCAAGCACTGGGGAATTATGGAAGGTTTCAGAGCAGGGTAGTGACCTACTGAGAACGTCATGTTGTGAAGAGTTAATTGGCAGGTAGGATGAAGGGGAAAGAATAGACATGGAAAGTCAGATTTCGGACTGCCACACAGTTGGAGAGTAGGACATCAGGGAAGATACTTAGGGGTAGAAGAAGTATCCAAGAGATAGTGCTTCAAGGAATGCTAACAGGACTGCATTGAGAGGGTACAGAGGGAGCATAACACTGCTGCTTGGAGAAAGTTACTTCTGAAGGTGGGAATAAAGTTACTTAGTCATTTTCCCCTTCATGTATGGTCCATTTCATTTAAGTCCATTTTAATTTCATTTAAATTTATCAAAACTTGGAAGATATTCTCAAAATTTTCATCTATCATAAGAGGCTTTTTGATATAAAATTCAAGATAATGAGCACCCCTCCAGACCTTCTGAACTATATAACATTCAAATGATTAGTCTCAGGCAATTTTAGGAGATAGGAGAGAAAAGTATCAGCTCCTTTTTATTGGGAAGAGAAAAGAAATCAGAGTTAAGTAAGGGTGGTGTCCAGACTGTTTTGCTGGCTTCCCTGCTCTATTGACTTGTAGCTATTGGGAGATACAGGACAAGGGCTGACTCTGTTTCTCTGGGAGGGAGGGGACCAAGACAGTGCAACACGGTGTCATGGGAATGCACCATCCTGGGAGATCTTTCCCTTAATGTCCACATACTTTGATGACCATACAACTGCACCTTGTTAAAAGTGGAAATTAGGGGCTAGGGATTTAACTCAGTGGCACAGCGCCTGCCTGGCAAGCGCAAGGTCATGAGTTCGATTCCTGGTACCGGAAGAAAAACAAAAAAGGAAATTAAGTGAAAATATTTCTCTAAATGTTAATTCTTCTTGCATAAATATGTGGGCAGATCTTAATGTATTAGGACAATATTGCTGTTGAATTTTTAAAAAGTTAAACAACAACAGAATGAAAGTTAGAAGCCAGACTAGAAAAGACCACTCCTAAGAAGACTGATATACATTGTGCAGGTTTTCACTTCTGTTGGTCCAATTTTCCCTTGTCTTTAATTTTTCTTTTTCTTTATATTTTCCTTGTTTTTACTAGAGTAAAAGTCTAAAATATAAAACACAAAGGTAAGCACTATAAATTTTGAGGTTTAGCCATTAGAGAACCTGATATCCTGGTATATAATTCAGGGTAATGAGCATTGCACCAGACCTTCTGAATTATGTAATTAGTTTTAGTAACCAGACATGTGGGATAAAACCATTCAAAGGCTGCATGTGTTTGCTTTGTTGCCGCTCCATGAAGTCCTGCAACCACCTGCTCCAGGTCTGTGCTATACTCATGCTTGCTTTACTGGACAACTCCACATTTCATGCTCCACTGGGACCACTTTTATGGTGGCAGTCATTCTCCTCGGGCTTCCTGTATTGCCTTTTGCCACCATCGCATAGGCCTTCATCACTCACAATTCATCCCTCTCCTGGACAAGTACATTCGTTTGCATTCTTTAGATCACAGAGACTGATTACTTTGCTTGTATCCATGGCTGCTGCCATTGAGAAGCCATGATAGCCTCTTATCTGGTTAACTGTGATCGCCTCTAACAGGTCTCCCCGTATCCAGCACTGCTCCTCCTCTGGTATGTCTCAGCTTTGCAGACAATCACCTGATTCTAGCTTCAGCTTATGTCACTCCTTGGCTGAAAGTTCTACGTTGGCTCCTGATTTTACTTTTAAGCAAAGACAAATGCTGGGGACCTTGCCAAGACCCCCAGATACCTGTGTGTGGGGTGCAGTGAAGGATGAAATAAAAGACAGACACAGTATTAGGAAAGGGGAGCTGGGAGGTCAGTGCCTCAGGATGGGCAAAGACAAAGCCCTCTTTGGCTGGCCCTCTTCTAATTTCCTAGCTAAGAAGGGCAGGGGAGGGATAGTGGACTTTTCCTTGAACAGTGAGGAAGTAGTAAAATGAAGATCCGGTTTAACATCACAAAGGAAGCAAGTTAAATCCCTCCCCACACCTGGGTACTTGCCCTCCCTGTGTTGTCCTCAGAAGATCTCATTCTGTCCTTGAGGACCACTGAGGCCTCAGCCTTAGCAAGGAGAAAGCAAGAGTTTCCGCATTCTAATCAGCCCACAACACAAGGTTAGCATAGCCTTGAACAGACTCTAGCCTCAATTTATAATTGGTAGTCCCCAACAGACAAAGTCCCAAGAAAGGTGTGACAGTCTTTGCTACCCTGATCTCTTCTCCTATGGCTAACCTTTCACTTACCTCACTCTGCTCAAACCTGCCTGGAACATTCTAGACATAGTGAAATGCCCTGTTCCAAATCTGCTGTCATGCTGCACTCTCAGTGAGGCTAACCCTGGCTATTCTGCTTTAAATGGCAATTTTGTCTCCCTACTACCCTGATCTATTTGTTCAGTTCCACTTTCCCTTCATGGCATTTATCTATATAATTCCAGTGTATATGTCATTTACTTACTATGTTTTCAAATTAAAAAAAATTTATCATCTTCTTCCTTTATCCACAGGAACATAAGCTTCTCTAAGGCAAGTATTACAGATAGCTAAGTGATTTAGAAATATTATAGGTAGTCAGACAGGGTTGGGCACTGGAAAGGTCAGTGCAGAAGATAACTGTAGCTGGAGGCTCATTCACTCAAGGCCAGGCTTCAAGATAAAGAGGAACTACTCACCCACATACTTCTCCTTGGGATGAACAGCAGTGATTGATATTCTAAATAGGCATCAATCAGGTTGGGTAGAGGACCAAACCTCCTTAACACACCCCTCCCAGAAAAGTCCTTGTCTATCCCATGTGCACTTGCTGTGTGACTTGCTTCCCAATTTGATCCCCATTTAATCAATATTACCTAAGTGACTATAGTTGTTGTAATCTTATTGGTTCACCATAATTTTTTCCCAAATTGTACCTACCTTATGATTTCCCATTGGATCAATATTACCTAAGAGACTATATTTATTAGTTAACTATAGTTTTGTCCCCCCTTGAACCCACCTTAACTCATGGCTTTTTCAATAAAAAACCCTGGAGAAGCAGAGTTGGTGTGCAACCCACTTCCCAGGTCCCCTTCCGTTTCTATTAGACAGAAACTATTCTCTTAATAACGTCTTCCTATTCTTAAACTCTATTGTTTCTAGAATTCATTCCTTGATTTTAGAGAACACAGATGGCATTTTGGACATCTCGCAGGTTGGACATTTCTTTCCCCTATATCACAAGGACTTTTCTTCACTGATATATTACAGCTGCCTAGAATGGTGGTCAAAACAGTGCCTGGTGAAGAAGAGTGATGCCCAATAGACAATGAAAGAACATTATTTGTCCTTCAGAAATTATATATATATATGTATATAAATATGTATATATAGACTCATAAAAGCTAACCAGATCTAAGAATTACATGTAGCTGTGTATCAGTGTTATTTTCATGATTTTGGTGGCAGTATTAGGAGAATGTCCTTATTAATAGAAAATAAATACTAATGTGTTTGGAAGTCATGGAGCATCAGTTATCAGTTTATTTTCAAATCATATTGGAAAATATGGTTTGCACTATTCTTGCAACATTTCAGTAAGCTGATGATGATTTCAGAATAAAAAGTGCTTTAAAAATTGTTTTTACTTTCCAAAGGGGAAGGCAGATATAGAGAAGATGGGTGATGGAAAAGAAAGAGGATGGCATACAGCAGAATTATTTTTGTTCTTGGTAATTTTTATTTTTTTTGGTGAGTTTATCACCCTGTTCTCTGTTTAGATTCAGATGTTTAGATGCTTAGATTAAGATTTTTCATTTTCACTAAGTGACTGTCACCTTCCCTGAGTGCACAGAATTGCAGGGACTTAGGCCAGAAGTTCAACTTGAACTGCACCTTGCACCTGAACTCTGTGCTTTTGCTCTTCACATAGGCAGGTCATTGAGTCTGAGCCACCCCAGAACATCCTCACTTACAGAGAGTTTAGGTTCCTAGCTACTCTCAGTTACTCTCTATTTTCCATGAAGTTTCTCCAGCTACATCTCATTTTGTCTTATGGACTCACAAACACCAGCACACCCCTTATTCCTGGTCTGCAGTGAAAGGCCCTTCTCCAGATATCCACGTAGATCACTCTCTTACAGTACTGCTCATGTCTTTGCTTTCATGTCATCTTTTTTTATTTAAGATTTCTCCCACCCTGTGCTCCTGTCTGTTTTTCTCACATCATTTTCCCCCACAACATTATCACTTCTAGCACAGTGTATCATATTCCTGTGTATGTGGTTTCTCGGAAGAGAATATAAGGTCCAGGAGGGCAAGGGATTTTTATTTATATTTGTTATTGGTGTATGATCAGCTGATAGAATGGGACTTGGCAGAGCTCTCAATAAATGTTGTATGAGTGAATTGAATGAATGTGTTTACCATTGTGGATTGGATTTTAGGAGCTGTGGTACATGTGTTCAGGCATAAAATGAGACCAACCTCATGCTGTGGTATTTTGAATCTCAGTTCCAATGTTGCCAGAAACCTAGTTACATTTAATAAACAGAGATAACCTTGTTTTTAAAAATAGAAATAGTCTTTATAGTTCTGGCAAGGATTGGAGGATTGTCCTAGTAAAAGAGTCTTGCAGATTTCTGGGGTAGGCAGTCCTCAAAGAAAATGTTAATTTTTTTTATCCAAGTAAGCAATAGTTCCTATAAATATAGGTTGTAAGAGGAATAGCTGCAATTCTAGTATGAAAGGAAGAAAATAGTTTTTTAAAAATTAGCTTCTAAATCAGTTATTTCCTAAAACTCAATGGCTTAAAACAATGCCAGCATGTATTTTGCTCTTGAATCTTCAATTTGAGCAGAGGTCAATGAAAATAGTTTGTTTTTCTGCCACTAGATACCAGCTGGAGCAGCTTGACATCTGAAGACTGGAATCATCTGAAGCTTTTTCATTTCCATGTTGGATGGTTAATGATGGTGGTTTGATGAGAATATGGATGATGCTATTGTCAAATAGCTCCACATAGGTCTTTCTATGTGGCATAGGCTTCCTTATGACTTAGTGACTAAGACCCAATAGAAGACAGCTTGGGGAAGAGAGAGAGAGAGAGAGAGAGAGAGAGAGAGAGAGAGAGAGAGAGAGAGAGAGACAGAGGATATTGTATTTTATGAGTGCTATGGTTCAGATCTAAAATGTCCTCCAAAAGTCTCATGTTTGGAGATGGGGCCTGTTTGGAAGGGGCAGGTCACTGGGGATGTGACTGTACCTTGGAAGGATATATTCTTTCCCCTGGCTCCTCTTTTCTGTCTTTGCTTCCTGACTACTATAACGTGAGCAGTTTTCCTCTGCCAGGCCCTTCCACTATGCATGTAGTTCCTGCTTTAAACTAGCTGACCACAGACTGAACCGTCAAAACTGTGAGCAAAAATAAACTTTTCCACTTTTAAGTTCCATGTGTCAGGTATTTTGTCCTAGTGATGGGCAAGTGACTAATTCAGAAAACTGGTACCAGGAGTGGGGTTGCTATAACTGTACCTGACTATGTGGTTCAGAAGTCTTTGGAACTGGTTTGTGGGAGGAGTTTAGAAAAGTTTGGAGAAGTGGGATAAAGAAGCCCTAGAGGGCTGTAAGCTGAACTTGATGAGTGTGTCTGGTCACAGCTCAGGAGACCAGAATGTTGATAGGAATGTGCATAGTGAAAGTCAGGCTCATGAGGTTTCAGATGGGAATGAGAATTGTACAGTATGGGATATTAGAATAGACACCATGCATGTTTTATTCTGGCAAAATTTTGCCTGTGTCCTAACTTTATGTGAGGCTGAATTTTAAGATGGTAGGCTAATTAATCTGGTGTAGCAGATTTCAAGACAGTCCAGCATTCAGGCTGTGGTATGGTACTGCTAGCTGTTTTCAGCTTACTCTGCTACAAAAATCAAAAGTAAATGGCAGAGCTAAATGATTTGAAAATTTTGCCAGGCTCTTCCACCATGTTGTCTCTACCTTGGAGCTAGTGTACAATGGAGTGAACCCACTGACACTGTGAGCCAAAATAAACCTCTCTTTTTTACATGTTCTCCCCATGATGGAAAAGTGACTAATATGATGACTTATCTGAGAAGTTATACAGGTATCGCTGCTGCTATGTTATGTTCAATCAGGCAGTCACAAAAGCATGCAATTTCAAAAGGGTTGGAAAGAGATTTCATCTCTTGGTGGGGAAGCAGCAACTTCTGGGAGAGCAAATATTTCCCAAAATATTTTTGGAAAATATAATGTCGATCATCAGTCCTCTGGTTCTTGCAATATAATAGTAAAACAACTCACCCTTCTTTTAATAGTTCAAAGATCTCATTTTGTTTCAAAATCAGACAAATATTTGAGGTCTATAGTCTCACTATTAAAAGGAAGTGTGACTGATGACATTGTGTGGGTGTGGATTTTCAGGTAGAATCTCTTGAGTCCTATTCCTCTTGGTCAAAAGATCTGTGAACTAAAGTGACAGATTACCTTTCCCTTCACATAATCAATATGCCATGGTAGGGCAAGACAGTATAACTACTATAGATATTCCCATTCAAAAAGGGGTGTGGATAGAGGGAAATGGGAGGCATACAGTAGTCTTGCCAATTCCTTGAATAATTCTCTGCCCTACCTGTCTCATAGTAGGTTTGGAAATCTACACAGACCCTCCCATGTGGTGTGGGGTTTTTCACAATATGGATGATAAATTTCAGCAGCAATAGTCAGCTGGAGAAGAATACTGCAATTTTTAAGCCAGACAGCAAATATCAAATGTTATCTGTTTTTATAAAAAAGGATAGGAAAAAGTAACACTTGCCAGCTAATGGGTAGCATACAATATATGCTGAGATTCAAAAAGTAGAGCACTCTTTGGAATTATGAGTTCAATTCTGACAGTATAATTTGAAAGAATGAAATAATGAGGAGCATCATGTTTGTGGTAAAATGTTCTATAAATGATTATCTAATGTGAAAAACATACTACTTACAATAAAAGTTCTACAATCGGGATAAATAGACATACATATATTTATGTCATACTGAAACCTAAATGCTTAAACTCTTGGGAAAGATTTGAAAAGAGAAAGAACTCAACTTGGAAGGAGTGAGAAAAAAAAAAACAAGTAAAATGCTCTAGTTACCTACTGGTGTGTCATAAACTGCTAAAGTTTAGTGGCTTATAGTTCAGTCATGTAGATCAGGAGTTTGGAGATGCTTTCATGTGGTGTAAGTCAGGGCTACTTAATCTGCTCATCCATTTCTTAGATTTCCATATCTACATATCTGGTCTCAGTGCTCTTTAATCTTTCCTTTCTCTACATGCCCTCCGACTTTCTGGTAATTTTATTGTAGTAGCCTCAGCCAATCCAGACACTCTTCCTCCAGGGTCTCTATAGATGAGTCATGCTTCTTGCAGCAAGGTGGCTTTAAAATGCTGGCTTAGGGCTGTCAGAAAATGGTGTTCTCATGGGCCCTGCTAGGAGCTGCAAGGCTTTTTATAATCTCAACTCAGAGGTCCCAATACACCACATTTGTATTCTGTAGCCCTAGCAAGTCACTAAGGCCAGTCAAAATTCAACAAGAGAAGTTGCAAAGAATTTGTGGACAACTTTAATGGATTATAGCTTGCCTTTTGGCCACAAATTATTTACATTCCTCTCAAACACAAAATAACCCAAAGCCTCCAGATCTCATTATTTTTCAACATTGGCTTGAAGCAGAGGATCTGATCTCCTAAATTAGGTCCAGATGTGAATAAGTTCCTCTGGTGAAGTTCCCTGAGTACAATTCTTTCAATCTGAGGAATTGTGAATCAGAAAAAGAAGTTTTCCTCCCCTCTTGCCTAACTACCAGAATATAATGGTAGAACAGACATAGCATAACCACAATAGACACTTGGGTTCAAAAACAGGGAAATAGAAGTCAAACAAATAGCCACTGGTAAATAACAATTATGAAGTTTATCTGGGCATGTGTGGCCAGTGCCGTGATGAGCACTGATGAGAGCTCAGTTCTACTGGTCCGAGGACAATTCTCTGGGGCTATTTGCTCTACCATCTGGTTTCTTGCCTTTTGGCCACTAAGTCAATTTTCTTTATCCATAAAAATTGTTCCCTACCAGATTTCTTAGCTTTACTTCTCCCCAAAGATATTGAAGAGTTCAAAGTTCTCATCAGTTTGTAATCTCTCCCCACTCTCAATCCAAACTAATATAATTCCTTTAAAAATATGTTTGTGTGACAAGTAAAAATCTACTCCATTGTTCTAAAGACGATGTATCTTTGTACTTATCTTACTTGGACTGAAAGTAAAATGCTTAGGGCAAAATGAAAAATGCCTTGTAGGCATTTTAGGGAACTTATTTTATCCAGGAGAGGGAATTTAAAGTATATACACCTTAAATTTTGGGTAATGTCTCAGCAGAGTCCTGTGTCCATTCCCCTGACATCATCACCCTACTTCACTGCTTCTAATTCTTTTATTTTGAGAGATTTTTTCCACCGAGAAACATGGGGACTAAAACTTTTATTTTCAAATGCAGCAAGTTCTGCCTCCTTCATCCTCTCACTTTTACTTGAGAACTGAAAAATTCCATTTTTTAAATATGACATCTTACTATTTGTACTTAATCAAAGACAGGTGTAAGAAATTCGCTTCACTTTTATTTTTATTTTTTTTTTTTCTTTTATTTTTTTCTCCGGTACCGGGAACCGAACTCACGACCTTGCGCTTGCCAGGCAGGCGCTTTTGCCGCTGAGCTAAATCCCCAGCCACTCGCTTCACTTTTAACACCTGCTACCTGGAAATCACTTTAGGCAAGTCCATCAATTCATTACCTCTTCCACCTCCCTCCTCTCTCTCCCTTTCTTCCTTCCTTCGAATTATGGGGAACACAGTGTTGCCAAATTTCTCTATTACAAAATAGGGATTCCTTTTACTCCAGCCTCCCATAATTAATTCTTCACTCTCCTTCATGCTTAGTGAAGAAGCCCTTCCAGCTTTTACTTATTACATGCTCTAAAATGCAAAGTCACATATTTTCATAGTAGTGATAGTATCTCAAGTACTATATTCTGTTCTGCCTATTGCTGCATAACAAAGCAGCCCAAAACATATTGAAATGAAATAAAACCAGGCCCTAGTTTCATTTTGTTCAAGATTTTCTGGTCTACAAATTTGAGCAAGGCTCAGGTGGGCAGTTTGGCTCTGATCCACTTTGGCATCAGTTGAGGCATTTAGAGCAGGAAAGTGTACTTATATATTAGCCAGGTTTCTGTTGCTGGCACACAATACACAACATCCACAACTTAGGAGGAGAGGTTTAATTTTTTTTTTTTTTTTTTTTTTTTTTGGTTTTTCTCCGTACCGGGAACCGGACTTACCATTTTTCTGTTTTTTACATAAAATAAT
>NW_004955404.1:27858523-27883830 GCF_000276665.1 Chinchilla lanigera | reverse complement strand
TTGCCAGGCAGGCGCTTTGCCGCTGAGCTAAATCCCCAGCCCCAGGAGAGGTTTAATTTTGCTTACAGTTTCAGGGGATTCATTCCATGGTCGGCAGGCATCAAGGCATAAACATCATGGTGGCAGGGAAAGGTGGAGCAAAGCTGCTTAGTTCATGGCGACCAGGAAATAGAGTAGGGGAACAGCGCCGGAGAGGAAGGGGAAAGAGGTGAAATATAGTATCCAAGGACACTGCTCCATGACCCACCCAGAAGGGTGCTCTACTGTCTCTTGGGTGTTTCTTAATCCAGTCACGTTGACGTATCATGATTAATGATCACAACTTATAAGATGCTTCTTCACTCGTGTATTTGATTATTGCTTGGCCTTTTTCTCTTGTCACACACAGTATTTTATCCTCTAGAACTTTCCTGTGTGAAAAGTGGTCGCCACTTCTTATATGGTGAATTAGAGCTCCTAAATAAAATTTCAAGAGGCCTGGGAAGAAGCTACAAGGCATTTTATGAGCTAGGCTTAGAAATGCTGGAATAACATAAGGAAAGAAAAGGACTGTATGTCTCAACACCATGAATAATAATTGCACTCACCATTAAAGACCTTCAGAATTTGAGATCTGAGAGGGTGTAGTGGTCAAATAGATTTTAGAATTTTACTCATACCATTATTAGTTTTTGGTTTCCTCCTGAGCACACCATTAAGACAACTAGAAAATATTTTAGTTTCAGGGATTTGTAGCATCGATCACAGAATAGAGACTACTGTGAAGTTTTTAAAAGTTCTCAGATATATTTGTCTCTACTGATTAGTTTTGCTCTCATACTAAATTTAAAGGAAAGAAAATTGGGTCATCAACATACCCAAATAAATTATTACATTTATTACTGAATATTCATGGGCACTATGATGTTGGATATTTGCATAGCTGACTAATTAATCTTATTGGGTAGTTTTGGCTTTTCTTGAACTTCAGAGAAATATGGCACATTTTTAAAGTGACAGTATACATTTGGGAAAATATAACTAAAAGAAACAAATTGTTAGTCTTGTATGACTGGCTTAATAGAGAAATATGCACAGAAAAGTTATAATTTTTTCTCTATTCTTTAGTCTGTTTAGTGAGATTTCTGAAATTGCTTGCTGATACAGGAGACAAGAGGAACTGGACTCTTCAATTGTTAAGAGCCTCTGGGAAAGAAAGAATATTCCTCTGCAAAATCCCCATTTCTCCAATTATTTTTTTATTTGATTCTCCAATTTTTGATGTTGTTTTGATTTTAAATTATTTTCTCAGCATAAAAAAGGGAGGAAGATGAAGTTTCTTTCCCAGTGATAAAGAGAGAACTTCAATACATGTTTCTAACTCTAATACCTGGTTGCTACAAACTTTGTAAAATAAGTTTTCTGTTAGGCCTGTTAATGTACCAGGTCTTTCTGGAAAAACCCTGGTATATTT
Organism: Chinchilla lanigera; assembly: GCF_000276665.1. NCBI lineage: Eukaryota > Metazoa > Chordata > Mammalia > Rodentia > Chinchillidae > Chinchilla > Chinchilla lanigera. The sequence continues at coordinate 27,882,377 of NW_004955404.1, read as the reverse complement.
ATGTTTGTGTGCAGATTAAAGCTTCTAATATCTTAAAGGAGCATAAAATTAAACTTGCACACTAGGCCAATTTTTTTCAGCTTTTCAAAACTTGGTTGTATAGACAGTTAAATCTTAATCTTACCACAGTGTAGCTTTGCCATTTTCCCAGCAGCTTGTTAAATATTGGCATGTAGGTTTTTTTTCTCAGGCTGAGTAGACAGACATGTCCAGCAGACACATAGAACTGATGGCAGTAATGAGATAATGACTTGATAACATGCACGTGTTCCTCCCTCTTTAAGCAGGGGCTTGGGCAAGTATCAGTTCTGACAGATTTGGATCCCTTATCCAAGTTAGGCTAAGCCAAACCAAATAGCACTGGCAGTTTTCTGCTGTGAATAAGATATTTCTTATTTTGCAGCTAACTTCTGACTTAGAAACAATTATTTCTAAAACCAATGTACTTCTGTTTACATATTCAGAGGTAACTATCAGTGAAATGGCAGAACCTTTGCAGAAGATCTTACTAATTTAGAAGCTGGACAGTGATCAGACAGACAAAATAAAAAAGGCATGTTCATAAAAATATAGGGTTTAGGGAGAGCAACCAAAAGGTTTTTATTTTACCACAGGGAGAATATAGTCATTGATAAATTGTTCTGATCAACAGAGTACTACCACTACTACCACTAATGTATGAGAAAATGAATTGGCTACAGTTAGACCACACCAAACTCCAGAGAAAGTCTGTGCCAAGTCTCAAGTTGACAATAAAAAAATGTTGTATGTGTCTTTCCTCCTTTCTACTTTTTACATGACAAGAATGGACCTGGGTGATATTTAGAATTTGGAGTTGGAAAAATATTTTAACAGTTCTTCTGATGAATCTATGATCTCGGGAAATTAATGTGATTTGCTATTTCTCCTGGAGTTAGTAACATTGTCAGGTCTTTGGGACCCAGATTAGTATGTTTTTGATCACTCTAATACCAAACTAAATTCTACTGTTTTTATTTTTCTTGGCTACATTTTTTTAAAAATCAGAGATTTTATGAGTTTAGCTATGCAAGAAACACATCCACACTGTGCTAGGAACCATGGGTGCAAAAAGAAGAAAATATTCTGTCCTCAAACATCTTAATATTTAGAGGGAAGAAAACATTAAACAAAATGTATTTTTTTTCTTCTAGCAATTTTATCATTTCTAGTCTTACATTTAAGTCTTCAGTCTGTTTTGAATTGATTCCAGTAAATGGGTCAAATTTAACTCTTCTGCATGTGGATATCAATTCTCCTGGCGTCACTTATTAAAGAGGTTAAGGGAATTGCAGCAGTGGTTTCTCTAAATTTCTGAGCTACCTACTCTTTTATTTCTACTTATAAGCAAGCCAATTCTTTTTATCAATTCATTACTTTCTTGTACTACCTTGTGTAAGGAAGCCAGAGGTAGGCTATCCATAACATTCTGGTTCTTCCTAGTTACTTCTACATATTGAAATTTTGTTGGCATATTATCTGCCTTCTTAACTGTTGTAAGCAATACTTTATTAAAACACTTCCCTGTTATTTAACATGGTTTGTTATCTTTTCAAAATCTATGAAAACTACAAACCTATGGCAGTTATTTCTTTACTGGTTCATGTTCAACTGTAAAACCTGTATCATGTATTTCTGCTGTTATTGTAGTTCCTCACTTCCAGATATCAGTTTAGTAAGGGAAGGCAAACCTGTATCACTGAAACATCCCAAATCTCAATGCGCCAACACAATAAAGCTATATTCTTTCCTTAAATTTCAAACTAATAATAGTTTGCCATAGGGAAGGCCTGTATTCTAAGTGATCATTCAGGTCCTTATCCTCTTTCTTTTAGTGCCTCTACCATATATCCTAGAGCCTGATTGTTTTCTCATGGATTCTGTGCATCAACTGTCTGAAAAAGAAGGAGAATGTGAAGAATTAAGAGTCCAAATTGGCATACATAATTTTTACACATATGCTATTATTAGTAGAATCAGTCATACAGTCAAACCTACTGTACAAGTCTGGGCAATATTTTCTTTCTTTCTTTCTTTCTTCTTCTTTTTCTTTCTTTCTTCATCTTTTTCTTTCTTTCTTTCTTTCTTTCTTTCTTTCTTTCTTTCTTTCTTTCTTTCTTTCTCTTTCTTTCTTTCTTTCTTTCTTTCTTTCTTTCTTTCTTTCTTTCTTTCTTTCTCTTTCTTTCTTTCTTTCTTTCTTTCTTTCTATCTTTCTTATATACCCAGGAGTTAGACTGCTGAATCATATAGTAATCCAGTCTTATTTTTTGATCATATAGTATTTATGTTTTCTGTTTTGGCTATAATGACTTACATTCTCACCAACAGTATTCCACTTTTATTTCTCACCAACAGGATTACATTCTCACCAACAGGATTCCACTTTTATTTTTAATTTCCTCACCAACACTTGCTATCATTAGACTTTTTTTTATCATAATCATAACAGTTGGGGAGTAATATCTCATTGTGATTTTAATTTTCATTTTCCTGATGAGCAGAAATGTTGAGTATTTTTTATATATCTGTTATTTATTTGTATATCATCTGTTATGCTGTCTAGGTGTCTCCCTGAAGCCTCATGTGATCATAGGTGGGGTTTTTCAGAGGTGGTTGGATCTAGAGCATGTGATGCTGGGACTGGTGTGCAATTACTAAATTAGCCCACTGATTTGTTTGGCACAGTTCTGGGTGTGGATAATGGAAAGACATACCCTTGTTGTGTTGCTAACCACCCTAAGGGCATGTAGCCTGGATAGAATATAAGAGACAGAAATAGGAATTCTGTCATTGCTATTGATGCTGCATCTATTACTGCTGCTGCTTTGCTCCTTCACTGCTTTGCTGCCTTCTGCCTGCCATGAACTGTTTCTCCTCTGCCATGCCACTTTGCCTTGGAGCTGACCAATTATGAATTGAAATTGCTACAAAATGTGAGCTACCGTAAACCTTTCCTTCTTTGAGAGTCAGATATTTTTGTCTCAGCGATAAGAAAAAATAACTCCAATATCTTCTTTTGAAAAATATCTATTTGCTTCCTTTGTATATTTTTAACAGGGTTGCTTTCTTACAATTGAGTTATTTAAGTTCTTTATATATTTTAGATATTAACCCTTTACTAGATCTATGCACTTACTTTGATAAGAAATATTGGGGATAGCAGGTTTAGATGTCCAGCCATCCCTTAGAATACATAGGAAACTGGTTCCTGGACCCCTTGATGCACTCAAATTTCTACATGCTGAATACCTATATATAGTGGTATAATCTTTGCATTTAACCTGTGCACATTACTGTATTGTTCAGGGAACAAGGACAAGAAAAAAGTGTGTTGGCATTTAGTAAAGACACGACCATCCAGGACTACTTACATAATATATGAGTGAGAGGCACTGAGACAGCATGCAAACAAGGAGTGCTGAAGAGACTGAGGATCTATGAAAGTTGCAAAAAGCCATATACGTCTTCTAATCACTTAATTCACATGGATTCAGTGTAGTGCTCAGCATGCAGTAAATTCAAGTTTTTCTTTTTGAAACTTTCTGGAAATTTGAGTATTTTCATCTAGAACCCATGGCTACAGAAGGCTCACAATTGATGTTGGGCAAGGAGGGTGAATTAGTGATAGTGTATTTTATTAAACTTGTCAATTTTGAGATGTTTCTGACTCATCAGGGAGAGAGTACAGAAAATAATTACAAACCTCAATCTGGAGATCAGATGAAAGGCATCAGTTTTAGAGATAGATTTAATGGGTTCTAATTTACCCTCCCAATCCAATTTTACTATATTTCTTGTCAACTTCTCAACCTCAAATTGTCTCTTACTCTCTGACTAAGGTTTTGCCTCCAATCTTTTCTCCCATTTTACCTCTTTTCTTCACATTTTTTTAAGAGAGGAAAGTTTATTTAGCTCACAGTTTGTAGAGGTTTCAGTCCATAATTGGCTGGGTCCAAGACAGGGTGGCCTGGCAGAGGGACCTCCCAGAGGAGAAACAGTCCATGGCAGCAGAAAACAGCAAAAACAATCAAGGGGCTCTTCACATTTTTAGTCATCATTTTTCTCACTTTCCCCTTATAAATTCTGCAAATATTGTTCTTTATTTAAAGTATTTAAGTTCTATATTTTAAAACAGTACTTAAATAGCATTAAATATAGTCCACACATTTTCTAATTGGAAGTTTATTACTAGAAAATGACAGAATATTTGTTTTACATTAAGGAACATAGTATTAAAAATAAACATTAATTTTAGAATGAGTATGTAATAGTAATCTAGAAAAGCTGTAGACATTGATTATTACCATGTGTATTTAGACTTAAATTGGTAAAATATTTTCTCAGAGAAGCTGGGTAGCAACGCTGGGTTTCATTTTTCTAAATATATCTTCCTGATATGTTTCCAAATTGTTGTCCAACATAGCTAATCTGAAGAGTTTTTGCATTTGCTCTAACCATAGCAGATGTTCTCATATTCTCTTATAACAGACATGCAAGAAAGACAAATGTTGTATTTTTTGTCTGCTTAATGAGCAGTTACAGAATTTTCCTAGTCAGACTTTCTATGTCCTTCAGAAGTGACTTATGGAAATACCTTCTGGTAAGATGTATGGAGCTGAGTGAATTTCTGGCTCTATGAAGGAAACAAAAAGGATAGTTAAATTAAATTTTGAAAAGCATGTAAAATTTTCTTATGGGAATGAGTGTAAAAGACCAATAAATACATGTGCCTAGTCTCATTGGAAATGTGAAATTCAAAGTTAAGATCACAGTGAACTAGGATTTTCAATGCACTGTATTGGGAAACACTAAAATTTTGGACAATATTAAGTGTTAGTTAAAGAATCTCTTACATATACAACTGTTGGAGATCTAAACTGACCTTTTGGAAAACAATTTGTTATTGTCTTATAAAGTTGAGTATGTATCAACTTGGGAATTGAATTTCTATAAAACATATTCAAAACCCTTGTATGTGTTTACTTTTTAGCAGCATTAATTGTAGTTCTGATACACTAGAAACAACACAACCACTTCAAGGAAAATGGGTGAAATACAACAGAATAGATACAGCAGTGAAGATTAGTGAACCATAGCTACCAATGTTCACAGGAATCAATTTAAAAAATGCAATGGTAGGCAAAAAAATCAAATTATAGAAGATGATACCAATGGTACTAAATACAAAAATGTCTATTTAGACAGTTAAAGTTCAGTGTAGTGTTTGATGAGGAAAATATAATAGAGGACACTTTGGACTTCAGTGTGGTACTACCTGGTTTCTTAAGCCTAGTAGTAGATAATTTGTGCTTATTTTATTATTATTTATAATATATTTACAAACTACACATTCTATGTATTTGTACGGTCAAATACATAGAAATGAGTAGAATAAGTAATTAGTAGTTTCAGGCATGGGATCCTCCATATCACTTAATTCTTAGTTTCCTCTGTAAATTCTTTAACATGGTATAAAGGGAACGCAACTGGTGGTAGTATCCTCTTATGTTTACCTAATGATAAATATATTGTAAGAACATGTAAAATGCACCAACTCAGTTGTAGATCAAGATTTGCCATTGATGAGATAAGGGTTGGTTGAAGATGGTGAGCAGTCTGCTCTAATAACTCAGAGTGGTTAATTCCAAACCACTCAGACAGTATGTTAGCTAAAGCTGCTTTAAAATAAAAAAGCCCAGAGGAAGCCTGGTGAGTCTCAGCAGTGCCTCCCTGACTAGCATGCAAGGCAGGCAAAACCTCAGGCACCCTCTGGGGCCTTGGTGGCTACCTGCCACACCCATAGTGTGTCTGCCGAAGATGGGCTGAATCCCGGACATCTTCAGGAAGCCCGGTGAGTCGTGATGGTGCCTCCCTGACCAGTGTGCAAGGTAAGTGGAACCTGGGGTACCCTCAGGGGCCTCGGCAGCTACTTGCCACACCTATATACCAGGGCTGGGCTGAACACCAGACATCTTTAGGAGCCCAAGCGAACCACTTTTGTGCCTCCCCCACTAGTGTGTGAGGCGCGTGAATCCCTGGACAACTTCTGGGGCCTTGGTGGTCACTGTCAGAACAATTCACACCCACTCCTTGGAGCTCAGCTGAAACCTGGACAGAGCCATCAGCCTTGAGGAGTCCACCCTCACCCCTCCCCTTCCATTGTGGGAAGCAGGATCTATCCTGGTTAATATCTGAAGCCTTGGTGAACAAAACCTGCATCTCCCCTACTCTTGTGAAAGCTGGGCCAAGCTCCAGACAGTCTCAGGAATACTGGGGAGCCTCCCCTACCCTTCCTACACACGCCTGGGAGCCAAGTGAATGCAAGAAAGTTTGGGAGCATCTGGGACCCCACCTTGCCACCACTCACCAGCACAGGAACTGCACTGAGCACTGTGGATCTTCAGACTCTTGCCGTACTACTCACACAATCTGGAGAGTGAGACTACACTCCAGGGAGCCTCTGAATCTCCAAAAATGATAAAAAGAAGGAGTAAAATGCCATCCTAGATCTCCACACCACCCAAAACAAGTCCAGGAGACATCAACACAGAAGAGTATGGAAGTCATACACCTGAAATTTCTGAAATGATAGCAATGGAAGTAAAGACACAACTCCATCAGGCCATAGAAGACATCAGATCAGAAATAATGTCTCAGGTAAAAAAAGAAATGACAACAATAATGAAAGAAATATTCAGCATATCCAAAGATGACTTTCACAAGAAAATAGAAGAGCATAGACAACTCATGGAAACCTTCAGTGAACAATATAGAAAATAACCTGAAGGTATGAAACAGAGGTAAACAGATATCCAAAAACTTAAAAATTCCATTGAAAGCTGCAAACTGCCTGAACGAAGCTGAAGACAGAATTTTAGCCTTGAAGACAGCATTGCCACTAATGAACGTGAAAGGAGGGATCTCTTAAAAACAACAAGGAACCGGGAAATAACAATTCAACAACTGCAAGACGAAGTAAAGAAAAACAATGTCCGATTAATAGGTATTAATGAAATAGCAGGTGTCAACACAAATGACATAAAAAGACTATTTGCAGAAATAATAGCAGAAAATTTCCCAGGCATGGAAAGAGAATTGGACATCCAAATAAGTGAAGCATATAGAACTCCAGTTAATCATAACCAAAATAAATCTACACCCAGACGTATAGTGATCGAGATTCTGGAAACTCAACAAAAGCTCAGAATATTAAAAGCTGTTAGAGAAAAGAAACAGATCACCTATAAAGGAAAGCCTATCAGAATCATGGCAGACTTGTCAACACAAATCATCAAGGCAAGAAGAGCTTGGAGTGAAGTATTTCAGGTACTGAAGGAAAACAACTTCCAACCCAGATGGATGTACCCTGCAAAGCTATCTTTCAAATTTAATGGAGAAATAAAATATTTTCATGATAAAGAACAACTGAAGAAATTCATGAGTGCCAAACCAATCCTACAAAGAGTACTAACAGATATTCTAGAAAGAGATAAAACTGCAACTTCAAGAACGACAATGGAAAGGAGCCACCAAGCAGAGCAAGCAATTAAGCAGAGGGAAAAAGGTGGATCCAACAGCAGGAAAATATCACGACAAAGATCAGCCAGTACATATAAATTAAAACAATCAATGTAAATGGTCTCAATGCACCAACCAAAAGAAGCAGACTAGTAGAGTGGATCGGGAAACAAAATCCAACAATATGCTGTATATAAGAAACACATTTAACTCAAAAGGAAATTCATAGACTGAAAATTAAAGTATGGAAAATAATATTCCATGAGACAGGAACCCAGAAAAAAGAGGGTGTAGCTATTCTGTTTGCAGACAATGTGAACTTCAAACCAAGAACAGTCAAAAGAGATAAAGAAGGTCACTATATTCTTGTAAGGGGGAAGCTTCAAGAGAAAGAGATAACAATTGTAAACATCTATGCAGAAAATATAGGAGCACCCATGTGTATAAGACAAATTTTAACAGACATGAAAAATGAAATAAGTAGCCACACAATCATAATAGGGGGACTTTATAGGGGACTTTAACACATCATTGTCCCTGAGAGATAGATTGATTAGACAAAAAACTGGGAAAGAAAAAACAGAACTTAACCAAACTTGTGAACATATGGACTTAGTAGACCTGTACAGTGTGTTCCACCCAAAAACATCAGAATACACCTTCTTTTCAGCTGCACATGGGACATTCTCTAAAATAGACCATATACTAGTACATAGAACAGGTTTAAGTAAATGCAAAGGAATTGAAATTATCCCATGTATACTATCAGACCATAGGGCAGTGAAATTAGAATTAATGACAAAAGAAAACACAAAGACTCCCTACACAGTTGGAAATTAAATAACATCCTCCTGAACAACCAATGGGTCACAGATGAAATCAAAGTAGAGATTAAACACTACTCACAAACAAATGAAAATGTACATACAACCTACTGGAACCTGTGGGATGCAATGAAAGCAGTCCTCAGAGGGAAATTTATAGTGGGGAACTGGCACCTCAGGAAAACAGTACAAGCACAAATAAACAATCTTATGCTGTGCCTCAAGTTACTAGAAAAAGAAGAGCAAGTCAAACCCAGAGCCCAAAAAAGACAGGAAATTATAAAGCTCAGAGCAGAAATTAACTCAATGGAGACTAAAAAAACAATACAAAGAATTAATGAATCAAAGAGTTGATTCTTTGAAAGAATAAATAAAATAGATAACCCCCTAGCCAACCTTATCAAAAAAGGAAAGAAAACTGAAATACACGCAATAAGGAATGAAGGGGATGAAATCACTACAGATCCTGAAGAAATTCAGAAGATCATCAATACCTACTTTGAAAATCTTTACTCTAATAGGATGGGAAATGCAGAGGAAATGGACAGATTTGTAGATACATATGAATTACCAAAGCTGAATGAGGATGATATAAAAACCCCAAATAACTCAATATCAGCCAGTAAAACTGAGAATGTAATTAAAAACTTGCCAATGAAGAAAAGCCTGGGTCCTGATGGATTCACAGCTGAAGTTTACAAGCAATTTAGGGAAGAGTTAACACCAGTTCTTCTCAAACTCTTTAATGAAATTGAAAGGGAATGAATTCTCCCCAACTCATTCCTAGAGACAAGTATTATCCTGATACAAAAACCAGACAAAGACCCAACCAAAAAAGAGAACTACAGGCCAAAATCTCCCTAATGAATATAGATGCAAGAATTCTCAATAGAACACTAGCAAACAGAATACAACAAATCATCAAGCAGATTATACACCATAACCAAGTAGGATTCATTCCAGGAATGAAGGGATGGTTCAATATATGCAAATCAATTAATGTAATACACCACGTCAATAGAGCCAAGGAGAAAAATCACATGATCATTTCCATCAATGCAGAAAAAGCCTTCAATAAAGTCCAACACTCATTCATGATAAAAATAGAACCCTACAGAAAATAGGAATAGATGGCCTTTACCTCAAGCTGATCAAAGCCATCTATGATAAACCAACAGCTAACATCATACTAAATGGTCAAAAATTGAAAGCTTTCACTGTAAAATCAGGCACAAGACAAGGATGTCCATGGTTACCACTCCTATTCAATATAGTTCTGGGAATATTGGCTACAGCCATTAGACAAGAGCGAGAAATAAAAGGAATAAGGACAGGAAAGGAAGAAGTGAATATGTCATTATTCGCAGATGACATGATACTCTACATAGAAGACCTCAAAAACTCCACCAAAAGGTTCATGGATTTAATAACCAAATTCAGTAGCATAGCTGGATACAATGTTAACACTCAAAAGTCAATAGCATTCCTGTACATAAGTAACAAACAAACTGAGAGAGAAATTAAGGAAACCATACCTTTCACAATAGCTTCAAAAAAGATGAAATACTAAGGAATCAATCTAACAAAAGAAGTAAAAGATCTATACAGTGAAAATTACAGTACTCTGAAAAAAGAGATTGAAGAAGATATCAGAGAATGAAAAGATATTCCTTGCTCATGGATAGGAAGAACCAACATTGTGAAAATGGCCATACTCCCCAAATTGTTGTACAGATTCAATGCAATCCCAATTAAAATACCATTAGCATACCTCAGAGATCTAGAGAAAACACTCCTAAAGTTCATCTGGAACCAGATGAAGCCTAGAATAGCAAAAGCAATCTCGAGAAACAAAGGAAAGGCAGGAGGCATCACAATTCCTGACTTAAAATTATATTACAAAGCTACTGTGATAAAATCAGCATGGTACTAGCACAAAAACAGACCTGAAGATCAATGGAACAGGTAAGGAGATACAGATACAACTATAAACATAGTCAGTCACCTTATCTCTGACAAAGGGGCCAAACATGTTCAATGGAAGGAAGATAGCCTCTTCAATAAATAGTGCTGGAAAAACTGGCTTTCCACATTCCAAAAACTAAAACTAGACCCATGTTTTTCACCATTCACTAAATTAAAGTCAAAATGGATCAAAGAGCTAAATATTAAAGCAGAAACACTAAATTTATTGGAAGAGATAGTAGGTAAAAATCTTGATGACATTGGGGTAGGCAGAGAGTTCATGAACAAAAACCAAACTGCATGGGAAATACTTCAAAGAATCAACAAATGGGATCTCATCTTATTGAAAAGTTTTTGCACATGTAAAGAAATCACCAATAAAGTAAAAAGAAAACCCATGAATTGGGAAAAAGTTTTAGCCAACTGCCCCTCAGACGAAGGACTTCTATCTAGGACATATATAGAATTTAAAAAAAAAAATCACACACCCTCAAATTTAAAGACCCAATCCAAAAATGGGCATCTGAGATGAATACACACTTCTCTAATGAAGAGATACTAATGGTGAATAAATACATGAAGAAATGTTCAATGTCATTAGTCATTTGAGAAATGCAAATTAAAACAACACTGAAATTCCACCTCACCCCAGAAAGAATGGCTATCATCAAGAAGTCAAACAATAACAAATGCTGGAGAGGCTGTGGGGAGAAAGGAACCCTACTCCACTGCTGGTGGGAATGTAGATTTGTGAAATCACTGTGGAAATTCATTTGGAGATTCTTCACAAATCTAGGATTGGAAGTCCCATTCAACCCAGCTATTCCCCTGCTGGGTATTTTCCCAGAAGAATTAGAGACATCATACCACAGAGATATATGTGCACCCATGTTTATAGCAGCACAATTTGTTATAGCTAAATCTTGGAAACAACCCCGATGCCCATCCACTGAGGAAAGGATAAAAAAGTTGTGGTATTTTTATACAATGGAGTATTACTCAGCTATTAAAGAAGATAAACTTGAGGCTTTTGTAGGTAAATGGATGCAACTAGAGACCATACTCATAAGTGAAATAAATCAGACCCAGATGGGTAAACATCATATTGTCTTCTTGGTGTAGGAACTTGAAAGACTAGGTAAAACTCAAAACATACAATAGATGATAGGAAAGGGAAAGAAATTGCTTGTGAAGAAAAGACTGGGATGAGGGAAAGAAGAAAAAAGAAAGAAGGAAAGCAAAATATAAATATATATATATGAATAGCTGCGATAGCTGTATTGCTGATGTCTGATGGTGTATTGAAATTAACAGTTAATGCTTCCAATTTTTATGTTCTGATTGACTTTGCATACTTGTGTCTGGTGGTCTGAGCAACTGATTTGAAGGTAACAATATGCACTGGAATTACAATGGTGACCTCCTACCATCTTGTCTAGTGATACTCTGTATTATCTCTAATATTTTATCTAATAACTATTTTCTTATTCTCTTTAATGGTTTGAGCAGTTTTTCATTCTTACATCTGGTAATCTGAGCAATGTAGTTAAGAATAACTATATGTAATGTAACAACCACTGTTGATTTGTATTATTTTGTCTTTAGATCCTGTATCACTTTGAATGTTCTTACTCTGATTTGTTCATGTTTGTGATACTGGTATGCTGCTACTGTTCTATTTTTTGTTTGTTTGTTTCTCATTTACTACTCTCTTTAAAATAAAAAAAATAAATAAAAATGCCCATATACTGGGTAGCTTAGACAATAAATATTATTTTTCACAGTTCTGGAAGCTTTCACATCTAAGATCAAAGTGACAGCAGATTAAATTATTGGTGAGGTCCTCTCCTGATTTACTAATGGCCACCTCATACCATCCTCACTTGCACAGTGGAGAGAGAAGCTACGTTTCTTCCTCTTTGTAAAGGAACACTAATTCCATCAAGGAGGCTCTATCTTCATGATCTCTAGTAAATCTATATCCAAAAGACCTCACTTCTACATATTATTATCATCTTGGGGCTTCAACATGTGAATACTAGGGGGGCACAAACATGCAGTCCATAACAGAAGGATTGAGAAGCCTCATATTTTCTCTAAATAGGGTCATTCATATAATAAAATACAATGATTGTATAAAGAATATTGAACCAACCTTGCATTACTGTAATAAGCCTCACTTAGTCATGATGTATTATATATTCACTTTATACATTCGCTTTATATATTCATGATTCATTTGGTAGTATTTTCTTTTCTTGTAGTTATCTTTATAATGTTTCCATACTGACCTAACCAGCCTAAATATGGTGTGAAATGATTTCTTCCACATTTTCGGAAAGATTTCATGCAGGATTAATATTACCTCTTCCCCAGATGTTTGATAGGATTTACTGATGACTCCATGCAGATTTTTGTGTTCTTTTCTGTTGTTTCCTCCTTTTTGATATTTTTCTCTCTCCATTTTTGCTCTAGTTAGCTACCTCAAACATTGAATTTCTTTTTAAAAATTTTTTAAGCTTTATTCTTTGCTCCTTATCACTTTATTATTTTTTATTTTAAAGAGAAAAAAACCAAAATAACAACAATGAAGACAGAAGCAACACAACACAAAAACAATAAAAACTATACAGGATTTCAAAACAGAATGATAAAAATTAACTGTGGTTGTTATATTACATAGTGGTATCTTCATTGAAGTTGCTCAGGTTACCAGATGTAAGAATGCAAGATTGATCAAACAATTAAAGAGGATAAAGAGCAATAAAAATATTAGAAATGATACAGAGCTTCACTAAACAAGACAGTAGTATTCAACAATTGTTGTTATATTGCATATTGTTGTCTTCAAATTAATTGTTCAGATTACCACATATAAGTATGAAACATTGGTGAAGAAAAAAACTTTAAGCATTAACTGTTCCTTTCAATAAACCAATAGACATCAGCAGTAACATTGAATTTCTTAAGCTAATATTATTACGGCTTTTTATTTGAGTTTCAGCCTCTACAGACCAAATGAACAGTAGAAGACCAAGTCAAACACTGTATAAATACCAATTTAAGTTGGTGCTTTCCTGCTCTATTTCCACCCCCATCAGTTTTACTTGGTTACTTTAGTGTTTGTATATTTATATTTTTCAGAACTCATAATTGTTTTCTGGGGGAAATTTACTTAAACTAGACTTCTGTTACTTAAAAGTCAAATAAATTTTTATCAGAGAAATCTTATCTTCTAAAACTGATTTATAATTAGAAGTAGCTTACTACATGAAGTAATGAGCTATCTGGAGCTGGACTAGTCAAGCAGGGGCTATACTAGAAGTTAATTTATCAATAAATAGTTACTTATTGTGTACAGTACTCATAGTCATAACATAAAAGAATTTTCGATTAGATGAAAACTGGAATGGAGGTATCATATTTATTCCTTCACGTTGTGCCTAAAGATCCAAATGTTCCACTCTCTTAATCAGCATAACAGAATGTCTTGGGAAGTATCTTAGTTACTTCTCTCTCATTACTGAGACAAAATACCTGACACCCAAAGTTAAAGGGGGAAAGGTTTATTTGGCTCACAGTTTGCAGTGCTTTCAGTCTGTAATTGGCTGGCTCCAAGGCAGGGTGGCATGGCAGACAGGCATTGCAGAGGAGAAACAGTTTATTTCAGGAAGAAGGGAGCAAGGCAAGCAAGGGACAGGACAAGCATTTTCTGTCCCTTATATATATCCAGGCTGCTGTGATTAGGGCAATGCGAAAGCAATCAGTGGACTGATTTAGTAACCACCCACCTTTCATCCTAGCACTCTTAATCCTAGCATTGCACCATGAGTCAATCTCACACTAGGTTTCAGCTACCTCTGAAAAAGCCCCACTTATGACTGCATGAGGCTTTGGGGGAAAAATCTAGACACAATCCATGACAGGAATTAGTCACAGATTCATCTGTAGCATCATGGAGATTAAGACCTATTAGAAATTTTGCCAAAAGTTGAATTTATGTATTATTTTGAAAAGGAAATATGCAGTTTAAGCAAACTTTCATGGTTTGTTTGATTCTAAAATAATCTACAGACAATGTAGTACTCTGTTTGTGAAAAGAGTAACCCCCTTTTATTTACAATTTTGCTTTCATGATTTCACTATCTAAGGTCAAAAGTGGTCTGAAAACACTAACAGGAAAGTCCCAGAAAAAAGTGACTTATAAGTTTTAAATTAAAGTAACTAGTGAAACCACTAGTCACTTAGTAGCCATCCTATTTATCAGATAAACTCTTCAAAAGTCTTCATAGTGCTGTGTTCAAGTAACTCAGCAATACTAGCAATTTTACTGCAGTATGTTGTTATAGTTGTTATATTTCACATTGTTCACTGTTGTTTATCTCTTACTGTGCCTAATTAGTAAGTTAAACATTTTCATAGTTTGCATGCATGGGAAAAAGCATACAAGCATATAAGGTTTGGTAATATCTGCTATTTCAGGCATCTACTGGGGATCTTGGAATATGTTTCTCGTTAATAAGTAAGGACTACCGTTTACACTTTGGGGTCACACTACTAGAGTTTGACTATGAACTCTGCTTTTTTTTACCTCTGTCTTTTTGGGCAAAATACTCTTTTCATCAGTTGCCTAATCTATAAAATGAAGATGAGAATAATAATTCTCATAGGCTCTTCCTATTCAATGTGTAATTCTGATAAATGCTAAGAAAGTTTCTGATGAAGAGAAAATATTAAAAACGCTTTATTATCACCAGAGACCTGAATTCCTGAATCCAATTATGTTCTTATTTTGTAGACCTGTCTTCCATTATGGCATCACTTTGCAGTAAAGGTCACTAAAGAAAATCTTATAAACTTGTTATTATGAGCAGGTAATGGTGTTGTCTCCATTTTGTAGATGAGGGAACAGATGCTTAGACAGTTTTATAATTGGCCCAAGTTCTTTTCATAATAAGCATATATTCCCAGACCTGCATGACTGCAAGCTCTGCTATTAACCACTAGGTCATGTTTTACTTGGCCTGACCGTCCTTAAACATGACAAAGCACAGACTGGCTTGCTTTGCATCCACAAGTGATATTCTATATTTTTAAGGCTCACACTTTTTTTAATGACATTAGATGATGATGGTTAGCTCCTTTAGTCAGAGTTAAAATACACATTTAACATTGTTTTTCTAAGCTAACATCAGTACAGACTCACTTTGAGAGAAAATAAAATTATTTCTGTTTTTATCACTGTCATCATTGCCCCTGATAATAGTTGTGGCAGAAGGATGCTTGTACAGTCTGTAGCTAGAAAATCCCATGAAGGGACACTTAGATTGCCCCATTTTGTTCAAGTAGGATTCAGCTAACTTCTCCATTCTGATGAGAATCTCTCCTACTTTAAACATTGGCAGGGCCGAATGACCCACTGTCCTGGTCAGCAAAGAAACTTCCCAGGATGAGACTTTAAATGCCCAAACTGGCAAAGTTGTGGACAAAATGGAACAAGTTGGTTACAGTATAAATAACCCATAACCTTTCTTGCTCATTTTTACTCTCAATCTTCATTCCAAACTGGATGGTGCTAGAGACAGCTGGTTACCATTTTGAAAATAATATCCCTTCATATAACTGAAGACTGTTATCATGTCATTCTTACTTTTCTCTCCAGGCCAAAGAACAGGCTTTCCCAAAGACATGCCTGGCCTGGTGTATTGTACTCACTTCTCCAAGGGAATAGGAAAGAGGATGCAAAACCCTGCCCTGAAGAAATTAAAGGAGGTGGCTCTTGCTCCTTTCACCTTTGCCCATGGGCCTTGTCTCCAAGCCCTTTAATTATCTGTATTAATTTGCTTTGAACATTAGGCACACGCACCATGCCCTTGTAATTCTCAGAGACCAGCAGTGTGCACAGCTTTTAACTGTTGGCGGTCTATGCCAAACTGCTTGAAATAAGGTCTCATAGGGGGTCTGTAGACTCTATTTCTACTTGTGCATTCATTTGTAGTGTCTGATTTTCAGGCATTTTAAACATCTACCACACCATCACAGATTCTGCTTGCCTCGAAATCCTTCATGACATTGGCGATGGCTCTGATCCTGAGATGGAGATTTTCATCACAAGGCCCAGCACCGTCCATAAACATTTCTGCTTTGTATTAATCTCTGTGGTTGAAAATTTAAAAATCATACTTGATCTGGTGTTTACAAATAGTTTTCACAACAAAAAATGAACCGCATATATTCCATAAGTCTAATCATTCCCCCTTTAATTTGCCATCTGCCTTTTATTACATTTCATTTGAACGACTTTTGTAGAAAAAAAATTCAACCCCTGCCAACTGCTTTCTTATACATATTAGTTTAGGAATTCAAGCCACTATCATAGTGACCCTGTTCCTTGATTTAAATTTCCTGACCATTTAAACATAGGGAATATTTCTGTGGAACAGGTGTTTAGAAATATGTGGGTAACTCTGAACAGCTTACAAAGACGTTGACTTTATGCTTCCAGCTTAGGTCCTGGAAATACTTAACCATTTAACATTTTGTTTTTGAAACACAGTATCATTTATGGTCTAGACACCACAGACAGCTGTTCAAATTCAATTCAAATGAGCCCTGTTTGTGCCCTATTTATTTAGCATGTCTAGCTAAATCTCTGTATAATCTTGGCTTGAGTCCTTATGCAAGAATTAGAAAACACCGATTGTTGATTTTCTTTTAAGGTACACACTAATGAGAAATTTTATATAAAATTTTATACAAAAGCTTTACACATATAATTTTCAGAGTGTTTTAAAACATTTTTGTTCTTCTTGTATGTCAATGAGTCAGCTTTGCCAGAAATTTAGGGGAAATTAATTTTAAAGGTGAATGTAAATGAAACGATACTTTGAAATATAACCATTTTTAAAAATAAAGATTTAAATTTCCCAACTCTCTGTTGATAGTGTTGTATGTGGCTACGTTGGAAATGATAGCTATTTTTATGTTTTAGGAAACCAGGTCATTTGAACTATAAGCTTCTATAAAAATACATTTTTTTCTTTTTCTACTCATTGATACATATTTATGCAAATTTTATTAGACTGGGAGCACTAAAGTTTAAATGTTTTCTTATATGAAGGATTGCCAGTTAATTCCATGTAAGAATCACTTTTGACATTTACTTTGAATGCTTGATTTACATTTGCTTCTAAAGCATTAAGATGTACAAAATTGTACAACTATTATATAATTATTTCATATACTTTATAAAGGCTTGTAATTTCCACTTTTACCTTAGCACACAAGAGGAGACCATAGAATCAGTCTGTGGCTTTGCAATTGTCAGCTCATGCTTTTATTTTGTTCTGAAATAACTGCTTTTACCTGGAATCAGGCAAGCATCTCCATCTTCTGTCTCCTGTGCATTCAGGGGAGAAATTCCCTCTCTCTGATGTCATCAGATCTTCCCTTGTGGTTTTTGCTCCCCAGTCAGGAGAAGCAAGTAATTAACTCTGACTATCATAATTAGTTCTACACATCTGCGATAATGCTCTCTCCATGGGCAAATTTTCAAATACAGCGTAAGTTACATATAGTGCAATCCATCCTTTTTATTATAAAGTTTTATGAGTTTTAACAAAAATCATACTGTCATGTAACAGCTTCTAGTCAGGATATGAAACATTTCCTTATCCACCTACTTATTTTTAAAATGTAAATTAATAGAAGCTCAGTGATTTAAACTAACATTGGGGCTGATGCTTCAGACACATTAAACAAGGACAAGGACAAAGGAATCCACATTGTAGCTATGCTAATGATGATGATGGTTACAAATCACTGAGACTAGTTATGTGCTGTGTATTATACTAGACGATTTATATGCATATTTTATTGAAATGCAGCAATAATCCAAGACCTAGGTGAAAAAAATCTCAGTTATAGGGTGTGTAAGTAATTTTCCATCCATCACATGACCAGAAAGTGGTAGCAGGGGGGTGTACACCCATGTCTGATTGCTAAGTGTATGTTCTTAAGCCACGATATTATGCTACTTGGCTTTTGATTGTCCTAGTGATATTTAAAGGGCCTGATCTTTCCTGGCTCTCCTTGACCTAATCCTCGATAGCAATTTATAATATATTTAACTGTGTTGAAATTAATATCATACCTGAGCATGATGTTACATGCCTATAAACCTAGCACTCTGGGAAGCTGAGGCAGAAGGATCATAAGTATGAGTCCAGCCTGTCTCAAAAAAAAGTTAAAAAGGATGTCTAGGGTCCAATTCCCAATATCACATACACACACACACACACACACACACACACACACACACAAATCATCAAGAGGTTCATTAAATAATTAGTTTCAAACATATTTATTGATGTTAACATTTGAGACATAAAATGTATAGAAGTGAATAGAAAAGACTAAAATTTTATTGAACAAAATAAATGAGCACAATAGAGAGTTCCTCTATGGACTACACAGTACTATATAATACAGAGAAAGAAAAGCAAAGCAGAGAAGCAAGGTTAGGCATATTGGGTGGGTGCTTCCACTGCTGTCATGTTAGTGATAGAAAAGTTGACATCTAAGTAAATATGTGAAGAAGGAAGTGGAGAACATTTCTGGACATCTGAGGGAAGAACTTTCCAGGAAGAGGAGGGCAAGTATTAAAGCCCTGAGGCGTGTTTGTGCCTGAGTTGCCCATAGAACAAAGAATCTGTGTGGGGTGGTGAGGGGAAGAGTAAGGGCTTTAACACTGCTAACTCTTTTGAAAATGGATTAAGGAGAGGAGGCATGAAAACAGGAAGACTAGTTAGAAGGCTTAGCAACCTAGGTGAGGCGTGATGGTAGCTCAGACCTTATGTAAGTGGAGGAGTGTTGAGAAATGGCAGTAACTGGGATGCATTTTGAAAGTGGGGGCCCCATCATTGGGCGAGGGACTGGATGTGGGGTGTGAAATAAGTTGAGAAATTGATAATGAGTCCAAAGTTTTTTTTTCTTTCTTTTTTGGAGGAGAGGATTTAAGCCAAGGGATGACAAACTATGGCACATGAGCCAAGTCTGGATTGGGGTTTGTTTTTGTGTATCTTGAGAGCTAAGACCATTTTGTTTTGTTTTTTCACACATCAACATTAAGAATCTGTTAACATACATCAATATTAAGAATTACCAAAGAACAGGACAAGCAGTGAAAAAAAATTGAAAGGAAATTTCTGGAGTTACCTTTGTTAACATGATTCCTTCAACAAGGCACCTCTTAGGAATCAAGATGTAGTTTCTTTTCAACAGATAACCTGTTTTCAGAGATAGTAGATTTGCAGAAAAGTTGCAGAGTGCAGAGAATTTCCATGTACACTTCAGCTACTTTCCTCTACATTTAACGTCTTCAGTAACAATAGATTTTATAAAACCAAATCTAGGGGAAAGGGATTAAAATTTTAAAAAAGAGAGAGAATGGAAGAAAACAAAGCTTTTGTAAATGAGGAAGGGTTTGAAGGAAGGGATAGGGAATGGGAAAAAAAGAATTAAGATATATTATGTAGATGTCCAAATTCCCTATGATGAATGTGATACTTATATATAGGAAATATGTATTAATAAAAATAAACAATAAAAAACTAAGAAATTGAAGAGACAACATGGCTGAACAGAGAAGGTGCCTCATTCAGAGCTACTCCAAGAAATTCAACTAAAAACACGGGTAATTGGAAGAAAGGGGAGGGACATACATACTGAAAACTAAGAAATGAATTTAAATGTAACATTATTGACCAAAGTATAGGACTTTCTCAGATCTCATTAGTCTTCCCATGGATGTCTTTGCTTTATGATCCTGTTTAGGATTCCAAATGGTATTAATTTGTCATATCTCCTCAGACCTTTCTGACCTGTGAGTCCCTCTTTCTTTCTTTCTTTGTCCTTCAGGAGCTGGACAACTGAAGTATACCAGTTACTCCCTTTGCAGAATGTCTCTCAATTGGTGTTGGAAGTTCTCTCATGATTACACTGAGAGGGGCTATTGTGCAGTCGGGGCAAGAATACCACAGAAGTGATGTACACTCCTCACTGTATCATATCCGGAGTGCATGGTGTCCATAGTCATTAATGGTGACATTCACTTCATCATCTGGCTAAACTACTGACTGCAGGATTCTGTACTACCAAATTACCACCCTTCCCTTTGACTAAATATGTTAGGAGAGATACTATTTAAGCCAATATCCTCTTTCTGCTTGGTATACTATCCATTCCTTTTAACACTCATTGGTAGATTTCTTTTCCTGAGACAATTGTCATTATGGCTTTCTAATTTTATTTTTGAACTCTTTAGTTTAGAAATTTTTTCTATTTCCATTATCAGTTCTACTTTTATTCATTGGAATTCTTCTAGAATGAAGAGTTGTTGCTTCTTTCCCATTTAAGACAAGCAATTGAAAGGACAGAAGCAGGTTATGTAATCAAGGCAGACCAGCAGGATATAACATGATACCATCATCTCCTTATAATATTTTACTACAAGGGCAAACAGGACACACACAGGAAATGGAAAGTCCTAGAGTTGAAACGTCAGCGTAGAGCTAGGGCAAAGACAGTATGGTGGAGATTGTGTGAGAACGTTTGTCCCTGGTGGTGTCCATCTGAAGAATATGGAGCTGCTAGCTAGAGGCAAGGGGATGTCTGAGGTTCAGGGAAAATATGTGTATAAAGGCTATGCAGCAGGTGGATGGCAGTTGGATGCTTGGTCAAAACACAAGTCACTACCAGAAGACTCCCAGCAAAAGTTGGCAGGGCCAGTGAAGAAATTCTGGAAGGGACACAAACCAAATCTCATTGGGGGTTAGGATGGAGCACAGAGAATTTTGGTGAAAGCAAGCAAGGAAGCCACACAAATGCGATGATTCTGGAAACAAAAAAGATTAGCATTTATCATCAGAATTTTTCACCGAGAAGGGTCAGAGAGCAAACAGTTTGGACTTTCTGGGCTGCATACTGTCTGTTCAACAACTCAGCTTTGCAGCTGTCATGAGAACATGGCCGTAGACAATGCATAAAGGAATGAGCATGGGAAGATTTGATTTGCTGTGCGCAGATTTGGCCAGTGCCTCATACTCTGCCAAATCTGAAACAAACAAAGTCAATAGTGCCCCGGGGATGAAACACTGTTTAGGCGCTGTATAATTTACCTTTTGATCAATCCTGTTTTTGCTTCAATATCTCCCATGGGGCAGGAAGCTAAAAAATGACTACAATTACTTAAAACAATGCATAGAGATTTTGGGAATTCTGACTAGTGAGGAATCTTTAACTTACTTTTAGTTAATATTTTTATTTAGATAGAGGGAAAAGCATTATTTTGGAATCTAGTCAAATTACTTATGTTTATAATAATGTGCCCTTAAATGAGATACTTTATACGCTTTTCTGGAAGTTAGATTTTTAGAAGTAATTTATGTTAAGGTTTCTTGAGATGTTTTAAACCAAATTGAATAGAAGCCACTCATTAAATGGCATCTTGACTTGGGGAATTAAAAAATTAAAATTATATGTATTGGCACATAGTAATTGAACAATATAATGTTTAAGTATTTCCTTTAATTCTTTGTGACATTTTCATGCATACATATACCCATATTTTGATTGTCTGTACCCTCCCTGGTCTATCTTACTCCTGTTCCTCCTCCTTCTGATCCCCTTTCACTTCTCTAATAGTTTTCTTCCTATTTTCATGTTGTCTTTTTGTTGTTGCTATTGTTTCTTAGATTCCACATATGAGAGAAAACATGAAATAATGTGAGTGGCATCACATCACTCTTTTTTATGGTTGAATCATCTCTGTTGTGTGTATATAGCACTTTTTTTTAATCCATTCACCCATTGGTGGACACTTAGGCTGTTTCCATAACTTGGCTACAGTGAATAGTGCCACAGAAACATGGATATTCCGGGATCTCTAGGGCATACTAACTTCGGTTTCCTGGATATGGAGTAAGGGTTGGTATAGCTGGATCCTACTGTAGATTTTTTTCCTTTGGCTATATTGGGGATTAAAACCAGGGAGTGCTTCATCCTCAGCCACTTTACAAATTTTATTTTGAGGTAGGGTATCATTAAGTTGCCTATGCAGACCTCAAACATTTTATTATGAAAAAAATTTATTATGAAAAAAATTCACAACAAAATAAGAGAATACCAATAGTTAATATACTGTATATCATTATCTTCAAATTAGTTACTCAGAGATGAAAAAGGTGATCTCTTACAAAGAAGAAACAGATTTAATAGCACAAAAATTTCTTTTCAGTGAACTAAGAGAAAATAGTATTATAAATGAAGCAAAATAGCATATATATTAAAATATTTTTTGAAACAACAGAATAGGTAATTTAAAGAATTACTTGAAATTGTCCCTATTTCCTATTTGTTTATCTTCTATTTTACCTCTTATTTGTATAATATATTTTGAATTTCTCATATAGAAGAAGCCATGTGATATTTAAGCTTGTGCTTCTAAGTTATTTCACTAACATTATGTTCTCATGTGGCATTCATTTACCTGCAAATCCCTCAAGTTTACCTTTCTTTATGGCACAGTAGTTCTTTATTGTTTAAATACCAGATTTTCCTTATGCATTCATCTGTTGATGACATATGTGGACAGACATAGGTAATGTTTACAAGATGTAGTTATTATAAACTATACTGCAATAGACATGGGTATACATGCATCCTTGTAATGCAATGATTTTGACTCTTTCGGGAAGACACCTAGAAGGAGAGTCATAGGATCAAATGAATTTGTATTTTTAACTTTCTGAAGACCCTCCATACTGATTTCCATAGTGGTTGTAGTAGTTTACATCCCCATCAACAGTGTAGAAGAGTTCCTTTCTCCCCATATCTTAGCCTGGAACTTGTGATCCTCCTCACACAGCTTCCAGAGTGCCTAGGATTACGAGTATGGACCAACATATCCAGCCTATTTTTAGGTTTTTGACAAAGCTCCATGCTGATTTACAGAGTGGCTATATTAATTTACATTACCACCAACCATGTGTAGGGTATATTTTCCCCTGCATCTTCACCAGCATTTATTGTTTTCTGTAGTTTTTATAACGGTCTTCCTATCTGACTAGGGTGAGATGAAATCTCAGTGTAGTTTTGATGTTCATTTCCCTGATTTTGGAAGTTGTTGAACATATTTTCATATAACTACTGGCCAGTTATACTTTTACTTTTGAGAAATGTCTGCTTAATTTGTCCATGTACTTATTGAATTAGTTGTTCCTTTGCTACATTTCTGGCCTGTGGTGTAGTTTAATGCTGATGTTTCTTTGCTGTTTTTTACATTTTTTTTTTTTTAATTTTAAAGAGTAAAAGAAGGATAGCATAATAATAGGGGGGACTTAGCAAATTACAGACAAAATGGTAGGCGATTATCAATGGTTATCGTTTTACATATTGTTATCTACAAAATAGTTTCTCAGGAAAACAAATAGACAAATAATAGTGAGTTAGAGACAAAAGAGGTAGGAGAT
>NW_004955404.1:27841474-27857238 GCF_000276665.1 Chinchilla lanigera | reverse complement strand
CAATTGTGTCACTGTTTCTCTGTGTCATGATAGATCTCAATTGAGTGGCTGCGGCTGGCCTAAGGGCCGGCACTCAACAGTGCTCGCTGCTGCATGGCTCCCCATGTGCTGGGGACCCACCCTCCCGGAGCCAGCAGGCAGGAAGCTAGCCAGCTGGAATACTGGCGCTCCCCACCCGTGGCTCCCTGTGTGCCGGAAGCCCTCCTTCCGGGGAATGGCGAGGCCGGGAGTGAGCCACCGGTCCCAAGACCCCAAAGACCAGCGCTCCCTGCCCGAGGCTCCCTATGTGCTGGGGGCCCACCCTCCGGGAGCCACAAGGCAGGAAGCTAGCCAGCCAGAAGACTGGCGCTCCCCACCTGTGGCTCCCTGTGCGCCGGAAGCCCTCCTTCCAGGGAACGACGAGTGTTTTTTACTTTTGATTTGGATAATCTATCTATAGGTGAGAGTTGGGTATTGAAAGCATTTGCTATTATTGTATTGGAGCCAGTCTCTCCTTTCATGCCCTGTAGTGATTTAAAAAAATAAAATTGGTTGCTGTAACATTTGGTGTGTGTTTATTTATAATTGTCATATCATATTGATAGATTTTTTACTTTATCAATAGGTAGTGACTGTCTTTGTCTCTTCTTTGCTGATTTGGCTTGAGATTTATTGCTTTGGATATGAGTATAGCTGTTTGTACTTGCTTTTGGATTCCATTTGATTACACTATCATCTCTAATTTTTCATTTTCAGTCTGTGTATGCTCTTTTCATTGAGGTCTCTTGAAAACAGTAGTCAGGCTTTTAATCCAATCAGTTACTCTGTATCTTTAAATTGGAGAATTCAGACCATTTACATCTAGTATCACTGAAAAGGTAGGCACTAACTCATCATGTTGTTCTCCTTCTCCTCTTCCTCCTTTGCCTCCTTGTCTTCCTCCTCCCCTTCCTCTTCCCCTTCCTCTTCCTCTTTCTCTTCTTCTTCTCCTTCCTATGCTACTTTGGTATCTCTACCCATAGCAAGATCTATAGTGACATAACAACATCAAACATAGACCAAGAATTTAGATGTAGTGGGTTTTCCCTTGGGAAGGTCATTTTACCCTGTGGGGAAGGGGAATTTAAGAGGAATAGGAGAAAAAACAGTGACAGCTGGAGAGAATTATAGTGGAAGCAAGGCTGAAGGACTAACGATCATCACCCAAACTTTCCAAAGCTGGAAAAGAGGACAGGACAGAAAGGATGAAGGAGAAAAAAAAGATTATTGCTGAGTGTGCAGCTGATCTTAGCCACACCGACTAAGAGCTGACCCCTCTTACATGAGTGGTAGGGAGTGGTGAGCACCCTGGCTTGCAGCTGGCCAAGGCTGTTTGCTTGCTAGTCACAGGGCGGGTGGCGGTGCCTTTGTCCTCCCCACGGCTGCTTGCCTGCGTGTGCTGCTGGTCATAGGGAGGGGGGCGAGGAGTCCCCTTATCCCGTCACCAGCCAAGGCCTGTTGTCTGCTTATGTCTCTGGACCAGGGGTGGGGCCACTTGCCTGTTTGCACTGCCAGTCAGAGAGCAGGAGGCTGCTTCTTGTCCTTTGCAGGTAGGGCTACGACTGGCTTTGGCTTTTCTGGACTGGAGTCTGGGTTCCAGCTCTTACTTCTCAACCAAGTTTCCCCAGTCCGTTGTGCAACTGCTGGCTGTCTCCCATGACTGGACAGCCCTCCCCTCATTCCACTCCCAGATGCTGGTGCTGAAGCGACTCTGGCGCTGTTCTGCTCCTAGAGTTTGGGCCCTGGAGCACTTTGAGACAAAATGGTGGTCCTGCCCTCCAGCTGCTACTACTGGGTAGGGGGAGGGAGGTGCTCTGGTTCACTCACTCACTGAGGACTGTGTGGGGTGGGCTACTCAGAAAGTGTCTCGTGTTTTCACTGCTGCCTCTGACTGCACAAGACTGTCCCGGGCCAGGTCAGCTCTCAGTCTCCCAGTGAGGAGCAGAGCTGCTTTGGCTGACTCCCCACGGCTGCTCCAGCTGTACCGTGCGGGTGCCCGTCTGTGGCACTGAGCTGTTCCTCCTACAGCGGTGAATCCTATTTTCTTTTCCTCTGTCAGTTCCCCCATGGATCGCATGTGGCTTAGAATCAAATCCCTTTGATATCTCTCTGGGCTGTTGATTCCAGACTCTTGGCATTTTGTTCTGGAGGAGCTGGGTAGCTGACACTCAGCACTGCACCATTTTTCTCTCAATTGGCCTGCACTGTCTCCATTAAAATCACTTGCCTGTTTATCTGTATCTTCTTTGAAGTCATTGGTTATTTGTAAAGTCAATGTTTTAAATTCATTTTCCAATATTTTATCCATTTTGATATTACTTTACTTAGCTCCCCAACAGTTATGAACATTGGAAAAGTTACATTGCCTTTTCCATATTTCTTGTGTATCTGATATGTATGCATCTGTTGAGATGGATATCTCTTCCACTCTTATGCGACAGTCTTCCCAGTGAGGGTTCCACTCATGGCACTGCTTAGCAATCACCAAGACAAGTGAAGTATAGAAATATAATAAAAACCAATCAAAAACCAACAACGAGGACCAGGGATATAGCTTAGTGACACAGCACTTGCCTGGTAAGTGCAAGATCCTGAGTTCAACTCCCGGTATCAGAAAAAAAAAAAAAAAAAACAAACCAAAATACAACAAAACAAAACAAAAAAACCCAACAACTGCACCACCAGTAACAATAGAAAGGAGCAAAAGTCATAGAGAAAAGACTAAGAGATAAAAAATAATGAAGATGAAATTTATGATAATAAAATAGTTTTTTTTAAAGGAGATGTAGGGAATGGGAAAAAGAAACATCAAGATAAAACAATAAAAAGAAAATGAGAAAGATAAGAGCAAGAGCTAGACTAACCAATCTTTAGAAATAACTACAAAAAATAGGTAAAAATAAGAAAAGGTGGGTGTGTGGGCATTGGTGGGAGAAGGAGTCCAAAACCTTCCCTCTAGCTGAGGTGTTTGGATTGGACACAGTCTTTCTGGGTCCTCTATTATTGACTCCCACAAGGTATGGCAGGAGTGGGGAGTTGTAACTGGGGTCTGATGCAGTTCATCTCTGCTCCAGCCGAACAGGTTGGTGCATTGTGCAGCTGGAGCCTTGCTCCGCCTTCCCTCTGAGCAGACTTGATAAATAGTGAAGTGTCTTCAGCAGAGCTTTATTTACTTCCAGAGCTTTCATTTTGTATGTGCACCCAGAGCCACTTGTAGCCCCATCTAGCTCTGTCATGTGGGCTAGATAGGTGCATGCTGGCTTGTCACCCCTCCCCGAGTCTGTGCAGGTGTGAGTGTGGCCACTGACTACTGTGTGTTCCATAGCATATATCTCTGCTCCTTGAACTTTCAATAGTTCTGTCACTGACCTTTCCTGTCATGATTGTCTCTCACAGCCATCTCCCCACCTCTGTTCCCTGCAGCAGGTTGTTTCCAGGGACCCAGAATATTGATTGTCTTGTGTTTTATGATTCTCAGAGTAGTTCAATCCCCCCAAAATGGGCATTCTATCAAAATGACTCTGGTCTACAGCACTCTAAAATACAGGGAGCACTGTAGTGGATTTCTTCTGCAAAGCTACATAAGGGGAATCACTTTGACAAAACCCCACACTGGAGTCAAAGTCTGAAAGGACCATGGATTTCTCCTGCAGCTAAGACAGCTGTTTCGCTGTTTATTTTGGAAGCTGTTTGTACTTTCCGGGCTTCTCTTCTGTTTACAGTATTGGGCTCTTTCCCCCAGGGCACCAGGTTTGCAGCTGAGAACTGGTTCATACCGCTGTCTGATTTGTCTTTATGCTTCCCCATGCTTTATAATACTAGAGATAGTTCTTAAGGAGGAAAGGTTTGTTTTGACTCACAATTTGAGAGGTTTCAGTTCATGATTAGTTGGTATTTTTGCTGTGGGCTTGCGGCAAAGTAGCAGCACCTCATGGTGGAAATAGAGTGGGGGGCAAAGTTTCTCCCCTCATGACATCCAGGAAGCAACAGAGAGAGAAAGGAAGGGGAGGGGTGCCCCAATATTCCCTTCAAGAGCATGCTCCAGTGACCTGCCTTCCTTCCACTAGGTCATGCTTCCCAAAGGTTCCACTATCTCCCAAGAATACTACGGTCTGGGGACAAGCCCTCAACACATGGGCCTTTGAAGGACATTCAAGATATAATCTATTGCAGGGTTTGTGTACAAAGGAATTGAAATTAGATCTTCAAAGAGACATCTGTACTCCCAAGTTCACTGCAGCACTCTTCACAATAGCCAAGGCACAAACTCAGTTTAAGTCTCCTTCAGTGGATGAACAATATTAGGAAATAACACTACAGTTGTCAGTTAGGGCCTTAGTTGAAAGCAATGAAATGTTTAGAAAGGATATGAAGTAGTTTAGAGGGTCATTGGAAGGGCTGGAGAATAAGGTTCAAGGTAAAATCTCCAGGGATTAGGTCTGTTATGGTTTGTGTCTGGATGTCCCCTCAAAGCCTCATGCGGTCATGGGGTGGGCTTCTAGAGTTTATGATTGATTCACGGTCTAATGTTGGAATTATGGGTGTGAGTGCTACACCTGCCCTGGAGTGGATAGTTTACATACGTAAGGGAGAGAAAGAGGCTGCTTGCTGCTACTCCTCCCTTTTGCTCTTGTTGCTTTTTGCTGTCTTCTGCTGCCATGAGCTGTTGCCCTCTGCCATGTGCCACTCTGCCTTGGAGCCAGCTGAGTGTGACTGAAACCTCCACAAATTGTAAGCTAAATAAACTTTTCCTTCCTTAATTTTGGGTGTCAGGTATTTTGTCTCAGCTACGAGAGAAGAGTAACTAAGAGAAGATCTAATCCAAGGTGCTAAGCAACTCATGAGTAAACTGCTGCTCTTACTCCCTCTGAGCAGCACAAAGAACTGCACTGCAGCTATCTCTGCATCAGAAATTTGGGCTCTTCCATTGTAAGAAATGCTAGTGTCAGTGTGAGCTCCCTAGACCTTTGCCCTAATGCACCATGTCCATAATCTCAGTCTGACACTCTATCAGTATCATAGTTAAATGCTTCACTCTAAGGACACAGGAAGCTTGGAAAACAGGTATCCAACGTATTGAACTCCTACAGAGGACTAGTCTTGTGTCCAAGCCAAGCCATATGAAATGAGGCATTCATATAAAGGAGTTCAGATTCATCAGTTACATATGGCAGATGTCTACAGTAGACACAGTGAATATAGAATTAAAAAAGAAATTCCACCTACAATATTTTGTCTGGGTTCATCTCATCTAAGTGAAAGCAGCCAATCTATATGATTTAATATTCTCCAACAATAACATTAGATAGATTACCACTTACAATGTTCAAATGTAGAGTTTAAGATTTGGAAAGCTTAAGTTACCTGTCCTGAGTCTCAAATTCATAAGGTTTCAGAACATGGAAGTGAAGGGAAATCTCTGCTTTGAGAACCAGACTATAAAGAAATAGAATTATTTGCTGCAAAACTTTTGCTATTTAATGGAGAATTAGAGTAATGTTAAATGGATTCTCTTTTCTTACGTTTCATTAAATTCTCAAAATCATGTTATGGTTAAATTTACTTTATATATGAATGTGATTTTCTTGTTTTAGGTGTTTTCCCCCTGTGCTGAACTCCTAATTGCTTCTTCTTTATTAAAAAAGAAATATACTTTTACTTTATTGCTAAGCTAATTCATCTTCATATTAATGAAAGCCCTTTAATCTCTCATAATGGTGTTTAACCTCTCATAATCTATACATAACCACAGTTTGGCCAAAAATGGAGCGCATATATGACAGTGCTTTCGTAAGATTATAATGTCTCATATAATCATAGAGAGTGGAAGAATCTCTATTTCCTTAGTGTTGCAGCTGTCTTAAAGTCATAGCACAGTGTGCTCTTCATGCAATAAAGGTTAACATGGTATAAACAATATAATATGCTCCCCATTGACATAAATATGTACATATACAGTTATGTACTTATAATGGTGATGTTTCCATCTTATATATTTATTATATTTTCCTTTTCCTCTCCTATCATCCTTTCTTTTTCTATATTTCTTTCTTTCATTCTCTCTCTTCTCATTCTTTCTTGTTTCTATATTTTCTCTTTTTTTCTCTGTTCTCTTTCTTCCCTGTCTCTTTGCTTTTCTTTTCTTTTCTTCCTTCCTTCCTTCCTTCCTTTCTTTCTTTCTTTCTTTCTTTCTTTCTTTCTTTCTTTCTTTCTTTCTTTCTCTTCTCTCTCTCTCTCTCTCTCTCTCTCTCTCTCTCTCTCTCTCTCTCTTTCTTTTCCTTCTTTCTTTCTTTTCTTCTTTCTTTCATCCTTCTTCCTGGAAAGACGGGCCTTCAATTCATGTATATCCCAGACTACCCTCAGACTATTTTCAGTTCTCCTGCTTTAGGCTCATGAATGCTGTGTTTACAGGTATGGGCTACAATGTCCACCTTTTTTCATTGTTATTTTATAGTGTACTTCTTCTACACTTTACTGTAGAACTTTCTGCCACATTGCGGTGGCAACAGCCACTATACCTTCTGCTTACTGTATCTTTTGATTTCACCAAGAGACCACATCAAGTGATTGACCTATACAATTTGTATGTGAAAGTGTACTCCTATGATGCTAGCACAACAGCAAAATCACTTCACAATCCACTTCTTAGAATGTGTCCAAACTAGGGAAACTGTCCCTCTGAGAATGTCCTCCACCAACAGCTCCCAGCACCATGTTACCATTTTTTAACCTCCCTGCTTTTGTGCCATTGCAGACATTACACTACTCCATTTCTGAGTGTGCAGAGAAGAGGTAGGTAGATGACCTGGCGAAGACATTGGTGTATGGCCAGTTTTTCAATATTTTCATTGTTGTATGCTTTCTATTTCTGCTTTCTAAATTTGCCTGAACAGACCACTGCCTGAACAGTGAAGAAGAAAGCTCTCCACATTCGCCTGGACTTCTCCTGCACCGAGGGCTCCTCTCCTCCAGGTAACTGGAAATATGATGCCCATGTTTTCTCTCTTCTTATAATTTGTCCTGTTTCTGATGTGCTTACTGGGTTTCCTCCTGATTTCAGCTGTTATACATTTATTCATTTTAATACCTGTTTACTGAGATTTCACTGGGAGTTTTGAGAAAATTGTTATTTCAAGTACTTGGTTTATTATTTTGAACCCAAAGTTTCTTAGTTGTGTTTTTAAACTTGAAATTATGGCACATGACCTGAGAGTTCAAGAAGAGGTTACATTGTATTTATTGTGCTTTGGATACTGACTCAGGAATAGGTCTAATATAATTTAGCTAGAATATAAACCATTATAATATTTAAAGGAATACTTTTTCAGTGATCTGAAAATTTTACCCAACTTGACTATCTCATCTTTCAAGGATTACAGTTATGTGTATATTGATGACTTTCTGCATTTTGTGGTAGTATTTGGTGGTATTATGCTTTTAATCTTGTCTTAGTGGTTGCTTGTAAGTCTGTTTGCCTCTAGTCTTGAATAATTTGACTATTTAGGATGAACTTATTGATATTTTTTCTGCTTGACACTGGACATGATTTTGGAATGATGATATATGTCTTTCATAAATGCTGGAAAATTCTATTGATCTTTAGGCATTGTCTGTTTGATGTTATCTTTATTGTTTGTTTTAAACATGCCATTGGGTGGATGGGGAAATGGTAGATTTCTCCATTCTACCATTGGATGGTCGACTTCCCCATTCTACCTCTTCTCTCTTTTTCTCTCATGCTTCCACCTGCTTTCTTCTTTGAGCTGAAGGGGAGTTATGTTTTTAGCTGTATCTTTCATGTTAATAAGATTTTCTTCATCTGTATCACATCCACTCTTAACCCATTCATTTGGTTTTAAATTTTGACATGTACATTTTAAAAAATTTCTGAACATGCCACTGGTTCTTTTTCAAATTTGCCTTGTCTTCTTTTTCTTAATAACATATTGTTCTTTTTTAGTGTTTTTGATCTTTATCTTTAATTAACACCTACCTACACATTTCGGTTTACATAGTTTATATCAGAGAGTTCTATTACTTGGATTCCATGAGGGTGGAATTTCTAATAACTCTTCTGTGTTTGCTGTTGCTGTTTGTATGGATTATTTTTTCATGTATTCTGGGTTGTGAGTTCATCATAGGTAGGGCTTTGTTTGTGAGAATCCTGAGTATAGGTCTATCCTTCAATGGAGAAATTTTGAGTTCATTTTTTCCAGGCCAAAACAAGTCTATGATTGTCTTTATTGTAATTTTTAACACTAATTTCTTAATCCAGACTTGCCAGATCACATGAATACTAAAATTTCAAATTCCTATGTAAAATGATGTACCATGATGAAGAATTCTCAGAAGAGATTAGTTTTACTCCTCAGTCTAGTCTGAGATAGATGTGATTTCTTCTTGTGTTATTGGGTTATTGAGTAGGTTGCTATTTTCTAATGTTATTGGGATTGAGTTCTTTGAGTGTTTTGATGCTGTATACAATTCTTATAAGTTCTTGCTCCTTTCAGGCTCAGGCCACAGAGCCTGTTCACAAAACAGCCATTAGGAGTCAGGCTCTTGAAAACAGACACCAATTGCAGGTGTTTGCCTATTTAACACTGTGTTTTTAGTTTTGCATTCATTTTTGGGTCTAAGAATTCTCCCTTATTTTGCTATCAACAGACCTTGTATTTCCGAAGACAGAGGTGGTATTTTAGTCAGAATTTTTAGGTTCTTCTTCTTTTTTTTTTTTTTAGGTTCTTCTTAATGAAAAATTTTTCACTTCTACCTTTTGCAGATTAACTTTTCTGTCATTTTTCAGGAAAGTAAAATGTACAGTTTAAATTTTAATATTATGTAAAATTTGTAATTTTAAAAATTGTTTTCCTACTTAAAAGTTTAATCTTGTCATTTTAGTATATTCTCTTCTCTTTAAAATAATACTATTTTCTGAAAAAGGAACAACAAAATAATATAATGGAGTAATTTTGAGTAAGTTGAGTATTTTGAGTAAATCATGACAATGTTAGTAGCTTGCATGGAGCCTTATTCTTGAGAAAAATGTCAGTAACTACTTTGAGTTACCAAAATAAGCACTTTCTCATGTGTGAGAATAAACCTCATATTTTTAAAAATAATGCATATTTTCTTAATAATGATAAGAATACGCTTCTAACAGATTTTTGAGCTATAACTAACAATAAGCTATGCATATCTAAATGTATATAATCAAGCTTTAAGATATATTTGTATTTGTCACATATATATTCACCATCTTAATTGAGATAGTGAAATATTAACCACCCCTAAAAGTTTTCTTGTGCCGGTGGCAATCCGGCCTTCCTTCCTCTACCCACCATTCCAACTCTACATCCAGGAACCCGCTGATACACTTATTGTCACTATGAATTAAATTTCTAAAACTGCACATAAGTGGACATAGTATATACTGCTAAGTCCACTTCTTGGTATTTTGATACATGCATATTTTTCTGGCTTCTCAAAACTTAAACCTTTTTCTTTGTCACTGCAACTCCTGAATTTCTTTTTCTTTTCTTTTCTTTTCTTGGTCTTTTTTTTTTTTTTTTTTTGGTTTTTCGGTTTTTCTCCGGAACCGGGAACCGAACTCACGACCTTGCGCTTGCCAGGCAGGCGCTTTTGCCGCTGAGCTAAACCCCCAGCCCCCTTTTTTTGGTCTTTTTGAGACAGGGTCTCACTATGTAGTTCAGGCTGGCCTTGAGTTCACTTTGTAGCCCAGGCTGCTCTCGAACTCGCAGTGATCCTCCTGTCTCAGCCTTCCAAGCGCAGGGATTACAGGCGAGCACCACACTCCTGAATTTCTTAATTCTTATTTGTTGACCTGATTCTGAACATGGATTGGTCCATTTTTGTTTCATCTTCCTAGTTGTCAGACTCTTCCTTATGCCTAGTAAAAGATGATTCCTTTTAGCTATCTACTGCTTCCTTTGGTCAGTGGAACATGCTGAAAGATAATTAAAGTGGAAAAAAAATAAGATTTAGAGAGTTTAAACAATGTGCTCAGGGCTCCCAGTGACAGAGGTAGGTTTGAATGCAGATTGCCTGATGGAAAAGTCCATGTTCTTTGATATTACGCTACTTGGGTTCAAATCTGTCAGCTTTCTGAAAGTGGACTTGCTCTGGCAACTCCTCTCTGCCAGGTAAACTGAGGAAGGTTTAATGTCTCATATGTCAGTCCCAACCCAGCCCTCTTGCTGCTGTTGTTTGGCAGATGAACATCCTTCTGCTGATACCTATTGCTTTCTATATGTGTAAATGCTTTATTATTGTTTATAAAAGTTAGCTGAAGACATTCAGAGCACTTGAATTTTCATTAATTATGTTTTTGACAATTACATTCAGTAGTAAGTTTCCACTTCTTTCTCTTGCCAATGGAATTGGAACAGAGAAGAGCCTCAGATTATTAAAATAACCAAAATCCTTGAACATCTTTCATTCTTCCACAGTTCTTCCTAACAAAGATGACACTATCAATGTTGTAGTTTAAAAATGTTACCATTATGATTAACAAAATCATTTCTAAAAGTTGCTCCACTCATTTGTTATTTTTTGTTATGTTTTGTTATTTCTTGTTCTTTCTTGTTGTTGTTGTTGTTGTTGTTGTTGTTCTTCTTCTTCTTCTTCTTCTTCTTCTTCTTCTTCTTCTTCTTCTTCTCCTCCTCCTCCTCCTCCTCCTCCTCCTCCTTCTCCTCCTCCTTCTCCTCCTCCTTCTCCTCCTCCTTCTCCTCCTCCTTCTCTTCCTCCTCTTCTCCTCCTCCTTCTCCTCCTCCTCTTCTCCTCCTCCTTTTCCTCCTCTCTTCCTCCTCCTCTTCTCCTCCTCCTCCTCCTTCTTCTCTTCTTCATCCTCCTGCTCCTCCTCCTCCTCCTTCTACTTCCTCTCCTTCTGTCTGTGCTTAAATTGAACTCAGGGTCTGCCTCATGGTAGGCAAGTTCTCTACCACTGCACACTCCAGCTCTTATTTGTTATTTCCTATTTAACCCCATATCAAGCCCTGCCTCTCCACCAAAGATGGAAACGAACCCACTATACCAGTCACTGAGTCAGCCATGCAGTCACCCTGACATCTTTGGTTAGTTTCAAGAGACAAAATGCAAAACTATCATAATGACAAAATAGCAGCAGAATTGTTATTTTTATTCAATCTCTACATAACTTGAATATTCACAGTCTCTAAATCTAGGCTGTTTCATCCAAGTGTGGCAGACCTCCAAGGAAAGACTTCCCATGTTAGAAGTTCTGCTGAGTCTGAATAATGTGTCTTGAGGTTCTTTGTGATTTTCTCAATGGGTCACTACTGACCTCACTCAGAATCCTAGGGGAAAGGCAGGTGCTATACAATGCAGGTAAGTGCCCAGTGCTTTGAGGCATAGACCAGTGCTATTGATGAAACAGATTCAAAATAATCCTTGAGCTCTGTCCTGTGTCAGCAATGCTTCACACACACAGCTGGGATTGGACTCTTGCAGACCCCTGGAGCACCCTTAATGTTTTAAGGGGAGTGAACTTCTAACCCCACCCCATGCTATAGGTACACAAAAAGCTGAATGGGCAGCCTAAATGGCCGGGCTGCTTCTCTCTGCAAGTTGCATACAGAGCACTTTGTGTTCTTGATGATTGCAATACTTCCTTTCTGGCAGAGGGAAGCTGGCTTCTCCAGGACTGTGGAAAATAACGCCTGTTTCTGAATTGGTTAGAGTTCAGTCTCAATTATGTTCAGAAACAACACATGTTCCTTTCCCCCTTCTGTGTGACTGCATTGTTGATTTTCAAGTAAACTTGTGCAAGTTACTTTAAAGGTGAAATAGCCACAAACATTGACATTTATTGGGCACTCTCTTTGGAGGCTTCCTGGCAACCTGGCCACGGAAGGTGTGGCTTCATGTCGGAGGCTTGAAGGCTCACTCTTTCCAGGCCTCATGTACCACCCGAGAACAAGGCTGGAAGAGATTATTTGAACAGGATCACATTCAAATCTGCCTCTCCTCCTCCCACACAAAGCTAAGTTTCAACTCTCCCCCACGTGGTGTGAAGCTGGAGCCCTAGATCAGGTCTAAGAGAGAAAAGATGGCATAATTTAATTTGCTTGTCATTTAGAAGTATTTTTAGTGTGCAGATGGACAGTTCCTTAGATTTTCATAAAATAGAATACTTAACAGCTGTAAAGTAAGAGGAATCTCTCCCTCAGAATTTTCAGTTCTCCATTTATCGTTTTTTAAATGCCTTAGTATTTTACTTGACTGTGTTTTGGAATTCCTTTATATACCTCTAAAATGCACTTCATTTAAAACTTGATGGGATGGAGAAGTAAGTGTTATTTTTTAAAGGCACACAACACACTAGTCATGAGGTGCACCTGTTCTGGTATCTGCACATACTCAGCCAGGGTGTGTTGCAGTCTGTTCTTGCAGCTGCTGTTTTGCCATAAAAAAAATACTATCGCATTCACGTACATTTAAGCCTTGTGAACTCTGAAACTTGGACTTGTGAAAGGGAGGTTCTAAGACTCTGTCTGGACTGCTGATAATAGTTTAGATAATGATCTAACACTGACCCTACACAACGGCATTTGTAGTAATGGGAGGAAGGCTCTCAAACAATGTACAGTCCAGCAGACAGCATATGTAGACCATGCAAAATTAATGATTAACTGCGTGCCTGTGTGCTTGTCAGGGAACAGTACTGCTCTTTAAGGGGCTTATATAGTCTATGAAAGAAATTAGCTCATGAGATGGACTCATAAGGATAAAAGAAAAAAAAAAAACTTAAGTAGAGGCTTGACATATCCTGCTTTTCTCACAGGGCAAAAAGTTAAACATAATGGTCTCCCTTTTATAATGTGAAGCTCTGACTCTGAAGTTCAGGCAGATCATCCACTTGTTAAAACAAGACATGAACATTCTTGTTATTCCTTAAAGGGGGAGGGGGATGGTGTGCACTCAGATTGAACTTTCAATGTACCAGGAAGAAGGGGAAAATTATTGAACAATTATCCTAGACATTGAAGACCATGAAACCAGAAATAATCATGAAAGTGACAGCAAAGGAGTGAACAAAACTAGATGTTCATAATTCATGATCCCTTTGGATTACACAGGCTTTAAAATGTCCAGAAAAATATCAAAAGTGAAGGTAAAAGCATAAGTTAAGTATTAGTAGCCTTGCAGTTTATCGAAGGCATGTTGCAAGGAATTTAATCTCCAAAAGTACCCAGTCAAAATGAATTTCATAATGAGAGTTGCTTCATATAATTTAAATTTCCTTTCAAATCCCTACTGTGATTCAACAGAACAAAGATAATAAAAATCCAGGACTTGCTAACACGAATGCAGGTCATGTAATGTTCATTTGACTGAAGATCCCTGCACCCTTACCACTCCTGTAGACTCTCTAGAATGCACTGACCTTAGTTGACCTCGTGCACATGTGCACTGACAAGATATAGCCCATAAGAACCGAATGACTGACTGTTCATGAAGTTGAGAGTCTGGTACATTTTGCTTTCTTCAGTGTACTCAGGGAGAAAGAGATGAAAATGAGGAGGAGGAACACACGCTAATAGAAACCAAGTAAAGAGCATACTTGTATTGTTTGCCTTGCATCCCCTTTCTTCTTCTAGAAACTGGTTTAGATCTCCTTATATAATTTCATTTTCTGTGTCATTTCCTCTATCCTGCGTCTTAATTATTTTTTTCAGAGATGTGAGTTTCATTGCTGCTTCTCTATGCATGCTATCTTTGTTATTATTCTCTACCTCCTGAAGTTCCCCACATAAATCTCTCCTACATACATGACTCTTTTTTCTTTAAAAAATGTAATTTACTTTTGTCTCTACTACTCTTAACTAGTACACAGTTTTCCAGTTTTTTAAAAAAAATCACATGTTTTAATCTCATGGACAGGTTGTGTGTATGTGTGTGTGTGTGTATACATGCATGTATGTGCACATACATGCTTCTATGTATACCATGAGAGATATCTGGCTTAGAGCTAGGTATGACAAAATAGATGTTTAATAGATGTATCTTATCTTATTACATTTAACTCTGTTTGTTTATGTTATTTCTCCTTTTAAGGGGCGTAGCCCACTTTTGTCTCTACTACATTGTTTAACTGGTAATGCTTTCCAGTTTTCTTTGTTCTGTATTACTTCTCTACTTTTTTCTTCTTTGCAAGTTTCCTGAGGATGCTTTTAAGTTTCCTCTGTGTGTATGTGTTGTGGTTTTACGTAAAAAAATGTCCTTCAAAAGCCTCATGCAGCCATAGACAGGGCTTTTTGTACGGTTTGCAGTGAGAAGTGGAGATAAAAAGCCAAGCTGAATATAGTAATTTGAAAACTTTTGCTGATGGCCAAAGAGGAAGTGCTAAGGAAAGTTTGGTTGCTGAAAAGATTAGTGTTAAAAAAAAAAAAAACCCAGGTACTTTTCATCAGGACAATAGAAAGATGCTTTGAGGGCTTTTCAGAAATCTACAAGTTTCCACTCATTTCAGGCTTAAAAGTGAAAAAATCAAAGACTTTGCTATAAGAAGGAAGTTCCAGGACATCTTACTCCAAAACAGCCACTAGGGAGTTGGTTCCCTAGGATTCCATTTACAATCCTCAGCCATCTGTCCACCCAGAGCCCTCTACAGCCATGATCCAAAGGGGCCTGGCTACAGCTTGAGCTGGTGGTAGACCTTGATATTATCTACATGGTGCCAGTTTTATAGGAACACAGAATGAAAGAGTTGTGGGATCCAGAGTTTCCACCTAGATTTTAGATGAAGGCCTGGGAGGCCAGGCAGTGTGTCCCCAAGAGGGTAGTACATGAAGTTGTGAGAATGAAGCCCAAAGTTCAGTAGCTATCCCAGGAAATTGGAACAAAAAGATGGGACATCTGAGGAAAGCTCAGAGAGTGAATAAAGCTAGCCCAAGAGAAAGACCATGAAAGCAGCAACTGGCAATACTATAGAGGTATGGTCACTCAAGCCCTTTGCTATTCACATCTCAACATCACAACTCGCCCTGGATACAGCATAATAAGCTACAGAATTTAATGTTTGCTCTGCTGGGTTTCAGTCTTGCCTTGTGTTATGGCTATGTCTAGATGTTCTCCAAAACCTCAGGCAGTCACAGGTGGGGTTTTTTCTGAGGTGGTTTGATCTAGAGTGTATGATCCTGGAATTGATTCATTGTGCAATGCTAGCATCAAGGGCAGTAGGACTAAAGGTGTGAATGCTACATGCCTTGAGTAGCCTGGATAAGATAAAAGGGGCAGAAAGATCCCATTAAAGTCCTTTGCTTCCTTGTTTTTGTTGTCTTCCACCTGCCATGATTTTCTCCTCTGTGATTCCCCTCTGCCAAACTAACCTATTTTGGAGCCAGCTGATTATGGACTGAAACCTCTACAAACCTGTGAACTAAATACACTTTTCCCCCTTTAACACTGGGTGTCAGGTATTTTGTCTCAGCATAAGGAAAGTAACAAGACACTTTGGTTCCATTGATTTCTATCCTGATTCCTCCCTTTGGAAATAGTAATGTTTACCCCATGCCATTGTAAATCTCCAGTGTTTCTTTTTGATCTTTACAAGCACTTACAGTTAAGACTTTGCTTTGAATCTCAGAGGTGACTTTTTCTTTTTTTATTTTAGAAATAAAAGGAGGAAAATACTAACAGACAGACAACATTTTACAAAATAACAAAGGATCAGTACAGACATTACAGAGTTACAAACAGAGTGGTAG
>NW_004955404.1:27764504-27839979 GCF_000276665.1 Chinchilla lanigera | reverse complement strand
GGATTGCTTTTGCTATTCTGGGTCTCTTCTGGTTCCAGATGAATTTAAGGCATACTTTCTCAAGATCAGAGGTGACTTTAGATGTGGACTTTTCAGCAATGCTAGAATTATGAAGAATTCAGCAACTAGCACAGATAGACTAAATGTATTTTTTATAAATAGATGAAAAGAGATTTTTGGGAATTGGGTGGAATTGTTACTGTTTAGATCAAGAATCTTAAAGGCCTCATGTGCTAATACCAGTGTTCTTTTGAAGGTGATTGAATTATGGGGATAGCATAGCCAACTTGGTAGGAAATGGGGTCTGACTGTAAGTCGTAGGTCACTGTGGGTGTGACCTGTAAGAATACATCTCCCTTCTCAGCTCCTTACTTGTCTCATTGGTTCCTGGTAACCAAGACATCGTAGCTTTCCTCTCCCCCAGGCCCTTCTACCATGCCATTTCTGTGTTTGAGCCTGATAACCATGGACTGAATGTTTGGAAACTGTGAGGCAAAATAAACTTCTTTAAAATGCGGGTGCCATGTGTTTCATCATAACGATGAAAAAGTGACTATACAGTGTGTATGCACCCCCTGAGAAATATCTGGGTAAGAGCTAGAGATGTCTTGTCATATTTAATTCCATTTGTCCCTGTTATTTTTCTTTTTCACTTTTAGGTGGTATAGCTCTCATAATATAAGAATGAGATACCTTGTGTCTTCTTCTTTTTTTACTTTTACTTTTATTTTTATTTATTTATTTAGTTAGTTAGTCTTTTTGAGACAGAGTCTTGCTATGCAGTTCAGGCTGACCTTGAGCTCACTTTGTAGCCCAGGCTGGCCTTGAAATTGCAGTGATCCTCCTGCCTCAGCCTCCCGAGTGCTGGGATTATAGGCATATGCCACCACGCCCAGCTCACCTTGTGTCCTCTGAGACCAGTCCCCTTCCTATCAAATCTCATTCCTTCTGACTACCCACTTTGGTCCTGAAATTTTTCTCTCCCCAATCTTGTTTTATTCTTTCATTATCTGAGCCAGTGTAAAAGCACGTGGAGTTGGACACTGATTAAAATATTATATATTTGCTTTCCTTTGTCTTTCCTGTTGAAAGGGATTCCTATATTCTTTGAATTGGAAAGTGATCAAATACAGTAAAATAACTTCTTAGACATAACTTCTTAAAACTTTTATTTTTTTCAGGGGGAGCTGTATTGTCTTTTCAGAAGCTGTTGTGAAATTTGCTTTTTTGACAGCACATCTGCCCCAATAGCACCATGAACTATATAGTAGAAGGCCAGCATAGCCCCTGAGAAGTTGGCAAGCTAGAATTTCATAGCTGGAAAAGTGATTGCTAGATTTAAGGAGTTTGAAATCTAGTGAATTCTTAAAACTTTGGATATAGTCCTTAAAACTTTTAAATTTTTTAGTAATTAAGGACACTAAAAATAATAAAACCATGCATAATAATCATTTCCCATAAAATTATCAGAATAAAGAATAATTTTTAAATTTTATGTACAACATTGCATGAAAAATAATCCCAATATTATATTTTTCCTATTTTAAGAATGTGACCCACTCATAGTCTATGATTTAAGATTAGGAACTGTCTTGGTTACTTTTCTCTCGTTGCTGAGACAAAATACCCAACGCCCAAAATGAAGGAAGGAAAGGTTTATTTAGCTCACAGTTTGTGGAGGTTTCAGTCCATACTTGGTTGGCTCCGAGGCAGAAGACAGCAAAGCAACAAGAGCAATGGGGAATGGCAGCCGAACAGCAAAGCAACCAGAGCAAAAGGGAGGAATGGCGGCAAGCAGCTTCTTTTCCTGCCTTACTTCGTAAACAGGCTAACCCCACCTAAGGGGCGTGTAGCTCTC
The DNA here is from genome assembly GCF_000276665.1 of Chinchilla lanigera. Taxonomy (NCBI): domain Eukaryota; kingdom Metazoa; phylum Chordata; class Mammalia; order Rodentia; family Chinchillidae; genus Chinchilla; species Chinchilla lanigera. The sequence goes on along the minus strand of NW_004955404.1, from coordinate 27,838,121 downwards.
ACACAATCTCCATGCCCTCCTCTTCCACAGGCTCAGGATGTATACAAAGTAAGCACCCTGGCTTCCTGCTGAGTCACTCAGCCAAACCTCTAGACTCCCCAAGTTGACATAATGTTTCAACCATAACAGTAACCTTTGGCCTAGTCAGAAATCAAACAGTTGAGATTAGATTCAACTTTTTCCTGTCCCCTTGCTGGCTGAGAGGCTAAACTCCAGTTTGTTCTCAGAATCTCCTGCATGATCTTCTACTGAACAATGATGAGAAAGGAGAGATCTGGGAAGAAGGGCTAAGACACAAGCAAAGAAAAATAAGAGAGCTTCTGATAGTGCCCAGGGTATAACTTACTAGCTTGCATTTCTGAGAGCTTTGAAAAATAGCTGAGCTGACTTTGCAGTAGACCATGAGTTGTTGAGATAAGACTGGTCCATCAGAGATATGTCAGTTTTGCTATAATGAGATACACTCAATTTTGCTATAATGTGTAGCATGCTTTCCTAGAATCACTGTGCTATGTAAAATTATGCAACTGCATGGAACTCTTTAATACCAGATGTGAGTAAAAATCACTCACAACAGACACAATGAACAGATGGTTGGTTGATGTTTGAGGTGGTGCGTTTTGTATATTCCAATCCTAGATGCGGTTTTCTGCATTCTTCTTAGTTGTTTTTTTTTTAAGCAAAACTACTCATAGGAAAATATAAGAAATTTATTATATTATGTTTAAATTCTTCTTTCATATAGAAATGCTATTTCCACAAATCTTTGTTTTCTAAACAAATTCTATTGTAGACTGATGATGTGTGCATATTTCACAACAATGGTGAGCTCAGCAAACAATAGACATAACTTCAGACCTAAGTAAACTTTTTATCTCTATGCAAACCAGATGTCGGATACTTTATGACTCCTGACATGTAGACAGAATAGTGTTAAACCCCAAATTCCGCGCTCTAGGTAAGCCTATTCCTCCATGAGATTCCCATTTCCCTTTTATCCTGTGGTCTCTTAGTTTCTGGAGTTCTGAATTCCCTAGTTCTGAGCTGCAACCATTGACCCAGCTGTGAAATCAACAGCTCCAAAGAATCTACTCATAAACAAAACAAAACAAAACAAAACAAAACAAAAGCATTGGCTTTCTGTTTAGTTTTGTCCTTGGTGGCTTATAAACAGAAAGAGGAAAGTATATATGTGAGCTGTGGGACCTAAACCCACCAGCTTCCTCTCTGTGGTCACCATGGACTGGCTGTGTCCCTGACTAAAGGTTGTAGCTTCTTAAAGGTGGCTCTTACTACATATGCTTATGTTTACTACCTCTCCTACTCTTTGGACCAGTGATAGTAACAGCCCCTGTGGAATTGCTTCTGGAAGTACTTTATGAATTCTTTTTACCTTCTTTGTATATTTATTAACCTCTCCAAGGCCCCATTTGCACATTCCCTTATTGATTACTGCATCAATAACTAGATTACCTGAGGATAAATTCTGCTTCTGTTATGTAGAGTTTAACCTTAAACAACTTACTTAAGCTGCCTGGCTTTGATTATACTACCTATAAAATGAGGGCAATATTGCTTACGGTTGCTGTAAGAATTTGATGGGATTATATAGATAGATCAGTATGAGACTGAGAATGTAATGGTTACTGAATGAGAGCTATCATTACTGTGGTTGTTGTAATTGTTATTACTATTGCTCCTTTTTCATGGTTTCACATTAAATCAGAGTAACAACAAACTTTGGTTGGAAGAAACTTTTGAAGTTTCCACTGAATATGACTGAAGTCTAATTTCCTACAGATTAAATAGTTTCATATAGTTTATATTTTGAGACCTTTACTTGAGACCACTATATTATTAATAAAACAAACAATGATTATAAGGATTTCATAGGATATCTTCACAGTGAGAGATTTGGGTTTGTTCCACCTCTTGTGAATGTCTCCAGTGAATGTATTTCCTTTCACAAGACAGTGCTTTGTATTTGGGAAGGTGGTTAGTATTAAAATTTTACAGGGGAAAAGTGGAAGCATTTTCAGCCTGTTTGAAACACTTCTTTTTGTGTCTTTCCTATACCATGTCTTCTCTGGATTTGTTTGGTAGTTTTGTCTCTGGACTATTTCTCTTACAGAATTTAGCTTTGGTATTTTCTTTTTTTCTTCTTACTCAGGTTCTGCTCTTTTCCTTAATTCTTAATTTCAGTCCTTCTTCCCTTTATCTTTCTGAATCCTGCTCCTCAACTGACACATACAAACTCATTACTGTACAAGGCAGGTCATCTCCTTCCTTTGGATAGCAGGCAGAATTTCACGTGGCAAACAGGTCTTTTCTCTGACATACATTACTCTCCCCACCACCCATAGACTTTAATCACTTTTCTCAGCAGCCCCTTCCTGGTAACGGATCATTACACACTGCAAGTAGAGGAGTTAGCATAGCTTCAGGCATGCTTGCGCTCCTGTTTAGCATTTGAGATAATCTCAGGCAGCTACAGTGGCTGGTGAAGATCAAAGGTTTTCTGCCTGCCTGAGGTCAGGATCACTCTTGCTTTGCAAGCCTGAGTTCTAATGTTAGGTCAGCACAGAGGAGGACACTGCTTTCCCTACCAGAAAATTTTTGCAAAAGATAGTAAGCAAAAATCTATCTGAAGCAGTTCCTAGGTCTTATAGATTTGGTTCTTCCCACTCTTTTGGTAAGATGATTGGAGTTTATGGTATTTCTTGATGGCATGGTACTTTATTTAGTGCTTTTCAGCATAAAGGAAATAAATCATCCTCTATCTAATTTTATACCCAAGAACATTGTTTTACCCACAGGTTATGTGAATGAGCTAGAGAGGACGTTTAGAGATTTGCAATTAAAAAGTACTTCCACTGCTCAGTAAATTTTTGGAATTTTCATCACAGATTAATGTAAAAGGAAGGAATAAACAGCAAGACTATCTAGGTAATTCCATGTCATGGTGTGCTAAGATAGAGCCCCAAGAGGACTAAATGATTCAAATTATCTTAACTTGCTGCTGTTTTCTTCTTATCTTGTCTCTTTGAGTTGCAAGTAAAAAAAAAAAAATCTAAACCTTCTAGTCATCCCATCATAGATATGAAAGGCATAAAAAAGGCAAATCTTTTAGAGACTAGAACAAATGCCTATAAAATAAATTCAGCTGATGTCTGTCTTTCCCACAGCTCCTTGTTCTACTTCTGCCTGGACAAGTACTTTCTCACACTCTTAGGCTCATACAAGCTTTTTCTACTTCTAGGATGTGACAGAACAACGCTGCCAACATAGTCCTATACTGACAGAGGTATCGTATGTCTGCTGTGTTCGGTATGGCAAATCACTGGCCACATGTGGTTATTAAGCACTTGAAATATAGCTGCAGTGACAATCTGAAGTTTTAATTTTAGTAAACTAAACAAATGTAAATGGCCATATGTAACTAGTGCCTACTATATTAGACAACAAAATGATAATAGACAATTCTTTAATAGTGCCTGACTTTGCATGCTTGATTCTCAGTTCCAGATTCCCAAAAGAGAAGCATTGATTGGCCTAGCTTGTTTCAGATACTGCATCTGTTTAACAACTTTGTCGAAGTGGTATGTACATAAACTATAAACATGACAGACAGAGCCAGCCTTATGCATGGGGTAAGGGATGCAGTTCTTAGAGAAAAAGGATCATGTTCTGGGTAGTCACTCTAAAGGGATTTTATGGGGCTGGGGATATAGGTCAGCGGCACAGTGCCTACCCAGCAAGCATGAGATTGTGAGTTCGATTTCTGATACCAAAAAAAAAAAGAAGAAGGGATTTTACCTTCTCTGACTTGAGGGAGATATGTCAGTGGGGTCAGAAGCAAAGTAATAAAAGCTTGGAATGATTCAGAAATCAGCTTCTGGAGGCATCTAGCCACATCTTAATTTTCTCTTTTATAGATAATTTAGTTTGAGAAAGCTAAAAGCCACTGGACTAGACTTCTAATAACATACACATATTATTTTCCTGTCTCTTATTTTTTCTATATTAGAAAGTTTTCTTTAGTTTTCAAGCAATTAAGTTGGTGGAAGAATTCATGAATGAAGCAAACCTTGGCCCTGGGCTCAGTCCTTCTGCCCCAGTAAGCAGCCTTTCTAGTGCGGATAGACAAGGGCCATCCAGTACAACCTGCAGTCAAAGCTCCCCTTGAAGTATGCCCTTTCCGAGTGCTTTGGCCCTATCAATCTGAATTATGAATCCTGTTGGATAATTAAGATCTTGGCTATTGACATCCGATTTGCTCTGGCCTCACACTTTGCTTTGTAGCTCCCCACCCTGTTTGTTCTTTGATTCCGATTTTTAAATCAATTTCCCAACCTCTGGCGTGCTATAATCCCTGTCAGGCATGGTTCCTAAACACTCATCTTTTCTGTCTTAATGATCTTTCCCAAGGACTCCAGTCTAACTAGGGCCTGGGCCTGGCACGATGGACATGTCTTGTAGCAACTATTTTCAGATGAATGCTTTTCCTTATTTTCGGAAAGTATGCATGTACTTAAAAGTGTACTTAGGGAGCATTGACATGCTGAATAGTGATAACCGTATTCTAATGATGCTTTTGAAGTATTGTTAGAAGCTTTATAAACTGGACTGAAATAATAACAGAGCAGTAGGGTTGGCATTCCTACAATAAAATTATTTAAAAGTTGTACATAAAGCTCAGAGGATGGCTGCATAATCTTTTAATGTCATATTTGGGGCCCACCTTCAACTTATTTAATTTTGCAGACCAATATACTGCTGTTTGACTTTACATTTTACTACTGATTAGTGCTCAGTCATTGTGGAGTCTTATGTTTACTAGTAGTTTTCTCTCAGTAGAGATGCAAATAATTCCTGGCTGGTAGGAAAGCTAAACAATGATTTATTGCCCTGTAGGACATTAACTAGTTTTGTGTTTCAACTAGCAATCTTATTCTAGTATTATTATAATTAATTGCCTATAAATAGTTAATTCCTCAAAAATATCTTTTTGAAAGGACTTTTACATCTATTGAGTCCTTCATTAGGTAATAAATTGAATAACATTTTGAAGATGGTCGTTGTATATCTGTATGAATCATATTCTTAAGTGACAAAAATTATATTTTGCCCACTACATAAGATAGAAAGCTTATTATGCTAAAGTAATATTAGAAACAAATTCATTGTGAATGTTGGAGAGGTGGGAGGAAGCTTCCTTGAAGACAATGAGATATAAAGGAGTGACAGAGTGCAGATCTGCCCCCAATCAAGGCCACTAATTTTTTTAAAAATAGAATTAAAAATAACCATAACAAAATGCCAACAACATAGACAAAAGCAAAACAAAGCAAAAACAATAAAAATGATACACGGTTTCAAAACAGAATGATAGGAATTAACAGCGGTTGTTATGTTACATATTGTTATCTTCAATGAAGTTGCTCAGATTATCAGGTGTGAGAATGCAAGGTCTATCAAACCATTAAAGAGAATAAATAATAATAATAATAAAAAACATTAGAAATGATACAGAGCTTCACTAGACAAGATGGTAGGAATTCACCAATGGTTGTGAGGAAGAGAACTTTTAAAAGGAACAGGGAATTCCCACAGGCATGTGAGGGTTTCCTGGCTTCATTTTTCCCCTTACCTTACCACTAAGAAGCCATGAAGAAATGGCCTCATGTTTAAAATCAACTACATATCCACACCATCATGTATTTGCATCCAGACATCAGAAGGTTTTTTTTACAGGAGACAAATCTCATCCAGTAGGTTGAAAATTAAACATCATTTTGACTACCAATGCTCAGAATGAATACCCTGAATCTTCATGACCCTAGATGCATAGTTGATGCATAGTGGATACTGAGTCAGTTATGTTGTCAGAGGAAAGTAATAGAGAACTTTAGAGAGAATTGTAGTAGAATGGGGAGAGATTGACATCAAAGAAGGGGAAAACTAGGTGAAAGAAGAGAAGGAACATAACACCATGCTTTATCTCCAAATTTTGTTTTTAGAACAGGGACTTTGTTATTGAATGAGTTTATTCCTAAATACTTTACTCAGTGAGGCAATGTTTTCTTTTTCCCAAAAAGTACTATCTTTAAGGCCAGGGGATGAATGTTCTAGTAATGCACCAACCCACTCTAAACTGTGCTGCCCCAGAGTCAGGTGGTAAATTACTGCTTCTCTGGGCTATCTTAAAGAATGAGTAGAACTATTTCTTTTGATTTCTGTGTCAGAGTCACTCTTTAGTCAATTTTTATCTAATAAATAGAATAAAAAGGAAAGCAGTATCACATTAATAAAATAATGTCGGCAATGTTGTCATTTCAATTAGAGATTTCACTTTTAAAATGAATTCCTAACATGGAGACTGTAAGTAGGGAATTTGCCCAACTTCTTTGAAATATAAAATTATGTAAATTAAAGAATGTAAAATGTTTATTGGGACACAACTTTATGTAAGTAGAGATACACTGACATTTTTCTACTTCAAATCAAAATAATTACATGAGGAGCCCCTATTTCACACTAGTTGGTATCTTCAGTTTCTGGAATGATACCAAGAAACACAGGTCAAGAGAGCTGTTCTTTGTTTTCCCCTCTCTCTTTTTCCCTCCTCTCACCTCTTTTCCCTTCCTCTCATGTCCTCTGTTCTCCTTCCTCTTTTCCTTCCAGGCCTTATCCTTGCATGTACAGGTCCAGCACTTTGCTGTGGCAGAGAAGGCTTACTCCTTCTGCAGGCGACAGCTCCCCTATGGTGGTTGGGGGCACTTCTCTTCAGCCAAGGTAGAGTGAATAGAACAATATCCCCTTTGCTGAGGTCTAGGGTACTTAGAAAGGACCGGGAGTCTGTCACCGCTGGTATTACTAAGATTTATCTTCTTAAGAACCTCTGGATATGCATTCTAGAAGGTTTGTCCATAAACTTTGGTTGGCAGCTACTGCTTCCTAAAGGTTCTGAAATGCTCTGGGAAAGCTCTAATTGCTTGGACCTGCCCTTCGGAACTGTGGAAGACAGGAACCACGGATAGCTGCAGAGGTTAAATGGACACCCTAGGGCCCTCCCAGGGAGCTGCCAGAGGGCTATCTTCAGAAGGCCTCCTGCCTCTTAAGCCTTCAGTTCTATGCTTCCTTTCCTTTTCATTTATACACTGACTGATAGATGGGCCACATACACTACCTAGTGAACATGTGTTCACATAGAAGATAGAGCTTGTCAACCTGTGCTTAAACCCTTCAGTGAGGAAAGGAGTACACTTCCTACTCAGAAGCCGAGCTGGGTGAGTCTCAAGTACAACCAAGATTTTTCTCACCTCTGATCGGACCGGAGACTTGGCCATTGGCAGGAAGAAATAGGGGCAAATGTGGTGGTGGATGGGAAAGTTTCAAGTGTGTCAGGTGAAGGAAGTAGAATGAAAAGCAAGAAAAGCCCTTCCTCAGGCTTCACACAGCTTTCTGATGCATCTTTGTCTTTCAAATACGTGGCTCAAGATTTTTGATTTAAAAAATTCCAAGATACTGTTTTCAAATCTTCCTTTCACATTTTATAGATATAAATGTTTGGTACCCAATTTACCATGTTTAAAAAAGTCACAGTTGAGGTTCCATCGTGTATTTTTTTCATTCTTTCTTTCATTTTTGCTTTATTAAAGGATTCTTTCCAAGGCAGAAAATCAGCAAGAGAGAAAATTTATAGTTAGACTAAGTGAAAGAATGCTCTTCTGAGCATTGGGTTTCCTTTTCTGTTTTTAAATATCCCTATTTGTCTTTACATGTCCTTTTCCAAAACCCTCCCCATCCTCTCCTATGTGGCTAGATTCTTAATACGTGAACACTTCAGAGAACAGAAGGCTGTCTCCAGAGAGAGTCACGGAGCTGTTCTGTGTAGCTGCCAGAACCTCCAACCTGGGCCTTCCTCACACAGACCCACTGGGCCTGCCAGGATGCAGTTTGTCTCCAGCCCCAAAGCAGATGGGGGGCCCAGAACACCAAGATGTCTTCAAGATAGAGCACAGTCCATGGAAATTATTGTATCTCTATCTCTATCTCTGTCTCTGTTGCTGTCTCTGTCTCTCTCTGTCTCTGTCTCTATCTCTATCTCTGTCGCTTTCTCCATCTCTGTCTCTACATCTCTCTCTCTACCATCTTTCTATCATCTATCTATCTATCATCTATCTATCTATCCTCTATTTAATCTCTATTACTCTATTGAGATGACTACTTGAAAAAGATACTAACTAGAGATATGTAACCTCTTTTTCTTCAAAAATTTCTCTGTTCACTCCAGCCTCTCTTCTTATCCAATTAAAAGTTTTTAAAAAGATTTTTTTTTTTTTTTTTACCAAAAAATGGCCATTTCTCATGTTACCTATAGTAGCATATGCTGAGGTAATTAGATTAAAACTTGGGGGCTGGGGATATAGCTCAGTGGCACAAGCACCTGCCTAGCAAGTTCAAGGTCCTAAGTTCAATTCCCAGTACCCCCTCAAGCAAAACAAAACAAAAATAAAATAAAATAAAATAAAACTTGGATCTTGCAATTAAGAAAGTTAATGTATATAATTATATAGGTCAAACTTAGAGAAAGATATAATTCAACAATTTTTTTCCATTCATTTCTTGGAATTGTGACAAGTGGAAAGTTGAAGAGGACATTATTGTGGACCTCAAGAACTTTCTTTTTCTTCATTGTTCTTTTTAGTTAAAAAATGAAAAATTGAGGAGATTTTTCACTGATAAAATTCCCAAAGATTGTATTTACATGATTTTACCTATTAGTATGTATAGACTACATGGTACATGGTACATGTGTAGACTGTGTGTACATGGACCTTTTAAACACTGCTCATTATAAGTAAAAATCCACATATAATATACAGACAAAATGACTTCTGGGGTTTGCCTTAAAATCACCTAATAGGATGTGGGAGGAGGGAAGTAAGGTGGGAAAAATAAACAAAAACTAACCATGTATTACTTGTTATAATTCACTAGGGAATAAATAAAGTCTTCTTAAACAATATGCTCTAATTTTTAGGTTTTTAAACTTCCATGATGAACATTTAAAAGGAAAAATACACAATACATGTCTTTTCATTCATTTATGTATGGATTAAATGCATTTTTCTGATGCCTACTACTGTGCTAGGTGCATTTCTCTGTCCTGAGGGTCCAGCAGGGAGAAAACATTGCTTTCAGTGAGCTTAAATCCAGGAGATGGAAAAAAGCTATAAAGTAGTGAAAAATGAACATAAAATATATCAAGTGGTGATTGCTGCTATAAAAAACAGGAACAGATTAAGTGAATGGCGGGCAGGTCAGTTTTGTGTTTTTTTTAAAAAGGAAGTCTTTATGGAAAGCCTTTCTGTTAGCATGACATTTAAAAAGAATTTTAAAAAAATCAGGAAGCAGCCTCTATGGATGCCTAGTGGAACATTCCAGAAACATTCCAGGAAGTGAGAATAGTAAATGCAAAGGCTCTGAGGTGAGAGCATGCTTGGTATGTGTAAAAACCAGCAAGGACAATGTATGAGGGAGGGAATGGTATGAGATAGACTAGACTAGAGAGATACCCTGATGCAAGACCATACTGTCTTGTAACTCATTGGAAAGATTTTGCATTGTTGTGAATGAGATAAGAAGCCCCTGGGTGTCAATAGATGATATAGTAAGTGCTTTAAGAGGAAATGTCCTTTGGAGAAAGAAGCAAAAAATACTGAAAATATCAAGACTCATTTAGAGGCATTTCTCTTATCTAAGTGATACGTGATAGTGGGAAAAGTTGTTGAGATGCCATCGGATTTCTATATACTTCAGTGGCAGAATCAATGGAATTTCCTAATAGGTTGGAAATGTACTATGAGAAAAAGAAAAATGGCTATAAAGTTTTGATCTGGGAAGCTAGTAAATGGAGTGGCCGTTTACATATTTGCAGTTTTAAGAAAAAATGAAGTGTTAGGCTTTGTATATGTGAAAGTAGAGATTATTTTGGATAACATTGGCTAAACAGTGGGATGTGTGAGTCTGTAGTTTAGAGGAGAGGTTAAAAAATAGATGTATAAATTTGGAAGTAGTTGGTTAAAAATGATAGCCATGGACCACAAGGAAACCATCAAAAGTACATATCAACAGAGAAGGGAAAAGGTCCTTGACAGTTAATCTTGTCAATTTGATTAGATTAAGAATCAGCTACAGAGCTGATTGGATGTGAAGGTGCTAATTTAACAATTGATTTACCCACTGATGAGTTTAGCTGAATGAGGGGTTAGGAGATGGGCCCAGTTGGAGGAAGTACATCCCTGGGGGCGTGCCTTTGGGAGGTATATCTTTTCTTGCTCTTTTGTTTACTATCTTCCTGGCTGCCATGAAGTGAGCAGCTTTACTCCACCATACTTTCTTTCACAATATTTTGTCTCATCTAATGCCCTGAGCAATTCAGCCAGCCATCCATGGACTGAAAACTCTACAACCGTGAGCCAAAGCTGTAGCCTTCCTCCCTGATGTGGTTTATGTCACATATGTTGTCACAGTGGTTCAAAACTGACTAACCTGACACTTAAGAATGGTGGCACTTACAACCTCGGTGTTAGAAGTTAGGAAGGTATGGAAGAACTGGCAAAGGATGGTGGAGAAATACAAGGGGTGTCCCCAAAGTGAGGTGACTAAGGCATTTAAAGAAGAAAGAAGCCATTCTCTAGGCCAAGTGCTGCTGATAGGGCAAAACAGATGAAGACTGAGATCTGTGCTTCAGATTCGGCAGTGGGAGGTACATTACTGGCTTGTGACACTGGCAGGAGAAAAAGAAGAATGATTAGAATTTTTCAGGCTAGAAAATGAAGCGAGACTGTATTGACAGGAAATGATGACAACTCATGTGACGAGCTCTGCTGTAAAGGGGATGACTCAGTCAGTGGCATGGCTGTGAACTGATGGTGTGTTAAAATCTGGCAACTTGGGATTTCAGTTGTAGACTAGTTACACAGGTTTTGAGAAGGACTGTGCAGTACCCTGGAGCTTCATGACAGTGGGCTCTATTAACACTGAAGTCCTAATATATGAGGAGAAGAAGCGATTATGAAAATTTAGACAGAAAAGAAAAGCTTTGTGGAGAAGACTGTCACATAGGACTTGTGATACCCCATACAGGGATCAAACCTTCCAGGGAAGAGGAAGACAAAGGAGTATGTACTCCAAAGTTATTCTCCTATTCATATCCCTCCAGTTTCTCATTTTCAGGCCTCGAGGGCTGAACCTAACAAAAGCAAGAAGTTCAGGGAGCTTATTATGAACCTGTGTAGACCCATCTCCTAAGGCACAGAAGAAGACAAAGAGAGCATTAAACAGATCTCTGCACAAAGAAGAGCAAAAAGTACACCAGAAACTGGAAGAAAGATGTAGAGTTAAAAAAACAAACCCAAGCACTGATGGCTGCAGAAATGCCATCGCTAGAGACTTTCTCTCGTAGATGTAATAATTGACACATAGACGTTTTAGCTATCTCTTCTGATGGAGGGTTAATCGCTAGGATATATATCAAACGGGCCAATCAATAAACAGGCAATGAATTGTGCAGACTCTTCTCAAGGAAGAAGTATGAACAGCAATAATTCAGAAAATGTTAAAATCTTTAACCATTAGGGCGATGGCAATCAAGACTACACTAAGATTCTATTGCATCCCGGTCAGAATGGCATTAGCAAGCATATAAAAAATAATAAATACTGGTGAAGATGCGGGGGAAAGGAATGTTTCTATACAGCTGGTACGAATGTAAATAAGTACGGCCACTACTGAAGTAAGTACAAAAGTTCCTGAAAATACACTTACCATTTATGCAGCTATGTCACTCTTTGGCATACATCTGAAGCAGTGGGGCCAGGTGTATAGCTCAGTGGCACCAGTGCCTGCCTGGCCAGTGCAAGATCCTGAGTTCAATTTCTGGCACCAAAAAAAAGTCACTAAGTGACTGGGCTCTTACATCTGAAGCAGTTAAAGTCAGCATAGTATAGGAATATCTGCATGGTCGTGTGTATTGCAGCATGATTTACAAAAGCTAAGATATGGAACCAGTTTAGATGGCCATAAACAGATAAGAGAATAAGGAAAATGTGGTATACATATACAATGGAATATTATTTAGCCAAAGAAAAAACAAAATCCTGTTATTTGCAATAAAAACTGGTGGATCTGGAGATAAGGATGTTGCACTAAATAAGCCAGCCTCCGAAAGACAAATATTGCGTGTTCCCTCTGATATGTGGAATCTAAAAAGGAGGACAAAAGAGTAGAAGGGAAGAGAGGAAGGGAATAGGAGGTAAGTGAAGGGGGTGTGGGGCATAAAAGTAACAGGGAAATGATAGGAACAAAGTACATTACATACACTGAACCCTTGCCAGGAGGAAATCCACTAATAAAAAAGTTCTAGCTTTACACTTCAGAATTGCTTGCTAATAGGATCATAAGATGGGTGTTTTACAAAAGTTGACACAATGAGATAATGTATATCAATGAAGGATAACCTGAAAAATGTTCATCAGAAAATCAAAGAACGAAACAAACATTTCCAAAATGCATTGTCATATATTATAATCCCCGTTTTTAAAAAAGAAAACTATGTTTGCCTAAAAAAGACTGAATGTATATTAGTGTTAGATGCCACTCTCTTGAGTAAGAAAATGCCTTTGTAATTTGTTGTTTTGTTCTGCTCTTCACTGCGATGTCTCCTCCCATAGTTTGTGTCCTAGATTTGTGTACACACGCTTGTTCCTGTTAATTGTACAGTTGCATTATGTTATATGAAGTTGAGCACCAAGGCAGCTATCAAGGCCTTAACCACATGTTCTGCTTTGGCTGCTTCTATTTCTTATAATAAAAATCACATACTTCAGTGGCTGGCTGTCATGTTTCCTGCCCACAAAGCTCAGATGGAAGGAAATAGAAACTCAGTTCCCAGGGAACTGGAAACACTTGACGCCAACGACGATGCTGGGATGGTAATGGATAGTAACTCCAGTCACAGCTGGAGCCGAAAGAGAGAAGCACCAGAAAAAAATATTGCTGTGGGTGAAACTTCATGGGCAGACCCTCTGTCCATGTGCTTGATATTATGCATTTAATAAAAAGTATTTACTGAGAGCTACTCTGTGCTTAATGCTAAACTGGGAATTATGGGAGAAGAATGCCTCGAATGGATTTTGTACTCAAAGAACTTATTTAGGTGGAGAAAGAACACATGAAACGGGAAGAATAATATGACAATTAAATGTAAACTTTTTTTACAGACTATAAGTTGTACACATTCCCGGAGAAATAAGAAATGTTGAATTAATTAGGTAATGCATTATGAAGACGTTGATACGAACTCTGAAGGAAGCATAGAGATTGAAGAACGGTTAGGACAGAATCCTGTGAGAGAACTAAACAGCCAAGGGCCTGTTGGGACTGGGGTGAAGGGATCAAGAAACAAGCCAGGGCAGGGATGACGGCAGATAAAAACTCTTTTAAAAATAAACTTGAACTCTCCCAAGTTAACATATGTGTATCGGAATACTCCTGTCCTGGGGGAGAAATTACATTCTTTAGCCAACTGACTGTAACATGACATGAGAATTAAATTCTTTAAAAATGTTTGAAGACAAAGAGTCATTTGGTAGGGAGGTGATTTAGTTTAACAGGTCACTGAACAAGTTAGGAAACATGAATTTTAGTTTTCATAATGTCTCTCTTTTGATACCAAGTCTATTAACCACTTTGACCTTACATTAGGAGATCACTACTATGGACTGCCTCCTCTAAGTTGAGCTTCTTGTATATAGTATGTCATTTAATTACGCTAACAACCCTAACAATATAGTATTTGATCGTTTCAAAAATCTCCATTATATGAATGAGGCAGTGGAGACTCAGAAACATCAAGAAATATATTTGAGCTCACCCAGAGGTGGTAGAATTGTGATTTAAACTTAAGCCATTTGGCACTGCAGTGTCTCAAATAGACCTGGTTTCAGAATGTCAAAGTATTCCACCGTCATGCAATGAAAACACATATGGGAAGGTTTACATAAATCTCACCTTTTCTAACCCTTGTAGATTTCTGTTTTTCCATCTCGTGATAGGGCATGACTTCAATCATAACATAGCTGCATGTTTCACAAGAGAGCTTCTTAAAAACTGAAGTATCTGTTCTCAAATAGCACTGAAATCTTAGAGGCCAATATGTTTTCTAGGAGTGGAAAGTTTTTGGCCCAGTACCCAGGCACAAGGGTCTCCTGCTATGTGCTTCTATGGAAGTGGGCCAGGGATGTCTACAGCTGCATAGCAGAGGAATTTGGTCTTTGCAGAGATAGTCAGGGATTGTGCTCAGCAACAGGAGGAAACAGCTACATTTCAGTAACCTGCAGGACTTGCAATTCACAGGAAATGATCTCTTCCCTTTTGGGAGCTGAGGTATTCCAGTAAATCTGAGCGCCTGTCAGACCAGCAGCCACCACCAGGCCTGATGATTACACTTGTAGTTAAAACCAAAATAAAACCAAAAAACAAAAAAGTAACTTACATTAGTTTTTACTATGGAAATTATGTCTTTCAGAGGCTTTTGCTAATGTTTCCTCTATAAAACTTAATCAACATTGAAAATCCCCATAGTCAACCAGATATGCTACCTATGTAGAAGCAAAGGAGCATGCTATCCCCAAATGTAGACAAAGTTGGACTTCGGTGTGTTAATCAATTTTAACATACCCAGATCTGCCTGGAAGGTTGGGGAATTCCTAACAACACTGCTCTTTACCTCAAATTCACAGAAGGCTATTCATGTTACTTGTTGGGTTTTAAGTCTGATGTCTGATTGGTTTCCCCAGTGGGGCCATGCTTTAGTTAAGAGCACTGTATTCTTAAGTCAACCAAAAGGCAAACTGTTCAGCAACTCAGTGTCAGTGTGGAGAGTTGGACATTCCTTGTGAAATAATACTGGGTCTTCTGGAAGTTTGGCCTGCCAGCCTAGAAATCGCTATAACCCAGTCTTTTTTCCTCCCAAGAACTTGAAATTTTAGAAATTTCTTTCTTCCTTTTTATGTTCTTTAGTACCCATAAATTTTTAAGGAATTCTAGAAATTTCTGATGTGTGGAGGAGGGAAAAGTACCTGGTAGGGAAAACATCCTAAAGCAACATATTCTGTCTTGTGCACATTCTCCACAGACTTAGAAAGAGATCCTACATAGAAGTCAGACTAGAAATAATGATTGGATGCAGTTGCCTTAGCCTGAGAACCCATCTCTGTTCCATAATAGAAATGTCCAACAAGTAAGGATCTTAATCTGAACATGCCACCAGCCAAATTTCAGCTTTCAGCGCTCCTACACATTAGTGGTGTTTCTCCCACTCGCATGTTAGGTCAGGGAGCTGGATGGCACACAGAGACTTGGAAATGGAGCTTTTCTGTACAGCTTTAGAGCCGCATGGACTTTCTTGTCTGTCTTCCATTCCTTATAAGCCCTTTCTGTCACTCTTTCCCTTTCAGGGCATCTTTCTCTGTCTTCCTTTTCTCTCTTCTCATTTTTGGCTTTTTTTCTCCACCTTTTTTCTTTCTTTGTTGATGTTTCTCCCTTCCCATTCTCTCTCTATTTCTTCCTCCTTCACTCTCTCAGAACAAACAAATGAGCACACAAATACACTCACATGTACTGGAATGCTAATTGTAATGGAGGAACATGAGGGCTTCCAAACAAGCTGACTTCAGCTCCGTCTGAGTTCAGCCTTTTCCAATATCTCTTGACCAGGATAAAGCCGACTGCCCCTTCTGCTTATAGGCTGCTTTTTTTCTTGCACTGGGGATTGAACTCATGACCTTGTGCTTGCCACGCAGGCACTGTGCCACTGAACTATATCCCCAGCCCTTAGGTTGCTTTTCTAAAATTACTAACATAGCTATGGAATTGTGGAAGACTGAGAATATTGTCATGGATTATTATTATGGTTTGTGTGTAGATGTCCCTACAAAGCCTCATGCACTTTTAGATGGGCTTTTTCAGAAGTAACTGAATCTAGAGTGTGTGATTGATTCATAGTGCAGTGCTGGGATTAAAGGTTCTGGGATTAAGAGTTGGTGATTGGTGGATCAGTCCACTGATTGGATTGGCACTGCCTTAATCCCAGTAGATTGGATACAATATAAGGGACAAAAAGAGGCTTGCCTTTTCTCTCCTCTCTTGTTGCTTTTGCTATCTTCCACCACCATGGGCTGTTGCCCCTTTGCCATGTGCCACCCTGCCTTGGAGCCAGCTAATTATGGACTGAAACCTCCTCGAACTGTGAGCTAAATAAACCTTTCCTCCTTTAACTTTGGGTGTCAAGTATTTTGTCTTAGCAATGAGAAAACTAAGAAATCATTATGTTCATATAGTTTTAAGAGTTGAATTGGCAGAAGACTTATATTCACCAGAAAATTAGATATAGAATGTTAGTGGTCAAAAAATCAGATATAAAGCTGTAAAAATTAAGTACTCACCAAAATACTGTTGAGTTCCTGCTGTACATGACAAAACATACAAGGAAAAATTAGCTAGAAGTGGCTCCAGTTAATATTGATTATTTAACAATTGACAGCCACTATAATGGGCTCTTTATACATGTTCTTTCCTCTAACTCTTGAACCAACTTTAGAGTAGCTGTCACCAACCATTATGATTCGTATTGATGGATAAGGAAACTGAGGCTTAGAGAGGAAGTAACTTGATCAAGGTCTCAGAGCTGGCATGTGACAAAGCTAGTACTTGAACTGAGTGAATGTTAAGAACGGGCAGGAGGATATTTCTGCAGTTCAGAGATGGAAAAGTCATTTTGTATAGGGAAATTTCAAAGAAACAACATTTCAGAGTTGGAGGAGGCTTTAAAGACTTAAATCTTCCCTGCTAATTTCATACTTAGGGAAATTGGAAGTCACAGCAGGGATAACCAGGTGCAAGAGGTGAAAGTATAAATGGTATTTGAGAAATAGGTAAGAATGTAGTAATCAGAAAGGGCCAGAGGGCAGTTGTAGGTAGGGAAACACAATCTTTGTCTTTTGACTCATATTCCAATTGTTTTTGTGTTTTATTTTCACTAAGAAAGTTTTCCAACATCTGGCATCCACAGAAAGACATTTGGAAAAGAGGGGAGGAAAAAGAGCACTTTTAACTGTTATCACCTCTTGTAGTTTGAGAATTCTCATGCTTGGTGAACTCTTGGCCCTTCAGTATTGCTGGTTGGTCCTGAATCTCTAAGGAAGGACTGTGGGTATCACCAAGAGTAGATCGCAGCATGAATGAAATACAGCTGTGGAAGACAGAGAAAGACAATGAAAAGTACATTGGAATATGGTTTTGAGTTTTAAAGCTGAAAAAATTGTATGCAGGAAAATCTACCATATTCTCTTTATTTTGTATTATCCTCAAACAGAGCACAGTTTTATATAGAATGTTTGCAGCAGAATGAGACACAAATAGTTCAGAGGATTAACTTTGAATTTCCTGGATTTGGTGGGCATAAATCAGAGCCTTCAGGCTATTTTAACACTTTTTGAAAACAAGGTCCTTGTGAATAAATGGCAAAAGTGGGTCAAGTAATTCTTTATTCATTAATAAGTAAAATCTAGAACTTGGAGTAATGCTCCCTAATTATGAAATGGGCAGTGCTCTGTACTGTTTTCCGATTGGCTTAAATCCGTTTGAATGCAAAGCTTTATTTCACTGCAGAGTCCTGGCATACTTCACACATTAAAATTCTAAGCTGTCTAAGTAGGTGT
The DNA here is from genome assembly GCF_000276665.1 of Chinchilla lanigera. Classification (NCBI taxonomy): domain Eukaryota; kingdom Metazoa; phylum Chordata; class Mammalia; order Rodentia; family Chinchillidae; genus Chinchilla; species Chinchilla lanigera. The sequence goes on along the minus strand of NW_004955404.1, from coordinate 27,820,332 downwards.
GAAACTAATTTTGTGTTTATTTTTTAAAACCCACCTATGATCATTTAGGACCATCCACTTCACTTTGGGAGGGCAGCACCAGGTTGTAGGTGGCCCTGAGAGACAATAAAGGAGAGGATAATTTCTTAAATGCCTTAAACCAGAATATTTATAGCTTCCTGGAATAGTTGTAACTACTTATCCATTTTTCCAGCCACAACTTTTCTTAATAAGAAGGGCTTTGAAAAACCTGCTAAATCTGGGCATAAAAGGAAACAGAAGTTTTCCTAGAGCAGTGGAATTTTTTAAAGTCACATAGTAACCTTATTGATAAAGTCAGGAAGAGAGCACTTTCAGATCAGACTTAATGGAGGTTATTTACCAAACATAGGCTCCCCGCTCCCTGTCAGGCACATACTGCAATGTTTCCTGCAGCATGGGGACATATGCTATGCCTGGTTTTCAGCCAGGTCTGTTTGTCTTTCAGATTCTTCTTCAGTGGGAGATACTGAATTATTACCAGCTATTGATTCTTTCAGATTCACCAGAGGACTGTTTGAAGAGGTCATTTTGCACTTTAAAATAATAATATAGTCTGATTCATTAGCAGTTAAATTGAAAAAAATTGCATATTTCTTTTCTGCTTGTGTAAAATGTGACTTTCTGGGATTCATGTTCTTGTAAAAGCACTTTCTTGTTCATGAATGTCTATTGTGGTACAGTTGCATTATGAAATTTAGTGCTTTGTTGGGCTGTGGACAACCTAACTAATGTACATTTTGGAAATACTGTATTCAGACTGGGGATCATTAAAAACAGATGGTATGGTCCCTCCCCCTATGGAGATTGTAACTGTGTTTTGTGGCAAGGAAAGGGGCTTCTAATTCAAAATACGCTCCTGGGAAGGTCTGTGTCCATAAGTAGTTTTTTTTTTTCTTTTCTTTTCTTTTCATTCTCATGATCCTTCTCCTTCTTTGAAAAAGTAACTACTGAGTTCCTGAAAGTTGTAAAATGTTGTAGCACAAAGTCTTCTTCTCCAGACTGATGGCTTTGTATCTAGGCCACTAGCCTCTTGTGACATGGCTGTCACTGGAATCATTTTTTATTTTAAAAATTTAAAAGCTGACAAAACAACAATGAAGACAAAATCAAAACAACACAAAAATGACAAAAATGATACATGATCTCAAAACAAAATGATAGAAATTTACAATGGTTGCTACATTACATACTGTTATCTTTAATGAAGTTGCTCAGTCCACTAGACGTAAGAAGGTAAGCTTGATCAAACAGTCAAAGACTAAAAGTAAAATAAATAAATAAACAAATAAAATGAAACATTGGAAATGATGCAGAGCTTCACCATACAAGGTGGTAGGAGTTCAACAATGGTTCTTATTCTGCATATTATTGTTTTCAGATCAGTCATTCTGATTACCAAATTCAAGCACGCAAAATTGGCCAAGAAAAAAGAAAATTTTAAGCACTGACTGTTCCTCTCAATAAACCACAGACATCAGCAGTGCACCTATTCCAGTTATCCTTATATATACATATAAATTTTGTTTTTCATTTTAAAACAAATCCAAAACAACAGAAATGAACACATAAACAAAACAGCATTGAGAACAATAAAAATGGTACAGAATTTCAAAACATGGTGATAAGATATTAACAGTGGTTGTTATATTGCACAATGTCATCTTCAAAATGGTTGCACGTATAACCAGACATAGGCAGGCAAGATTGATCACTTGAATCTTTTGAACAGAAATTGTATCAAGGTAAAGGCTGAGTGTGGTCTACATCTTTGGGTTGTATTCTATTCACATTGCTGGTCTTGAGCAGAGTTCTGTAGCTGCGTTTCATTACTCCTGAAACACTGCACAGAAGCTGGGAGTCCATCAACCTGGTGCATTGTATACAGAACAAACTATCTGGTACGGTGTGAATGAACTTTGAATGTGAAAGGTGTGTACTATGGCTAAATAATGAGGCCAATCGCATGCATTAAGGGCAGATTCCTTTATCTTTCATTGAATACTCTGGGGCATTTATTTTCTGCAAACTATTGCAGAGTATTAGGAAAAGTGCAAGACTTTTTTTCCAAAAGTTTCAAGCAGTAGGTAGGATGATGCATGAACATCACTAACTATGAAAATGGTTCTAAAGTAAGACAAGAAGTTTGGCATGGTGTTGCGTGCCTGTAATCTCAGCACTTGGGAGGCTGAGGCAAGAGGATTTCTAAGAGTTCAACACCAGCCTGGCCTACAAAGTGAGTTCAGGGCCAGCCTGAACTGCCTAGTGAGACCCTGTTTCAAAAAGACAAAAACAAAAACCAACAGCAAATTATTCTAAAGACAAGAGTAAGATAAGGAAAAAAACCCCCTGAGATTTAGGAAGGTTCACTTCTAAATAATTTTTTCTTTATTAAACATTTGTTATCTAACAAGTGCTGTGGAATTATTTCACTAAATTATCTCATAGCAACTAGAAGAAGGCATTATACCTACTTTTACAAAATGAGCAAACAGGCTTAGCCAATTTAAGAGATACACTTGAAGTATATATAAAGCAGCGGTCATATCTGAATATTTGAACACCTTTATTTCAAGCTTCAAAATCTATGTTTTTAATCACATATTACATATCCTGACTACTAACTAATCTCTCTAACCTAGATGGCAACCCAGTTCCTCATGACTGTCCTTGAAGCATCCAAGTAAACATCCACATCTCTCAGAGAGAAGCCCTGGGTGCAGGAGCCTGAGGGGTATGGATATGAGGAAGCTGAAGATGAGAACAACCAACCTGAAAGTTAGACAAATATACGTGTTGCAAAAAAAGAATATTTAGGGTAGTCACAGTGTTGTGAGGCTTGGTTACCCTCAGAGAGCAGCAGAACATGTTCTACTTCTCATAACCAAAGAAGAAGCATTAATGATAGGACCACTTTATCTGATTTGAGAGGAATTACTTGATTTAATTTCTTTTTTGTTTGCTCATATGTAGGAATTAAGGCTTCAGTACCATATTTACCTTTCTGTTTAATTTCTGCTTCTGTGTATTTTGTGATTTAAATCTGTATTTAGTGTTCACCATTTAAGGTTACAGAAGCAACAAGGACAATAGAAAAAAGGCTATTTATCTAATAGTCAGGGAAAAGGACTCCCTAGAATGTGGCCACTTAAAAAGCTTTCTCGGAAGGTTCAGATTATCATCTAAACCTGATGACCACACAGACCACAGGGTCACACACTATCTTCAGATGAAAGACACCTGGCTTTCTGGATCTGTGTTTTTTCAGGTAAGGAGGGTAAAGAGCAAAATATATGGTGTCTAGTCATCTGCATTTGAATATTAGTCTTACAGTTTAGCAACTTTCTAAACATCAACATTTTTTATAAGTGCAATTATAATACCTCTGTACCTAAATTTCATAATTGAAAAGAAGAAAAGGAGGTAAAAGACCAGGTAATATTCTGTAAATAGCAAATGCTACTCTGAAGACAATTATTGGAGTTGTAGATTCTAAGATCTTTCTTTCTGGATTCTAACCAATAAGGAAGAACTATAACCTACTGATATCCAAAAGGGGGGATCACTAGTATTAATAGAGGTCCACCTATTCTCAAAGTTCTCTCTAAAATTTTGCTGCATATTATGCTGAAGACCTGGGGGGCTCTTTGTACCACAGGCCTCAAAACTTGACCTCAGAGCCCATGTGTGGGGAGATTTGGGTTCTGAGAGTCAGCCTTTGGCCAGTGGCCAAAAGACTCTAAGTCTCCGGCCCTGTTGGAGGCAAACCCAGGGCACTGGCTCCAGTGTGCTTTGCATGGGAAGAGGAAATTGCGAGGCTACTCTCACCTTCTCTTTGTTTCATGTGACTGAGAGGCATAAGAAAGAGACAAGGTCATTCTCCCCACTGGGGAGAGTAGGGACCATTACCCAAAGGGTTGCTTCTCTCTACAAAAAGCCTAGCAAAGTGGGTCTATCCAGTAGGAGTGGCCCTCTCTGTGGAAACATGGGACAGGAGATTTCTCTTGGGGTTTGGTTGTGTTGGGAATATTGGATCCTTTTGAAAAGTTAGTCTTACTTACTCCAGCCAGCTGCCCATCTGTCACTTCTACCCTGAAGGTGTTCCTTTTTGTCTTCCCTGCCACGCCCCTTCCCCCAGCATGGCTACACCTTTGCCCACTTCAACCTCTTTCTCAGAATCTATTTTCCTGAACTTTGGGGAGTACCATGGCCTACTGTGGGCCAGACAGTGGCCTTGTTGAACTATATTTATGATTTAATTGAATTATGAACAAAACCTTGGACTAGAATTATCATCTCCATTTTCCATAAAAGAAACCTAGGCTTTAGAAACTTATTTATTGTCAGGGACTGTATATGTGAACAGTTCTTACATTCTTCATGAAATATAAAATAATTAGGATGAGAAGACCTCAAGCAGAACTACATAAATAATTATTTAATTGCAGTTCTTATGAAGAAAGAGCATAAAAAGGGAATAGTGGAAATTCCAACTGGTTTGATGTCTTAGGTGGCTACAGTGGTAGAGTGAAGCGAGGCACTCTAATCAGGGCAGGGTCTCCTCTGCTGGAGTCTGACTTACCTGGCTGCAAAGGCAGTGACAGTTATAAGTAAGCATCCTAGACTGAGTGAATGTATATGTGTAGATGCGCAAAGGCCAATTTGGTGACTGGTTAAATGTTGAAGAAGTGAAAAGTTCAGGTGCGGGTGAGAACATACCTTCAGGTTTAGATGAACAATGTTTGAGACGTTGATAATATGTCCTGAGAAAAACGTCTGGTAAGAAAGATGGATGTGCATATTGGTCATGAGGCAAGATACCTGCATTAGAATTTTATGGATGATACAACTATTCCGTGAATGGTTATTAAAACCATAGAGGAAGATTAAATTTCTTAGAAAGAGACTAAAGATCAAGAAGAACGGGTTGGAAAACATTAGTATTTAAGGGGCAAATTGAGCAAAATCTCAAGGAAGGAGACCGAGTAGGAATTGCTATGCCTTTCAGTGAGACTAGGGACTGTGGAAGGGTGGCACATCACCTGTAGATGCAGAAGAAAGATGAGGAGGGCCGACAATCGGATTGTTGAATCCTGGAGCAATCCAGGAAGATACTTGGAGAATGGGATAGTTTTTGAGAAGATATCCCCATGAGAAGGTTCCTCAGACCCCATAGGAGAGGGGAATGAGAGTGGAAGGCAGGGATGGGGAGAAGTCAAAGGAGGGAGATACTGAGTGTGGGGCAAGTCCCACAACCTGAGATTCGTTTCCATCTAAGGGGAAGAACCAAGGGAGATGGCTAAAGCAGTGTTTCTGTCTGTGATGGCCTGGCGAAGTAGGAATAGACAAGAACTTTGAACAGGAAACCAACAAGAAGAGCTTTTTGAGGAAAGACAAGAGGCCACAAGGGCAAACAGAAAGCTGTCATTATCAGTGGACCCAGGGGATTGAGTCATATTTCAACGACTGGGTGGGAGAGGGAGATACACAAGCAGGGAGTTGAAGGGGAGAGGAGGTGCAGACAAAGGTTAGGAGAGAAAGAGCACAGAGAAAGCTTTGTTGATAAGACAGGAAGGAGCTAGAAGAGATGAGAGGAATAAGAGGGGGAACAGGATGGAAGACATGTCCACAGGTTGATAGACTGGCCTTGACGAGCAAACTGGACCCATATTCTCAAGAGAAGCCACAATTGTATTTTAATGGGGAATGTTTTAATTCAGTGCAATACAGTTCAATAAAAAATCTAATAGGAGCCACATATGAAATACACCATTTTCTTTTAGTCACATTAAAAAAAGTATAAGAGGAGCAGCTGAAACTAATTTTCATAATATATTTCACTTAACCAAGAATATCTGGAACATTATCATTTCAAGATGTAACATATATAAAATTATTAATGAGATCTTTTATATGGTCTTTAAAAAATAGAATCTTCAAAGTATAGTGTGTAGTTTACATTTGCAGTGCTTTTCAGTTTAGCTACATTTCGAAGTGTCAACAGCCAGAGGAAGTGAGTGGCAGCCATATGGGATGCTGTGGGTCTAGAAGTCCCCAGCCTCAACACTTAGGACAGCTGGTGTGGGCCCGAGGCTTTTAGGGCCAATCCTATGATGCATAGTCAGTTTCACTCTATTTACCTCAGCAGGTCACACAAATATAATGGGTGCTGTGCTAGGGGAAGTTGGGGAAATAATGAATGAGAAATACAAGAGTAAAATCTCAGAAATCAGCCTGACATAAGGAATGATTTGTGAGAAAATGTAAAAATGGGATCATTTTGATTGTTTGTTTATGCCCAAAGTGATTCTATGCAATGAAGCGCTTAAAATAATTAATGGGAGAGTAAAAGAAAATGTGTTAAATACACACAGCGCTTTGAGAAAGCCATCCCAAAAGATGCAAAGAAGATCAAATCTAGGGAAGGAAGCACCCAGAGAACATAAGATGTGTGCCTAGGAATATGACCTATCTGGCACTGATGACAAATTAGGTCACTCTTGCCTGAACACCACGTGTGAAGGTAAGTGCTCCCTATCTTGCTTGATCACTAAAGTCTCACCTTCCCAGCTTCCCTCATCAAAGTCCCCTGGGAATGTTTTAGGAAATGCTCCCATGATTCCTCCAAGTTATCCCTTGTGCCCGTAGATAGCTATGCACTTCCCTGCTCTTCTGGAAGTTACCTTGGGCCACTAAGTCCCAAGGCCTCAGATAGGCGCTGCTCTTATACTGTTTATGAGTAGGCCATGCTTTCCCCCAGCTTCTGTGCTACAGAATTTATAGTCTTGTAATTTTACTGAATAATTAAAGAACCACAGAGGGGAATTTGTACACAGGCCTAGAGCCTGGATTTGAGCTGCCCTCTGAGTCCTCAGGCCACGTTCCTTTAATGGCTTTCCTGTAGGGACCTCTGCTGAGCTCCTGGCTTGCTTCATCCTCAGGGAGCTCCTTTCTGCTTGGGACTCATTTGAGCAAATTTAGCTCTTCTACAAGAGTAATATCCTAGGTTATACCTGCTACCAAGTCTAGACAAGCAGGTATTTCATAGATAATCCTCATCTGCGGAGATATAGCTCTAGCCACAGAATATATTTTCCTCATGGCTTAGTTCCTTCGTCTTTTTTTTGTCTTTTTGAGACAGGGTCTCCATATGCAATTCAGACTGGCCTTGAACTCACTTTGGTAGCCTAGGTTGGCCTCAAACTCACAACGATCTTCCTGCCTCAGCTTCCCTAGTGCTGGGATTACAAGTATGCACCACCAGACCTGGCTCTCCTTTATCTTTTAAGATCTTGCAATTGCAGATCTTGGCTTTCATACTGAATAACAAGAAGTTCTATTGATAGGGGGGAAAGATAGAGAGAGAGAAGGACAGAAGGAGGGGGAGACAGAGAGAGGGAGGAGGGAGGGAGAGAGATATGAAGGAAACAAGGAAGGGAAAGAAAGCTTGCTTTATTTCAGAACAGAATTCAAGACTCTGCTTCTACAGAAACAGAATCTACTTGCCCTTTAAAAGGACCACTTACTCAGCAATTCCAGAGAAATAAAATTTTACATAAGGAAACAAAGAGTTAGGAGTACAATGTCAACTAAGGCTCCTCGTTACATAATGCATTTCTGTACCTATCAAGGTTCACAGATGAATTCTAGAATATAAGGCAGATGTTCAAATATGAATAATGTATTTCCTTGTTTTCAGCTTCAAGTTATTATTCATCAAGACTTAAAATCAGTTTGAGTTTGGTTTATTTTCTGTGTAAAATTGTCAAAATTAAGATAGAGGAGTGCCATTTTTACTTCTTCTAAGAAGTGTCTATTCACTTCAGGTGCCAATTTTTGGATTGGGTCTTTAAATTTTGGGGAGTGCTGATTTTCTTCAGTTCTTTATATATCCTAGATATTAGTCCTTTGTCCAAGGGAAAACTGGCTAAGCTTTTTTTTTTGCACTCTGTGGGTTGTCTTTTTACTCTATTGGTAATTTCTTTTGCTGTTGAAAGCTTTATAAATAACATAAGATTCCTGTTGTTGATTCTTTGCAGTATTTCCTGAGTGATCAGGGTTTTGCTCATGAAATCTTGCCTCCACCTATGTTTTCAAGAGTTCTACCTATTCTCTCTTCCAGAAGATTTAGTGTTTCTCTTCTAATATTTAGATCTTTGATCCATTTTGACCTTAGTTTAGTGCATGGTGATAGACATGGGTCTAGAGTTCATCTTCAGCATATGGGAAACCAGTTTTCTGATCATTCAAAAGATGCAAATTAAAATAACAGTGAGATTCCATCTCACTCCAGAAAGAATGACTGCTGTCAAGAAATCAACCAAAAACAAATGTTGGAGGGGATGTGGGGAAAAAAAAACTCTTTTCCACTATTGGTGGGAGTGCAGACTGGTACAACCACTGTGGAAATCAGTGTGGAGATTCCTCAGAAACACTAGGATTAGAGGTTCCATTTGACCCAGCTAGTTCCCTTCTGGATATCTTCCTGGAAGAATTAAAAACATCAAACCACAGTGATATAGGATGTTATTTTCATTTTAGAGGTTAGGAAACTGAGAATTCAAAAGATTAAGTGATTTACCAAATTTTTGGAGCTGGAACTTAAAATCAGTTCTTATTCCAAGTTCTATTCATGTTGACTTCATTGCAGCACATTGTTTGGGTCAATCACTCATTAAAATTTTATTCAGCACCTAAGTATTCAGAATTTCTAGAATAAAAGGGAAGTACTTGTGGAACTTGTTCAGTAAGGTGTTTGATCATAGCATTGACTACCCGAAACATGCTAGGAATTTCTCATATATCTCCTTTCATCTTCACTGTGACCCAAGGGTGCAGATAGTTTCAGATTCACAGAGGTTGGAGGGAGTCTAGTGACTTGATCAAGAAGTTTGATTTGAATCCAAACTACCTGTTCCAAAGTCTTCAAAGGTAAGCCTTGTTACTAGGCAGAGCACATTTATCTCCACCTATTTATTGAGTGCTGTGTACCAGGTCCTGCTTATATGAGGTGAACATGACAAAGTCCCTGATTTAAAAGACCAAACAATTCCATTGGACATATAGATGTTTAAATAAAAAATAATTGGGATTATCACATTCAGGAGTATCCAGAATTCACTAGAACTGCCATGGCTAAGCAGGCTCATGAACAAACCAGGCAATGACTTGTAAAAATGCCTCTAGCTGCTGTCATTTTGTATTATTTATGGTAAACTTCTAAGTCAGAAATTCAGTTGCAGAAAGAAATTGCTACAAGGATTAGAATAAATGGTATTTAATTAATACTCTTTAATTAAATATATTAAGTAGAACAATTACTTCAAATATACCTGTGATTTGGTGGTTTGATAACAATAAAAGCTATGCCTCTGGGGTCTAAAATCAAGAGGACTATAAAATAATTTGTTATTTGAATAATTTACTTTGGAAGAAAAATAAAATATATGTATTTGCAAAGATATCTTATAAACAAACCACCATTCAAAATTATATCTTTGGGCTTGCATTGCATTTGCTCAAGCAAAAGGTCCTAGAAGATGTTTATGTACCTTTCTGTGTGCCTGTCGATGATTTGATCAATTTTAGACTTCTGTCTATTATAAAAGGTATTGCAGAGTGATAGTCTTTCTGTTTATAACATATATGCTTATAGAGTGAAATTTGTGTTTCATTTTAGGAAGATACCACCCAAAACCACTCTTAAAAATGAAGAGAACAGGGCCAAGGATATAGCTCAGTGGCATAAAGGCCTTTCTGCCAAGTGTAAGGTCCTGAGTTCGATCCCTGGTACCAAAAAAAAAAAAAAACCCAGAGAGAACAAATAATCTCTTTGGAGCATTATTCTTAATACTGTATTGGGTAAGTAGACATCCTTTCCTCTCTGTATTGTGCTTTTACTACTGTGGAGAAGAGGATGTTATAGATAATTAAGGTACGTATCTGATGATGTGCATGTATTAGGTGAGTTAGCTTTAGAAATTCCTCCATGTAAAAGTGATAATAATAATAATAATAAATATAAATTTCTAACAAGTGGTAATAGTTACATCTCAGGGACAGAACTGATCATTGGTAGTCATTGTTAGCATTACTTTAGTCTTCTTAGAATTCGCAATGATCTAGAAAGTACAAAAGGCTAAGAGGTTTATTTTGCACTACTCAAGTACTCTATTGTTCAAGATCAGTGCTCTTGATTTCCAACTGTGATTGAAGGAGATAGCCCTTATTAAATTCACTTTCAGATACTTTTTCCAGGTTTGAAAATTCACAGTACATAAGAAACCTACCAAAAAGCATTGACCCTGATTGACTAGCATGATTGGCTAAATATTTGTAGACGGCACTTAAGAAGTCTGTATGTAAAATCCTGTTGTTGGATTCAGGAAGATCATATGTAAAGGATGAATGGACACTTTGGTTTAGTATTAACAAATTAAGAAAAAAAGATAACAGAGAAAGTTTTTAAAATGATGAGTTCAGTATAATCCCTCTTTTTATTTTAACACCCCTCCCAGGACTAGGTTACTCTCGCCTACTTAAAGAGAAGCCCTGTTTCATAATGAGGTGGTGAAAGTTCAGTTGGTCAGAGTTCTTGGAGGTTGTATTGGTTGGGGTTAGGCAGGGATGTGTGAAACACTGAGAGGTCAACAGCTGGATGACTCAGAGCCAAACATGAACAGAATGCTTGAGAGATAGCAGAGAGGATGTGGCATCTGCAGGAAAGAACAAAGCTGGAAGGGTAGACTAGCAATGTTATATAGTAAGAGCCACATGAAATAATGATTGTAGGTCATTTTTCATTAGTAATTACCATGTTCCAACACTGTTTTTACAAGGCTTATCTAATTTAACAATCACAACAACATTATGAGGTAGACATAATTTTTAGCAGCCCCACCTCAGAGAAGAGATGAGATAACTAAGGTGTAGACTGGGTAAATGTTCAAGTTTCTTGGGTAGGTGTTAAGTACCAATAATGAGCTTTTTCTTGTAAAACTATTTTTAAATAAAGAACTGCAACCCACCTTTATTTAAAAATACACAGATTACAAGTATACAATTTATAATGTTACCATCATGTGAGTAGATATAGAACCACATCCCTCTTGGAATGAATATTGTCCCAAGGAACTGCCATACACACCTAAAGATGATTTGATAATAACATACTCATCTGTAGGCAGCTAACTGGGTTATCAGTTAATGACTGAGTTGCATGTCACACAGTACTTGTATACCTTTGTCAGCTTTAAGGAAAATTAGGATCATTTAAACAAGAAACTTTGTTAAAATTTGCTATTCAATATTTGGGGCCAGTGATTCAGGCAATGAAATGACCACACTGTTGCTTTATCTCCAACTTCACAGGGTAGAAATGTTCAAGCTACACATTTCCTTGGTAGTCTCCCCACCTGTTTTCTACTTTTGTGTCCTTATATTACTGGTCATCTTTGAAGTAAGTAATTTCTGTTAAGAGAATAAATTCTCAACTGTGTGTTGGCTATCTGTGGCTGATGAGGAAAGAACCAAATGCTTGTTATGCTTGCAAAATTCTGTACCACTGGACAAAAAATCAAAGTCAGTTGAATTCTTTTTTAAGTTTCATGTCATCAACTACCTCAGATCATCCCATACTGATTTACTTCATGCTTGAATTGTTGTTCATTGAGCATTTTTTCCTCTGATGTTTTCAATTGTTCCTTTGTATTCCTGTTGACATCAGAAACACTGTCTCATGTCACTAAGAAGTTTTAACTTTCTTTTTTTCTTTCTTTCTTTCTTTCTTTCTTTCTTTCTTTCTTTCTTTCTTAATGAGATCATCATTAATGTTCTCAATGTCTGAGATCATTAACTTCTTAATCATGCCAGTGTTTTAAAAAGTTATTCTAGAAAGTCTGGCTTCTGCATGCTCTTATTTCCAGTTCAGATTTGTTCTGACTCACTTATGTGACAGGAATCCCAGGAGTGTATTTTCATTACTCTCCTGGGTTAAGTACTCTGTGTCTTAAATCACATTTGTTTTTAGGTGGGTGTCTCTAGGGAATGCTTTTCTAGAGACTAACTTCAGTTTTTTTTCTCCAGAAAGTTTGCATGGCAGTTTAGGTTTCTGAGGCTTTGTGTGGGAGGAAATATACTAACTGAGCTTCTGTCTTCTGGTTGCCTTGCAGTAGACAGATTTCTCACCCAAAATTGGCTTAAATGTTACACTGATGATGCGTTCTTTTCCCCAAGATGGTGTGGAATGCTTATTACTCATAGAAGGAGGAGCTCCCCAGAACAGTGCAGGTACCCAAACCTTTCAGAAATGACTGGTTAAGTGAGGGACAAGTGGTTTTGGCTTTTATTGTGGGTAAGGAATAAGGCTATAACAAATGTTTGAACATTGCACTGGGACCTACAGATGGCGCATAGCCCTTCTTATCATGTTGCCAAGATGTGGCATAAGAGGAAAAGGGATAAGAGTAGAGGTAGAAACCTCCCAGTGGTGAAACTTCAAGAGCAGGATCAGGTTGTTTATGCCCTTTGTTATACCCTGAAATGACAGTTTGGCTAAATATATTACTTTACATTGAATATCAGTGGCTAACACATCACTAAATTTTCTAATAGTATATTCTGTTGATAATTTTTTTGTTGGTGTTGTTAAAATCCTTTTATTTTACTTCAGGCAACTTACTAGTTCTAGTCAAAGTTCTTACAATTTTGAGATTTCTTTGTAATGTGGCAAAGGAGAGATTTTTTTCTCATTGAATTTGTTGGGTATTTAGTAGCTCCTTTCAACTTGACATGTGTACTTTTTTTCTCAGAGACAAAAAAAAGTCTTTCAATTTCTTTAATTATATTTTTTATTTATTCCTTTTCTCTCTGAAAATACTGTATCAGATTTCATACCCTGGGATTTCTCTATTATTTTTTCTCTATTATTTATCTGAGCTTTCATTGTATGTATTTCTATCTTTTTTTTTAACAAACACACATACATTTACAAAATAACATAAGAACAACACAAGCAATACTGAAATTCAGACAAGATGATAGGAAATTAACAATGATTGTTGTATTACATGTTGATTTCTTCAAAGTGGTTACTCAGGAAAACAAATATATACATGTAAGATTAGTCAAATAATTAATCATTAACTGTTCCTTTCAGCAAAGTGATAGAAGTCAGTAGCGCAACTATGTTAGCTTTCCTGTGTACACATATATACATAATTTTCCCTTCCATCTTTTCTCTTTTCCCTCATCCCAGTTGCTCTTTACTTTTGAGCAATTTCCTTTCATTTCACAGTATCTATCATACCCCCTAATTTTTATTCACTCTTTCAGGTCTTACACTTGTGAGACAATACATTGTTTACACATGTGGATCTGATTTATTTCACTTATGAGTATGATCTCTAGTTGTGACCATTTACCTATAAAAGTCTTGAGTTTATCTTTCTTTATAGCTGAGTAATATTCCATTATATAAAAATACAATTTTTTTACCCATTCGTCAGTGGATAGACATTTGGGTTGCTTCCACAATTTAGCTGTTACAAATTGCACTGCTATAAACATGGGTGCACATATATTGCTGTGACATGGCGTTTTCAGTTCTTCTGGGAAAATAAACAGAAGGGGAATAGCTGGGTTGAAGTGTCCTTTGTTTTATAATGAGAAAAACTTATTTTACTTTCAATGTTTCTATCACTGTATTTTTAAAAATTTGCCAACCTTCTTAAAATTTTGATTAATTTTATTGATACATTTTAGATATACATAATGGTTACACTCTTAAGAGGGAGTTTGTACCTATGCATGATACATCTTGGTTCTTTTTTCCCCAATCCCTTCTTTTCCCTTGAAACCTTCCTCTCCTTATTTCCAAAAGCTTTGTTTCCATTTTCTTTCTTCTATTATTTTTCCCTTCAAATATCAATCTTTGGTGAAGTCAGACAAATTATTTTAAGCTCTCTGGTTGTTCTCTTTTTAGAGCACGCTGAGCTTGTTTTATGGGTGAAATATCTTATGGTCGTGTATTTGCCCATGAGTAATAGAAAATGCAATTGTAGTAGCTCAGTAAATAAACAGGAAAAGGTGGTATTGGCCTCCTACAGCAAGAATCTGGGCTAGTCAGGCTGACATGGGTTTTGCGAGAAAGAATTTTGAGTCATCTTTAGCACATGGGCCTTTACCCTTATTCTTACCTCTGCAGAGTCAGCAAAGAATTACTGTGCTTTGAAGTCTCATATCAGGTTCCAAATAAAAGCTAATTAAAGCAGAAGACTGCGTTGTATCTGTACCTTTTCTGTATCTGATATCTATATACTTTTAAAAACTTTCCTGAAAGTAATGCCCAATGCTTATATGTCACTGTCCAGAACTGGATCACAGTCAATCATTAGAAGATGTTTTTGGAAGAGTTGTGGACAGAACTGAGCCACCAAATCATTAATGTTTGCCAGAGATATTAAATAAAATTTTAATAAATGTCCTCTTTGGTTCTTTGTCTTGTCTCTGTTATTCTACTCTTTCTGAAACAAATCCCTGATACTACTTGTAGCTCAAGAGCTAGATTAATAAATTAATGACTGTCCTTTTAAATTTCAAACATATTTCATACATTCTTAAATAATAAAGTTCAGGTTTCTTAAGTTTTGTTATTTAAGCATTTGTCAGTTAGAAATGTTGCCATATTACTTTATTATGTAAGATGGAGGGATTACAGTAATTGAAATTCTGAGTCTACTCCTGATTTTACATGATTGCCAAAGGTAACTTCCTCTTTAATTAGATGGCCCCTTTTAGGTTCTTTACTTCTACACTGTATACCCTTCCCACTTGTCACTATGGATATGTGATCATGGTTCTGATTTGCTGCTGGATCTTTGCCAAAACCTTGAACTGAACCAGAACATCTCATTTTCCAGGGTTTGCGAAAAGTTTATCTTACATTTGTTTGTATTATTTTTCTTTTTTAATGATCTGTTGGGAAGATTCTGCTTTGGATTTTGAAGCAGCAGAGAAGGAGGAGGGAAAAATAAAAAGATGATGAATTGGGCCAATAGACTAAGAAAAGTATTCTTCTTGAAAGTTTTCCCTCCTTGAATTCAAAGGTACCTGCACTCAATCCTTTCTGGTTCATAAAATTCAGAAGTGTTTGAAAATGTATTAGGAAGATATTGAATTAACACCACACCTACGCAGCAAGGCAGAGCCAGTGTGGAGACAGAAACAGATGCAGGAAAGAGGACGGAGTGTACAGAAGAAGGAGCCTCTGACTTCTTTTTTCGAGTTTTTGGTAGAACGTAAGAAGAGAAAAAAAGTCTTTCAGATTATCTTGTCAGATTTTAGGTTTGGGGAAGATCAGCAGACTTGTATGCCTAAGGTAAGACTGGAATGAACATTTAGACTTTGAAGTGTTTATCTAGCTGGTGAAATCCACAAAGCTTTGTAGAGCAAACCCATGCGTTCACCCAGGGAAGGCAGTTGAGAGTTCAGCTTGACTAGAATGCTAGATGCGTTCGTCCTCTTCAGCAATATAGTTTGTCAAATATAACCAACTGCATTTCACGTAGTGTTCCAAAAATGTTACATGTCAACATATATGAAAATTATTTTGTCAAATTATATACGCGCGTGGACAAGGCAGCAACTGGAGGAGAAAAGCAGATGAAATTACATTCCAAAGATTACTCATTCACTTATCAGCAAAGGCAGGATTAGGAGGGAAAGGATTAATGTTTGAGTGACTGCTTTGTGTTAGACACATAATAAATCATTTATATGTCACTATTTTTACTTTTATAACTTTCGAAGAAAGTATATTCATTTTTGAATTGTCTGATAAAATTATAGCATTAATTATGTACAATATTATGTTTTGAAATCTGTATCCACTGCTGAATGGTTAAATCTAGCTGATTAACAGATGCATTACCTCACATAATTATTATTTTTATGATGAGAACTCTTCACACTTTCTGAAAATACAATGTCAAAAAGTACAATATTATCATCAGTTATAGTTAGTGCTATGGAGCAAATCTCTTTAACTTACTTATTCTACCTAAAAATATACAATAGTTTAAATGTAAGAAATGTAAATATATCATTCCAAGTCCCAGTTAATTAAATGGGTGTATTAGTTTACCATGGCTGCAGTAACAAAATACGAGACTAGTGGTTTAAACAAGAGAAATTCAATTTTTCACAGTGCGGAAGCCCCAAAGTCCAAGATCAAGGTGTCAGCAGGATTATATTCCTTTGGGAACTCTCTCCTGGGCTCATGGATACCCTCTTTTTGGGGTGCATTTTCACTGTGTGCTGTGTGCTTGCAAATACCTTGCATATCTTTGTTGCCTACCAGATTGCCTCTTCTTATAAGGACACTAGTCAGATTGGATTAGGGTTCACGCTGACAGCCTCATTTTTATTTATGACTTCTTTAAAGATCTTATCACCAAATATTAGACTTGAACATATGAATGGTGGGGAGCATAATTCAATCTGTAACAAGGGGACAGTTGTACCATAGGAATAGTAAAAATGACAAGACTTACGAAGACTTTCTCCCGTGATCTCCAATTATCCTAAAATACAAAGGGGACACAAGGCTGTGCAGAGTTGCTCCTATCTTATTTGCTGAGCGGGGAAGCAGTGCAGACACAGAAAAGGGTTCAATTCAAGTGGGCAGAGAGGATGCCATACTCAAATGTTGTATGGTAGAATCCTCAGCCTCAGAAGAATCTAGAAATTGTAAGAATGGGCTACTTGCTTTACAATTTAGAAGCAAAAGTCTAATTATAAAAATGTGTAGAATATCATAAAATTAGTGAGTATATTGGGCTAACATTTTTATGACTTCTGTATGTTATTCATTGAACACACACATACACACACATATATAATATTCACTGAACATAAATGATAAATAAATATTTGAGATGACATATGAAGGTAGTCTATCTCCATCTTACTGATATTAAGAAAAAAGCCCTGAATGTAAGAATGAACATAATTCTTTTAGAGATTCAATTATTTTTCTTCTCTTTTTATATTACTTGACCCAAGGAGGTGATCATAAAATCTCCAGCAGGGAGAGACTACTCAGAGAAATGCACTGTCACATGTGACACATACTAGTATGTGCAGGAAATGATATCTCTTTGCTATTTTCATGTTAGTGGTAAGCGACAACTCACAATTAGATGTGACTGTAGACACAGCCAACTGTTCCTATTTTTTGTCTAGTTGCATTGTACATGGAAAGGCTGCCCCTTGTGAGGTGATGTAAAGAGATTATCACTGATAAAAACAATGAAACTTGTTATATTAAATTCATTTTTTCAGGGTGTTACACCAATTGCATTTTTTAAAGAAATGGGTACTAATTTCATTTTTTAAAAAAAGTATGAAAAAATAAACTTGCTTTGTTCAGCAGTTCCTCTAAAATTGGCAAACCTCTGCTCAAGTCATGGCTCTTTCTCTTGAGATTGGGCCTATAGGTGGCAGCAACTGTTAGCTGTTGAGTTTGGGTGACATGTGCCAAAAGGTCTCTTGAAATACTTGGAATAGTTTAAATATTCTTGGATACTCAAAAATAAAATTTTCTCTAGATAAGAAAGTGAAAGGTCAAACTTGAATTGTGACTTTCGAATGATTCATACACTGTAGTCAACATTATATGGATTAAAAAATGATACAATGTCACGAACATCCTCTCTTTTAGAAGTGTGTGATGTGGTGATGGTTGGGTTCAGTCTTTAAGAGTTGTACCTACGTGGTCAGATTGGTTATCCTTTCTTCTCCATTGCTTTGGATAAAATAAGGTTTTGAGCCCAGCATAACCTAGAATAAACCAATCACCTCCTCTCTACTGAACATTCAATAAAAATTGAGATTTTAATTCATGTGCCATCTGTTCAATATAATGAGTGTGCCAAGAAATTTGTAATAGGATTCAAGTTTTTGCAAATCAAGCAACGCTTACTTGCATAAAGCAACTTATCCTTTAAGTATAAGAGTAACTTGTAGTGAAAATTCTTTTGCAGTTCAACCTTTTTCATAGTATGAAGGTTTTTTCTAAGAGTTTAGAATTTTGTTTACCTGTTTTGCTAGATGAGGGACATCTGTATCCAATAATGCCTTCCAATAGACTATTCGGTTCTGGGGGATCTGAAACAATATGGACTTTAGCTGGCTGAGTCTATAGGTGATTGCTAAACTACACTGTAGCATGACTAATCTAATCACATCAGTCATCTTCATGGTTTATGTTACTTGCGGCTCAATCCATTGGGGAAACAGTGGATTGCGTCAGCCACATTTCAGTCAATGAGACTCAGCCTTTGTATTTCCTCATTCTGAAGATAACTTTAAAGGACGCTACTTTATCCCCCTGATCTTCATAAACTCCTTAAAATACCTGATAGTGTAAAATTCTGTTGCTTCTAGTGTAGACCTTTGTCCATTCAGAAAAAAATAAGCTTATATAATTTAATAATTGCCAAAGAAGATTCTTGCACACATTATTTAGTTGGGCTATTTATATTGTGTGAACAAAATGTCATTTTCCTTTATTATACTGGTCTAATTTGAAAAAGAAAAAAAGAAATGACATCACTTTGGTAACAAAGCTTTCCATGCAAACCAACATTGAATCAAAATGGATGGCTAATAAATGATTTGAATAGATGAGCTTATACTATAGGTATTTATGAAAGTATTTCAGAAAAATGAGGCATAGTATTTTTATGTTACAGCCCGGTAATAATTCATAAAGTATGATTTTTAAATAAGAAGGCAAAATAGAAATTCAGTGTGAAAACTTTACATTATTTGTACTGGGATTTATGTAAGATTAAAATCAAAGGATTAACTTAGTCTTACAGGATTAGTCTGCAATTGGTCTTTTTGTTGTTTTGTTTTGTTTTATTCTGGAGAATGGAGGATATAGAACAGACACATTGACATTAACCTACAAAAGCAAGCACATGGCATAATCAAATCAGCTACAGTCTATAAGTATTACTGGATAAGAGTCATTGATGCCCAAAGAGAATGTGCTAGAAAGCAAAATATCACATAACTTTCAGGGCAATGCTGAGGGAAGAGCTCAAGAAAGGTGAAGACATGAAAGAAAGTGCTTCAAACAGATGGGCATTTTCTGCAGAGAACTTCCTTGTTGTCTTTGCACTTGAAAATACAGTATACTGTATTTAACCTTTTAATCCTTATCTTTAGAGATAAGGATTTTCTCAATGATTATTTTATTATTGCTTCAAAGCTTATATAAAATGTGAGATGTAGCAGTTTATATTTTGAAGAGAATACTGCCTTTGTACCTTTTGGATTCAAGGTTTATCATTATTAGATATTACTTGGCCTATTTCTATGCACCAGAAATACTTACAGAATTAGTATGTAACAAACAGTTAAATTCCAGACTCATTTCTTTCTTTGGAAGATGTCCTCTCATATCCTTGGGCTTGCTTGGACTCAGTGAATATTCTTGATGCTTTGTCCTTTGCCTTGAGTTATATGAACTGCAGTCACTTGGCCTTGAAGTACATGTCCCTGAAGCCTCCAGAAAATAAATTATTTCTCCCAGGCAACCCTGTGATTTTTGGAGGAAAAAATTTAGGAAGATCAACCCCTTCTTCCTAAATTAATCCCTTCACCATAATTTTTTTTAAAATGCTAAATTTTAAAATGCTCACCTTGCCCACC
Source organism: Chinchilla lanigera (assembly GCF_000276665.1). Lineage (NCBI taxonomy): Eukaryota > Metazoa > Chordata > Mammalia > Rodentia > Chinchillidae > Chinchilla > Chinchilla lanigera. The sequence goes on along the minus strand of NW_004955404.1, from coordinate 27,800,595 downwards.
CAAACATTTACACACATACATGGATGAGTGCATGTTCATGCCACCACATTAAGCAGTAATTAATAGCACTACATCAAGTAGGAGGTGTCTTTCTTCCACAGATTAGATTAATCATAAGGCTTTAGCATAACATATTAAATGTATCTCACCAGTGGGAAAAATGGCCAGAATTGACTAAGGTCAAGCTTTGCAGTTTCAGAATGGTTGTATTAATTATATAGCAAAATGAAAATAATCTGTAGGGTGTATATAGCTCCATGAGGGCAGAACTCTCTCTTTCTCTCTCTTTTTTTTTTGTTCACAGTTTTGCCTACACCTCAACAGAACTTGAAACATAGCAGTTGATCAACAAATACTTGTTAAATAAATGAACATTTAAAAAGTTTTAATAATTTTGCTGTGATAAAAATGTATAGCTTTTTCCAGTTCAGAACTCAATTTCATTCAAACACACCAGTCCTCTGACTTTTCTTTATGTTTTTAAATATCTCAGGAACTTAGTCTGTTCATAAATCTGTCTTTACTCCAGAAAAGAAGGCTGTTAGATTTTCCTCGCTGCTGAGTGCTTTAAGGCATTGCAAGGCATTGCTGTCCACTTGAACAGCTGATAATAGTTCTTTGATGTAGAACTTTGAACAGGAGATAAGAAATAGTGATCCAACTGAAGCCTTTGCTGATAGTCACCGGGACCATCTTGCTGTTCAAGCCACTAAAGATTATTTTCCATCTGTCCAATCAACGCGGAAGCTCACTTAAAATTATGCAGAAGTCACATATTATAGCTTTTAATTCTGAACTTTTCTCTCTCCCTCTCCTTGTTTTTAGAATCTTTATTTTTCCTAAGTTATGTTTGCAGTGTATAAATATAGACAGGAGTGACATTCTATATCAGCTCTCCTTTTTTGGGGCAGTATTGCCTGAAAAGAGGTAGAGCCAGTGTCAATTTTCCTTCCTTCCTTCCTTCCTTCCTTCCTTCCTTCCTTCCTTCCTTCCTTCCTTCCTTCCTTCTTTCCTTCCTCCTCCTCTTCTCTCTTTCTCTGTCTCTCTCTCTGTCTCTCTCTCTCTGTCTCTGTCTCTCTCTCTCTCTCTCTCTCTTTCTCTCACACACACACACATACACACACACAGAGTTTCAATAAATATCTCACAAAAAATGCCAGGAACAAACTTTGAGAGTTTTTTCTTTTTTTTGCTGAGTAGGAAGATTTGACAAAAAAATCACACTTGCTCGTGTAAAAACAGGTGTTGTGCTGTTTGGGAGGCAGCAAATCCAGCCCCACTGAGAGTGTATCACAATTTTCGTTAAGATACTGGAGACTGAACCCAGAGGCCGTCTGTCAGCTCATCTTTAACTCTTTTAATTTTTTTTTCTTGTTTGGGGACACAGTCTTGGTAAATTGTCCAACTGGGATTCAAATTTTTGAACCTCCTGCCTCAGCTTGTCTATGAAGAATTTCCAGATAAACACTCAGAAATAGGCTAAGGAAATAGGAAAGCTTACGCTCCCTTCAAAAGCTCCAGTCAACTCCGTACTCTTCCTTCATTTGATCTTCACAGCGTCCTGGAGAAAGCCAGTCAAAGGGTGCACTTGGACACATTTTCATTCTGTCAAGACTGGCTCAAACATTTTCCCAAAGCCTCTTTCGAGACCTGTTGCCTTTCCTGCCAAGAAACTTGCTCTCAGTACTGCTCCGTCTCTTGGAGTTTGGACATTAGCTACTGATCTCTTTCTGTGGTTTTTCTCTCTGCTATTGTCTCTGTGTTGCGCTCACTTGCCTTAATAAATCGAAGCTATCTCGCCCTGTGAAGCCTCACGGCCTACACGAAGAGCAGAGCCGGAGGAAAGGGCAGCTCCTGGACAGACCTGGGAGGAGGCTGGGCACTCCCGGGGCTCTTGCCTGCCACCCCCGGCTGCTGGCTGCTGCCGCAGTTCCTGGAGTCAGACAATGTATTGTCCTGCGGATTACACTGATTAGCTCTAAGTCAGTTAGGTAACAGGAGCCCTTTCAATGGCGTCCTAGGATTCTGTCAAGTTGACTGTTCAAACACTGGTTTTTGGGATCCCCTCCAGCATTCCTTAATGTAATCCAGGCATGTTATTGCAGGTTCTATTTGAGAAGGGGCTACTTACTTGTCACTTAGAATATTTTCATTTTCAAGTTAAAAAAAAAAAAGAAGGGAAAAAAAGCCAAGAAACGAGAGAATACAACGTACTGTGGGGGCAGCAAACAAAAGAACCAAAGGCACAAGTGGATCAAAAGCCGAACTCACACATTAAGTTCTGGGGAATGAGGTTTCTGTTTTGTTTTACACAGAAACGGTGATGATTTTGCACGGGTTAGGGTTTTGCTTTTCTAAGTAACTACTAAGATCCAGTACATTCAGAGCCAGAGGAAGACAGGCAGAAGCTTGCAGGCCTGAGCTGCTTGCAAGGCTCAGAGAGGTCTTTGCCTGTGAGTCCCTCCTCTTGGTAGGAGGGAGTACTACCGGCCCTGGTTCATACCCAGTCTTACCTTGTTATGGTATTGGACTGGCTGCTAGGAAGAACACAGATACATTCCTGGGTGCGAGGGTAGAGGCAGGGGTTCCTTGCACTATTTTGCTGCTGCCACCTTCTCTCTGCTGGAAGAACAAGACTCAGCATTTCCTTTGAGGTGTTTCAGAACTTGGAGTGCAGGCAGAAGGAGAAGGTTTTCAAATAGCATAGAAGGATAGGCATATATTTCATCTGAGACAGAGGCCCACATTCATGTCTATTTAATTTTTTTCTTCACCAGTGGTTGTTAGATTATTAATTCTATTTCTGATAATCAGGTTTTAAAAGAAAGGGAAAAAAGATGCTCAGCTAAAAGATTCCAGAGAAAGGAGGAAGGGTGGTTGCTATGAGCTTTGGAACATGCACACGAGTGTGCACACGCACACAAATACACAGACAAAAGGACAAATTGAAAAGAATGCATCAATTCCTTGCTTGGTTAGCAGTCCAGTCAGCCCCACAGATGAGGAAGTGCTGCTTTATCCCAAGCTAAAGTCTTGTTTTCTTGTTCATTGTCTTTCAGAGTAAAATCTGGGGGAAATTCACCTGTCTGATGCAAAGTTAAACTGCTGGCTTTAATGTGACTGCATGGGAACTTGGGTTTATTAATGAATACAACATACCCTCTTTGATTTGAAAGCTTTCACCCTGCTGAAAAGATTCAAAAGGCATCGCTTCCTGCACCAGCGGCATTCCTTTATCCATCTCAGTGGTTCACCCCTACCCAGCTGCTATATCTCATTAACAAGCATTTGACCACTGCAGCCGGCCTGGGAGTGTTGACACTTGAAAGGGCCAGGCAGGCGTGGGCAGGCCATCAGCTATGGCAACAGGAAACTGCCCCGGAGACAACACTGAGAAAATAGCAGCTGCAAAAGCCAAAGTCAGAGGAGACATAAAGGGTTGCCTATATCCACGCTGGTCTTGGGTATCAGTGCGTGCCTATGGCTCTGAGCTTACTGCATCTATGGGACATAGGGTTGCTATAGACATGTATCAAACTTGACAACCCAGAATGATTTTTATTTTTAAACTTACAACATTCTGGTATCTTCGTTTCAAAAATCTCTCTCTCTTTATAACATAAATTCTTGTTTGTTCACTTAAGAATGTTCGCTAGAAGTCTCAAAGTTGATATACATATCCATTCCAGTGGAAGCATAAAATATACATATACCTGGATGTTTATATGTTTTTCATGCGCCACTTTATTTTCCAAAAACAAGTCAATTGGTAAAACTACCATATAAATCTGTGAGATTACACACACCCATTGGCTTGGGAATCACACTGTGATAGTTCAATGTAAAATATTTAAGAATGGAAGTATCATCTCAGTAGCATGAACATAGCTTATAAAATTAAGTGGGTTATTCCATATATGGGTTATAATGACTTTAAATATCAGTTTTCATAACTTTTTATATTCATTGAATTGTAGGTGTCTCAGTACTATATACCTGGATCTGTTTCTATGTGCTGGTGTTTCTGTATTCATTAGAGGAGCTCAAGGTACAGACAGCCTCATGTAATATTTAGAACAAGTATTTTTTTGTTTTCCACCCTATTGTCAGAACATTTTTAATGGCTAGGTAAGCAACAGTGTAAAAATCAAAGTTTATCATCCATAAGGAAAATGACCTTTTCTTAAATTTAAAAGAGAAAAGAAGACAAAACAACAGCAACAAAGAGAAAAACAAAACAACACAAAAACAATAAAACGATACAGAATTTCAAAACAAGGTGATAGGAAATTAACAACGGCTGCTATTTACACACTGTTATCTTCAATGACCCTTTTTAAATCACAAAGAAAATGTCCTTCCACAATAGGGGAAAAAGAAAACTAAGTGAGGAAAGACATTGATGCAAAGTGTTACAAGTGAAGTTAGCTGATTGCCATTTAAAGAGCAGAGAATTACTTTCCTGTCATTATTAATAGAATAGATAATTAGTGATTATTACATTGAAGTGTACTGTTATTTTAATCCTTTTCAATAATTTAGATTTATGTACATTTGCCTATCACTCATTACCGAAACTCTCCTAATTTATTCACATTGTTACTCTAAAATGGTTAATTAAATAAAAAGCATTGAATATATTTAAAATCATTGCAGCTTAACCCTTTCTTGAGGGTTGGAAAATGTTTTTTGAGTACAGTGAATTTTCCAACTCTACTTTCATCCACTTCTCTTTCATTTCTTACACTCCAGGTGAAGAGAGACTGTAGGGACCATGACTGAAAATTTATATTTTTGATAATAAGGTAAAAAAAAAAATCGTTGTGAGGAGCATTAAATATTTCTACTTGACTTCAGTTTTTCTTGTTTAATCATACTAGGTCATGTTTACGGCTGACAGGCCGGAATATTCCCAGGCTCAGAAAGCAAACAGTTTAGGGGCAACTCCCAGTTCTGCCACCTACCAGCAAGGCACACTTTGAGTAAGAGATCTAAGTTTTCTGTGCCTCAGGCTCTTTATCTGTTAAATGAGATAAGAGTAAGGGGAGGTCATCCACAAGCATTGTGTCACACGGATGTGTACATACATGCATACATACATGTACACTTAAGACAGTGCTGTTGTGGTTTGGGTCTGGAACATCCTCCAAAGTTGCTTGGTACAGCAATGGTCAGAGATGGGCTTTGGAAGTGATTGGATCCTGAGGATTCTGACCTCATCACTGGCTTAGTCTGTCAATGGCTTGTTACTGGCTGATGGAGACTTCAGGAGGTGGGGCCTGGTTGGAGAGCATAGGTCATTGGGGATGTCCTTGAGTGGTATATTATGTTCTTGGCTTCTTCCTTGATGTTTCTTTTTCTTTGCTTCCTGACCATGGTGAGCCAAGCAGCTTCCTCCTTCACACATTCCCATTTCTGTGATGCTGTGCTTTATTTAGGTCTAAAGTGATGGAGCCAGCAGACCATGGACTGAAATCTTTGCAACTGTGAGCCTAAATGAACCTCTTTCCTTTAAGTTGATTTTCTTAGATACTTTGGCACAGTCATGGAAAGACGAATAACTTAGTGCTTATCTTGTACTAAGCACTGAATGAATGTTAACTATAATTATCTTCAATTATTGTTAACTTTAACCTCTTTTCCTACCATGTTACACTATATCTATCTATATTGTTTTATTTTTAGAATACTTATTCTAGATTATATTTTCATATACATGTGTGCACTTGTGTATTTTAAAACAAAGCCTTTCATCTTCCCTTACTCTAAGATACACACACACTCTCACACACACACACACACACACACACACACACACACATATTTTCCATAAGTGGAAAGTGCCTGATGTATACAGTTCTAGGAACAGGATTAATACTATTTTAGTAACTATTACATTAATATTACATTAATGAATATGATGTTAATGAATCTATACTATAAAATTGGTACTAGTATTCTTGCAGATAGTATCTTTATAATATTGCTGCATAATTTGTTCTTTTAGATTGAATAACTAACAGTTCTTATCCTATTTAACTATCATTCTAATCATACTTAAAGAATAAGTTATTTATGTTAGGATCCATGTGTTCATATAATGTACAGAATTCTTAAATAAAATTGTTTTGATTTTCAAAGTACTGTTTAGAGTTTGTGTAGCTTGAACTTTTATTTTGGTAAAGTTCTTTTCCCCCTTGGCAGTTCACTGAAAGGTTTTTGGGATAGACACCAGTATGATGATAAAATAAGAACAATAGCATCCAACCAAGATAGATTTGGATGAAATGACTATGTGGTTTTTATCTGTCATTCTGTTAATGTAGTCTATCATTTTTCTCCTCTGATTGTATATTTTCCAATAATCTGCCCTCAAATTCACAGATTATTTCTTCTACTTCATAAATTCTGGTGTTGATGTTCTCTGTGTAATTTTAAAATTTCATTCATTATATCTTTTAGCTCCAGGATTTCTGTATGACTTCTTAATTTAACAGAGTGATTGAATATAAAAAATAGATATGAACAAGATAACAGCACAGGACTCTTTAACAGTCTAATTGTATATATTTGTGTGATTTGGTCATTTATTGTTTACGTTATTGAGTTGTTTCTGTGCATTAGTTTAAAGTTTGCTGACCTTTCTTAAGACAATTATTTTGAATTCTTTGGGGTTAACTGCTTGAACACTATTGTGTTCCATTGGTAATGTTATGTTTCCTTGGTTTTTCATGTTTCTTGTTGCCATATGCTGATGTCTACAAATTTGAGGAAGTATGGAGTTATTCCAGTCTTTATATAACATGTTTGGCTGGTATTCCCTTTTCCAGTCAGCCAATTCAGAGGTTCTGGGGAAGCTATGTGGCATGGTCTGAAGTGGAAGTACTACTAGAGCACTCAGGCAGGTTTTCCTGGTGTTGGAGTTGGCAGATTGGTGGACATGGCACCTGGAACCACAGATTTGATTATGGGATTTGGATCTGTCAGAATGAATCTGTCAGTTGGGACTGTAGAGGTATGCCTGGAGACCTAATGGGGCCATGAATCCCAAGTCTTTAGGGTTGACATGGAGTTAAGTGGGCTTTGAGTCTGAGTGTGGAGGGGCTAGCTTGCAGGCTAAGTCCATGACGGCTGACCTGGGTTCTGGAGCCTTGAGGATCTGCTGGGACTTGGATTTACAGGGGCTGGGCCAGAGTTGGGGTCTACTAGAGTGAATCCTGGATCCTGGGTCAGCATAGGATCATATAGGCTGGTCTGGAGAAGAGAGTTGTGGGGTCTAGGTTGGCCCTGGGAAGGTCTAGAGTCTGTGTTCATTGGTGCTACACTGGTGCCTGAAGTCAGGTATGGTGACCTGGTTCTGGTAGGACTTGAGACCTATATGTGGGTCCACTTGGCTCTAGGCTATTCTTAAACTGGTGGTGGTGACGGTGTTTGTGTGTGTGTGTGTGTGTGTGTGTGTGTGTGTGTGTGTGTGTGGTGCTGGAGCCTTTATCTGTAGGTACAGCCCATCTGACTGTGTTTGTGATGCCAGCTTGATGACTAGGACTGGTCTTGAAGCTTGGATTCATAAAGCCAGTGGAGTGCTTGGAAGTGGACAGTCCTGGTAGTAGGGGTGGGCTGCAGGTTCAGTCTGTAGGTACTAACCTGAAGTCTGACTATGAGGTCCTGTCTGTTAGTAGGTTTTACTGGGATGGACTGGGAGTTGATGTATAAGAAAAGCTCAGAAGCTCATTTCCCAATCCATTCCCCATCAGAGGATGTCTATCTCTGTGCTTCCTTGCCTGGGACATGGATAATGTAAAGCTGTCGTATTTGGTCTTTTTCATGAATATTTTCTAATTCTTGTGTTTTAACTAGGTGCTATAATATTTCACGTGGTGCATTCTTAGCTCTTGTGAAGGTATTTTTATGTATAGATACTTGTGCAAATAGATATTTCTGCAGGGGGGGATGAACGCTAGCAAGTTCCATTTTGTCATCTTGTTGATATATACTTCTTATGATCTTCCTTCTTCTGCCCATTTCTCTGGAAATTTTCAGCAGTAGCCACACAAAGTTTCAGTTAGGCAAGATGAATAAGTTCTGCAAATGTAATATATAACACAGCAACTATAGTTAACAATATTGTATTGTCTGTTTGAAATTTGCTTAGAGGGTAGATATAAATGTTTTCATACCCACAAAAATGCAACAATGTGGGTTGATAGAGATGTTGATTAGTGTGATTGTGGTGTTTTCCTCACAATTTATACATATGTCAAAACATTAAGTTGTATAATTTAAATATGTGTGATTTTTATTGATCAATTATATCTCAGTAAATATAAAAGGTAAAAAGTCATCAAAGTCATAGAACCCAGTATGTGATAGATTGATTACAAAAGTGGCATACCTGTATTTCTAGCAGCACAATTCATAGTAGCTATATCTTGAAAGCAGCCTAAATGTCCATCAATAGATGAGTGCATAGAGAAAATGTATTTATACACAATGGAGCACTACTCTGCTGTAAAGAAGAATAAACCTGAGCCATTTGTAGGAAAATGGATGCACCCAGAGATATAATGTTAAGTAAAATAAATCGGACACACAAACTTGAATACTGCAAGGTTTCTCTCATTTAAGAAAACCAAAGTATAAATAAAGAGCAACATACAAGAAAGATAATAGAAAGTAGGGACATAGATCTTTTTCAAATGGGAACAGGATCAAGCAATGGAGGGAAGGTGAAGGAGGGGAAGGGAAAGGGTTGAAAAAAGAATTTAGGTGTGTTTTGTACATGTTCCAGCTCCCCATAAGGGATGTAAACATTATGTACTTCATTCATGTACTAATAGAAACAACAACAGAATAAATTTTTAAAACTTTCATGTTTAACCTTTAAAAAATAAGAAGGCCCCACATAAAGGCCTCCTTTTATCCACACCTTTTGTATTATGACTTTGTGGCTTCTCCCATTAAAATTTTCAGTCAGTTTTCCCACCCTCTGAACACGTGATACATTTGCTTTGCCCAATAGATTATGTCCAGTAGAGCACTGTGCTACTTCCTAGTCTAGGTCTCAGGAGGTCATGTACAACAGGTGGTTGAAAAGTACTGTAAAGTTTTCAATTGAAAAAATGTATTAGAACAAAGGACACCTTGGCATTCATTTCCCTCCAAATGCTCTACCTTGCTTCAAACAAACATATCCCAACTTTCTTGACACTTTCTCAAGTTTTGGAAGTCCTATTTCATGAGTATCTTTATGAAGTGTGATAAAAAAAGATATGGTGTATTCTGCTACTGAGAGACATCACAGAAAGGCAGACTCATAAATCCATTGGTATGTCCTCTTAACTTACTCACCAGACCTGACACCTTGTGACTTCTGGCTCTTTCCCAAAGTAAAATGAAACAAAAACAGGAAAGGTAAAAATTTTGAATCAAGTCAAAACATCAAGGCAACCAGGAGAGTGCAATGAAAGATATTCATAAAAAGGAACTTCCAGAAGTGCTTTGGAAAATTCTAAGAATGATGGGAGAAGTGTGCTTACAATGAGGGCGAGTATTCTGGAGGGGGTTAATGGCAATGAATCTTCTACTGTAATATTAAAAACAAACTAAATTTCCACAGTATTTCTTATATCATACTTCATACAATTTGCAATTTCCTAAAGGTCTCCCTCCATCGGGAGAATGAGTCCAGGCAAGTCTGAAGGTAAAAGAAGGAACTAGATGGGGGCTGGGGATTTAGCTCAGCGGCAAAAGCGCCTGCCTGGCAAGCGCAAGGTCGTGAGTTCAGTTCCCGGTACCGGAGAAAAACCAAAAAAAAAAAAAAAAAAAAAAAAAAAAGAAGGAACTAGATAGTGGAAATAAATGATCTCACGTGGAGATGTCCATGACTGACTGGTACTGACCCAAGATGTGTGACTAGGCATAGCCAAAATCAGCAACGGTTGACTCACTCAAGTAAAACTACATCTCAATCCATAAACATATGATAAAAAAATTAATTATTGTACATAGCTGCGGACTTGTGGTTGTCTGGTGTGCTTGATTATTGTCATAGTAGCTAGTGAGTCGTAGGGGTATGGTTGACCTATATATTTCTCCAGAGTCTATGATCATAACCACTTCCTACTTTCTACTTTTTGAACACTTCTGTTCTAGTGAGAAACAAGTCCAGGCAAGAAATATATTATGTATTGTGATAACTGAAATCATAGAAGCATGACTCGGTAGTACCCAGAGAGAAAGTAATTTTTTTTCTGGAATGGAGAGGCAGAGAAAATGATATGATCAAAGATAGTTTTCACCAGGGAATTATCATCAGAGATTAACTTAGGTGGAGCTATGTAGGTGAACAGGGGAAAGAAGAACTTTTTTGTAGTCTATGAAAAGAGAGAATCATTAAAAGCTTTTATGCTAGGAAATGCTATGATGAGGTTCATGTCTGGGAAGATCAATTTGGAAGCATTATAGTAAGTGCATTTGGAGTTGGCTGTGATTGAAAGGAAGTGGAACCTTCAGAGGCCATTATAGAACTCTGAAAGTATTGAATGATGATAATGGCAGTGGAAATGGAGATGAAAGAATAGCTGTACCTATTTGGGAAAGGGTGGAGAAAAAAAGGCCTTTGGAGGAAGTGGTGAAAAGGTCCTTAAAGAATGTAGATTCAAAAGTAGCGATAGAGGTGAGGATATGCAGAGCACAAGAAGTGACACACATGAGACCAAAATGGTAAGATATTCAAATTATTCTCAGAATACAGCATGACATTTTCTTGAAGGGGGAAGTCATTCATTTAAACAATTGTTTTATAAAAACAAGAACAGTTAAAGTTGAAAATGAAGTTGTACACCAAACAAGTAATCATTATAAGTGGTCCAGAGTTTGAAAGTTTTTCAGTAAAGCCTGCCTTATTCCTCTGTTGTGGTGGACAAATGATGGTCTTGAACAGAAATATGTTAATCATTAATATATTTCTGATTTATCTAAAGAGCTAATCAAATCAGGAGGTTCGAGGGAAACCAGGTGACGTTGGTCCAGGCAATCAAGGCAGCCAGAAGTGGTAGTGACAGCAGATTCCGGTAGGAAGTTCTCTGAGTCAGCCACCAGTGATGGTATGGCTGACCAGATCACCACGACTTACCCTCTGCAGCTGCAATTTGTACTTCCTTTGTACCTGGAAACTCAAGGAACAAAAATGTTTGGAAGAATAAATTCTGTTAGTTCAGGATGTCTTACAGGTAGATAAAGTCATGTGAAATTTAGAACACAAGGCTGACTATCACTAAACATTTGAGAGAACCAATGAATAACAAAGCTTTGAAATATCAATAAGCTAAGTTGAAGCCACATTATGTAAGGCTTTGAAAACCAGGCTGAGGTATTTGAATAAATTTAGTAGGCCTTTGGAATCACTGTTCACTTCTGTGAAGCTGTGAATAAGTTTTTGATAGTATGGGAAAGAGACTAGAGCAGAAGGTGCTTCTGGAAGAGGGAAAAAGAAAAGGTGGATTTGGAGTTCTCCTGATTTAGGAGAACTTACAGGAAATGACATGATCCCACTGACAGAAAACTTTAAGATATTGAGCTTTATTAGTTGTCTTTAACAAAAATAAAAAACGCTAAAGGATAGTGTTCTGAGAAAGAAGGCCAGATGACTTGATTTGTTATTTCTTGAGCCTACAAAGACTCTCAAATAGACTCTCAAATGGAGCATGGAAATGGAAGTGTATTTGTGGAGCCTGGAAGGGAGAACAGGGACAGAAGAATAATTTAGTAGGCATTCACAGTGAGGTGATCACTCGAAACTGCAGAAATAGATGTGAAAGAAGACAGAAGGAAAGAAGGCAATGTAGAAAGAGGGTGCCCATCTAATTTATAATTCCCAATGGGGTACTTTTGAGAGTGAAATATGTTGAAAATAAAAATTAATCCGGGACACTAAGCTACACTAAGGTACTCCCAAGACAACTAGCAGGTATTAACACCTGAGAGAGAGGGGGTAGACAGTGAAAGCATCAAGTGTAAAATTGGGAAGGGCTAGGTGGAAAAAAATTAAGATCAGGAGGTGTGGGCTGCAGAGTTCATTCTGAGCAGAGAGGTCAGAGTAACCTTACAAGAGTTTATCGGACAGGGCTAAAAATCCAGGTGGGGAAGGATGATGGGTCCTAATGAAGACATATATTAATAGAGCCATGGGACATTTAAAAGCTTCTAACCATAAAATGGTATCTACTTTTCAGGGGCAAAGCATCCTGGCTCTTGCTCAGCTCTCTGCCACCTACACTTATCTCATGTTAGAAAGCACACAGAAATAGCACTTGGCTCGCTGGTGTCCTGGGAGAGATCTATAGTTCTGAACAGAGTGCGGATGGATCGCTGGTGGTTTCCGTTTCATGCTTGGGGCTTACAGGTGCGGAGTGTGTAGCTCTGCTCTGTTACTGAAATTGGAAAACCTTTTTGAAGCTTCCAGAATGTCAGGCTCTGTGATTTTGGATAAAATCAGATTTTACAGTCTGTTGTATGCCCTTAGTATTTCCTACACTGAAAAGAAATGTTAAAATAAAACAAAGTAAAACACCTCAAGCACCTATTTGAGATGTCTTCTGAGTTTTATTTGGCGCAGTTTGAATTGGGAAAGCAAAATTCTTTAAGAGTAAGTTGTCATGAAAATGTTATATCTTGTGATTTTTTACTATGATTTGGGAATATTGTGAAGTCCGTGCTTCAAGCAGTGGCACTCTTTTGAGTGGGTAGTTTTTAAACAAAGCTGCTCCTCAGCCCTGGGTCAGCTTGACCCTGGTCAGCTTAATCCCTTGTAGGAATCATTCTCTGGTTGAAGTGGTAAATCACCTTGGCCCGACATGGTTCTGAAACTCTCCAGGAAATTTTCCTTGAGGATCCTGGGTAAGTCTGCATCATACTATTTGCAAGGTATCCAATGCCAATGAATCCCACTCACTCCGATTAGAAGTTTCAAGCAGACAAAATAGTTGTGGGAGTCGGGAGCTGGGGACTGAACTAAGGGCTTTCACCCTGAGCTACATCTCCACCCTTTTTAAATTTTCTATTTTGAAACAGGGTCTCATTACATTCCGAAGTTGGACAGGCTAGGCTTGAAATTGCTATTCTCCTGCCTCAGCCTCCCAGAGTTCTGGGATTACAGGCATGTCTCACCACCTCTGGCAAAAATAGTTCTTTTCAATGTTTCGCCACTTCTTCCTTGCCACAAAATAAGTCCCATTTTTTTCCTCCTAGCCTATATCTGTTATGGATCTGCCAAACCAAATTCACAAAATTGAGTGTAATGCTCTGTGTACTGTCCAGGGGAGGGCTATGGATGTAAAAGATACATGGTAGTTTTCAGTGTTTGTAACAGATCCTTGATGCAGGGGCGGTGGGGGGTGGCTGGGTATGTGCTGAGTTTTCTAAGTAAAAGATTACTGAAAATAATTTTCTGCCAAGAACTATTCTCCAAGGTATCTAATGCTAAGAGAACTCTAAAGAAGCTTTCCTTTTTGATTGTGAAATCATATAATGGCAGGTGGGCTGGATTGGGGAAGCACTTTAAAGCCCTTGCAATAAAATGCCCTCATCTTTCCAGCAAGGAGTAGAGGCCTAGAAACAATGGAAGTAGTTTACACCCACACATTCCCGGTGGCCCAGTCAGGTCCAGAGCCCAATTGTCGGCATCCAGCTTCATGCTTTCCTCACTATGTGACCAGGATGACAGGTGTCTCCTGATCAGAAAACCAGAGCACTTCAGAAAGCAGTTTCCTGACACCACGGGTGATATGTGAGCCAGCTGCATGGCATATGCTTTGTGTTCTTTAGAGAAAATTTCAGAAGCTCCACTGTTTGTAGACGTAGGGCACATTTTTGGATGCATAGGTCACTCAGAAACAGCAAGGATGTTCTTCAGGGTCACAGACCTGGCTTCAACACCTGCAATTTGCGCAGGTGACAAGTAGCTCTTTGATGAAAGGTAGAGACATTTATGGGAAAGGAAGAATGTAAATTGTTCACCGTGCAAATATTTACTGCAATTGTTTTTCCCTACCAAGAGGAATGTGTTCAGAAGGATAACTAGCTTCTATGGTGTAAATCCCCTTGTATCTGAACAGCCCTGTCCTGCTCCCTTTAAAATACTATGCAATAATAGAAAACACCATTCTCAGTATGTGCTTCTCATTTGTTACATATGTATCCAGTGTTTATGTTTTTAAATCTCAGTTTAGGACCAGCTTAATTATGCTAGAGTGGCCTGAAAAAGAATATTTAAGACTCTGCTGTTTGGAAAATTCTTCAATAGATGACTACTTTGACCATGTGGGGACAAGATGTTCATGGGACAAAACTGAGACAGCTTAAAGGGAAGTCTGTAAAATGACTCTTAAAAAGTGATGGGCTTCATTTCTTCTTCTATTCTCAATTAAATGATGAGCACCCTCGGTATCCAGAAGGAGCTCTATTATGAGTCTATAGTTTTCCTATTACTATGTTAAAGAGTTGTTTTGGCCCAGCAAGCAAAAGTTGAAGTGTACAGTTTGTGTTCAAATTGTGAATGTGATTCTAGGAACTACTGAGGTTGAAGTTCCACTTGATTAAGGGATGGCATTAGTAGTGTTTGTAATCCTACTGTATGAAGTATATACATGAAGTAGTATTTAGATCTAAAAGAATACTCAAATTCATTCTCTTTCTTTTAGTGTCATTGTATAGAACAATGTATACTATCATTATACAGAGAAATATATCAGTTCTCCTTTTATTCTTCGTTCTATGTCCACGTGAGCTTCAGGAAGGGACTTCTTTTATTAATGATGAGTAGGTTAACTGGTATGTTCCATGGTGTGCTTATAAGATGTCAAATGTTCTAGTGTACTTGGCGATGACATTTGCAGAGCAGATCTCCAGGACTTTTTCAGTAATATGAGTTTCTAATGGAAAATTTCTAAATTTTTTGGAAGCAAAGCAAAGATAACTTTACTCCACTGCAAGGGATTTGAGAATGACCCAAAGATTGATAGGTAGGAGCAATAATAACTTTTCTGAGGTTTGCCTAGGCACATGGAAATGGACAAAGTCACTTTGAAAATTCTTCCTGGTTTCTGTCTCACTGTGTTCTTGATTGCAAGCCACTTCCAAAATCAAAGGCCCCCATTCCTATCCCTTTTAATTTACCATCTATGAATACAGTGTCATTAACATAAGAGAAAAGAGGTTAAAAAAAGAACAAGTGGGTAAGTGAAAGCATACTGCTCAAATAAAAATAGTGTTGAGCTCCTCCAATGAGACCTCACTGAAATAGCAGTGTGCTCTCCCACCTGATTTGAAATAGTTTGGTGGTTACAAGGAGATCTTTTAGATTTAGTATCAATACCTGTTTGTCCATAAGCGCATTTTTAAACCTCCTCACACTTCAATTCCCTGATTTATAATCTGGGGAATATCAAGGTTTCTCTCAAAGGACTATTATCAGTGAAACAAAATACTTAGTTCAAAGCACATTCACTTCAAGGCTTAGACTTGCAAAAGTCCAATGAAAAGTAGCTACTTCATTAGTATAGCTAATTCATTAGCTACTTCAGTATATAGTATTAGTACCACTACTACTGTATATATAATTATTGCATGGCTTTTATATAAGCTAGGGAAATTCTCACCAAATCAGTCATTCATTCGAGAAAACATTGGAAAGATATATGTGTCAGGGTAAGGGCTAAAGAGATAAGAAATGAAAGGTAGGTATGTACTTTATATATTATAAATATATGTGTACATACTATAATGACTATACTAACACATATTAAATATATAAGTAAATGAATCAACTATCAATTTCCTATGGCTGATACAGAAATATTGACATATCTGTGTCACATAGCAAAATAACCTGAGGGTGTGGGGTATTACTGGCACAAAAACATGAAAAGTGCCATAACCAGATGTTTGTTGTATTTTTATGATTTAGTCCTGTGAGCCAATATTTAGGATTCAAATAAATTTCAAGTGAATAAGTTCATCACCAGCTAATGACAAGTACTGTATTTTGACTTCATTGTCAGAGTCAAGGCAGCGAGAACAAGACGGAGAGTGCACTAAATTTGGTTTTCGTTTTGCTGCAGCTGGATTGCTATCATCTAGGAGCCATTTAGCAAACAGACAATAGACACATGGTTTTGTTTATAGCAGTTTGTAGGGAAGGAAAGCAGTCCGTTGCACCTTCTTTTCCGTAGTAGTTTAGTTTCAGAATTATCTCTATCAGGTGGAGGATGTATTAGGCAAACAGAATCACTCTGGGATGTAGGTGAATTGATATATAAATGGGGGGTGCTGGTTAATTAGGCAATGTGATTTCCCCTGGGGAATGACCGTTTTGGGGGGTGGGCGGGAATCTAGTATAAGCAATTTTTAAAAAACATTTTTTGAAATAAGCATCAGCATTTTTTATTTTTTGGCAATTCAGAGATTTGTAGTTAAAATTACCCTAATGATTTATACCATTGATACTTCCGACCACGTGTAGGTAATGCCCAGCCTGTTTCAATTGCACTACTCTGATGGTATCACACTTATACCCTTCACTCTGAAATAAACATTCCCCAAAGCTCTCCAACAGATAATGCTCAGAGCTTTCCCCTGGGTCCTCTTTTGAATTAAATCAATTAGGGGTAGGCCATATGTTCACCATATGTATGTCAACTTGCCAGGAATTCTTAAGAGAAAGGGAGAAAGATACTTAAAAAAAAGTCACAAATCACTTGAAAACACACAAACTGAAAAAGAATTAATCAGCCAATCAGTTAAATCTCTATTTATATAAAGCAAAAATTGATTACAATTAAGCAAGATAACATATCTCTTGATTATCATTTTGTATTGCATTTCTATTTCTTCCATTCTCATATGCAATTAATTTCTCAGGCAGTATAGGAAATCAATCACTCTTTGTCGTGTTTTCTTCACCTGTTTATTCACTGCAAAAAGAGTAAAATGATTGCCAGGCTAGTGGTAGTGAAGCTTAAACAAAGTTCTTCAGAGTTCAATAATCCGTAGACTGTATGTGAAAACATTTGGTGCCTATTTTTGGATGTCCTTCACTAAATGGATTGGAAATCCAGTTGGTTGGATTCTGATTATTACATGTTAGAGTTAGGATGTGCAGAACAGGTCTTTTGATATCAGTTTCTAATTGTACAGGTGCTGTTGTTTGAGTTTGAATGCCTTTGGAGTGTTTCACACCCAACAAAAGTTCCATATTTATTCAACAACTGAAACATCAAGGAAGCTGAGGGTTAGAGAAGTTGCAAGAGAACAGGTCCTCTGACTCCTAAATGCTTTGGTTCTATGTTATGAGCATTTTCAAACATTCTCCTCCATTCCCACCCCCTCTACACTATCTGTCTTAAGCACAATGTTCTCACCTTGGCATTCATCATATCTACCCAAACCCACTGCCTTCTCTCCTTTACGTTTCTTGTGCTCTCGGAAATTACCCTCCTGTTTCCTTTTATTCTGCCTCTGCTCAAGCTGTTCCCATCACATCAATCATCTTTTCTACCCACCTCTTCTTTTTGAAATCATGTCTGCCTCTAAGTGAGAGTAAGGGTAAATTCAGTGAAAGAGGCAGAACTGGACAGAGCCTGATTTAACAAAACTTTACTAGAAACATCAAGCATCCTCAGTGACTTCCAAATGGGTGGTAGAATTATGCTCTTGAATACTTGCTGTAAGGTGCACGTATAGTAGCCATTACAGGGAGTTGAAGTCCTAACAGTGTGGGATATAAGGTCTGCCTGAGCTTCCTGGAAAAAATTTTGAACCATGCAGGGATTATTTTTAAGGCATCCTTATTTTTCCCATCCTTCTTTGGCAACTGTTCCTTTTGTCTGTTCTCCCAGTGCAGTCCAAGTTGTTCTCAGTTCTAGTCACATTCTTAAACAAATTGGCTTTATGAAGGTCAAAATGGTAAAATTTCTTCTCTACTTCTTGCTTGTGTACAACAGCAGCAACAGCAGCAGCAAGAGCAACAATAACTTTTAAAATGTTCGTAACATTTCTTTAATGTAAATGAAGCTAGGAAAATATGTATCATGTGTTAAACACAAATATGGAAAACTCACCATCATTTCCATGTTTTTGTTTGCTTGGGGTTTACCTATATGTTTTTGTTAAATAAAGGGTGTTGAAGTTGGAAAGAATCAAACAAGTGACCTGCATGAGGAGAATGAAGAAAAGTTGTGGCTGGAGCTCAATATATGAGTTTTCTTTTTAAAAAATATTCATATTAGTGCCTATTAATTTTACAAACATTTGGCTTCAATGTGGTATTTTCATATCACCTACAAGTATTTCTGTCATAGCTCTCTTCCTATTATCCTCCCTTATTGTCTTCCTCTTGTCCAATAATAATCTCTTTTCTACTTTTATGTCATCCTTTAAAGTCTGTATGTTAGGGAAAATGCTACACTCTTTCTGAGTCTGCCTTACTTTGCTTAACATGATGATCTCAAGTACCACCCATTTTCCTAAAAATAGCATAATTTTGCTCTTCTTTCTAGCATATATATATATTTATCCATTCATCTATTGTCGGTTCTATATCGTGGCTATTGTGAATTATATTACAATAGACAAGTGTGTGCAGATATTCCTGTAATGGGCTGACTTTAATTCCTTTGTATATATACCAAGGAGTAGTATTGTGGGTCATAGGCTATTTCTATTTGTAGTGTTTTGAGGAAGCTCTATACTGACTTCCATAAAGGCTATACTAATTTATATTCTCACCAGCAGTTAGAAGCGTTCCTCCCCCTAGTCTTTGCCAGACTACAGTAAATTCTTACATACTGTTTGTCATATATTAGGAACTGCTTTAGAATATGTATATTTTCTTTTTGGTCTCATAATGAACTTTTTGGAGTAGATATATTATTGCATTTTACAGATGAGGAAACTGAGAACTGTAGAGGTTAAGAAACTCATTCAAGTTACTCAGTTAGTAAATGATAGAATGAGGATTTGAATCCAGTCAGCCTGGGGCTTCAATATACACTTCTAACTGTGATGTATATCTTTGATATAAACTCTTTTTCCTTTAAGACTTGAACACTGGGGTATGGTCAATGCTAATACAGTAGTAGTTAGAAGTACTTAATTCTGCTTTTACTTGTTTATCCTGTCTCTCTTTGGATTTCTGCAAATACAAAGTTTTTCCCTTTCTCTTTTCTTTCTGCCCTTTCTCTACTGAATAGGATGCATTTTATGATAAATTTGGTTCTCAAATAATTGAAACAACAGATATTTAGATCACGTTAAATGTAATGCTTCCACGTTCCATTTTTAATCTTAGGAATTATTCAGGCTACTGTCCACGACTTGGACCTTGGATTTCCTATTCTTTTCTTGCTTCTTCAAAGTTCTTCATTTACTGAAAGCCCCTACAACTCTGTACAGCTCTGTCTTTGGTCAACACACACCATGAAGTCAGTTGAAACTACTTTATTCCTGTCCAGGTTGAACACTGTCTTCCTCCTCAATAGTCCTGGGCAGAATTCCATGGGGACTGCCTGCATCTAAAATCTAGTTCATTGACTTTTTTTTACAATATCGCTTAAATATATGAGATCAGCCATGTATATTTTGAAGGAGAAATTTCTGGTTCATAAGTTCCTTGTACAGGTACAGAGGGCCTTGTGGGAAAAATACATAGTAAATTTATTTTTCTACTGACATTAGAGGGAAATCATGTATAAAGAGCTAAATCCCATATATTTTTATATTGGCAAAAGTTCTTGAGTTAGACATGAGAAAAACATTCAGACAATTATAGAAGTGCTTATTGTACACACTAGAAAAGGCAGTGACAGTCATCTTAGACAAAGAAAGTATGATAGTTTGGATTTAAAAAATAAGGTATAGCAGTATGGGGAAAATTTACAGTAAGAAATATTAAACCATTCTGTAGTGAATCACATATTTTAGAGAAAGAACCAATCACACTTGAAGAGAACATAGGTTGAAGAAAAGCTAATGGAGGAAATGGAAGTATTCCACTGTATCTTATCTCTTGCTGTAATAGGAAGTAAACAGACAAAATGAAAGTAACCCTTGGGACTCAATACCCTGGTGGGTTTCTTGGAACTTTGAAAAAAGGATGGGCCATATGGTAAGGAGTACCTTTGTGACAACACAGACTGGGATGCAATTTCAAGGATTATAAATCTTCCTGTTTCATCCTATAATTTTATGAACAGCTGGCACTGGGAAGTATAACATTGCACTATTAAGTGCCTATGGGTTTTTAAAAAAATATCTTCCTTAGTAGCATCCGGATTTGGCCCTTGGAAAACAGAACATGGCACTACTCCAAGTCGGTCATTAATCTGCCCTGGTGGGGCAGTCTTCCCACATGGGGGCCCATCCATAACGGTCTGCTGTAGTGATCTGTTACACCATGTGGGGGAAGACAAAACAAGAGATTGAGCAACAGAGAGACACACATAACTTGGAATTCTGGCAGAAAAAAAGGAAACGAGGGAAGGAAACATTACACATTGTCTGTCTGTACAGTTGAGCAGAGGTCAAGTAGTTAATTGTATACCCATTGCTAAGTCTTAGAGTCTGTCATACCCACATGGAGGAGGAAGAGAGAATTAGTAGGGAGAATGAGTGTTTCTGGAAAGGTATCAAGTTAATATCCTTCCTGTGGGATCCTTCAAGACCAACTTGATATGAGAGACAGGGCTCCTTGGAACACTATTATGTTATGTGTGCAATGCCTTCATGTGACACCGGTAACAGAGATGACCTCAGTGAGGTAGAGGATAAAGCCCTGGACATGTCCTATAGTTCTTTATGATGGTCCATGAATCCTGTGCCCTTTTCTAGGTCAGATTTCGTCCATCCTTTGTCTCATCCTATGCTGCAGCCAAACCAAACTGCTTTACTCTTTAGAACGTGGGCTTGTCTGGAAGAGAAAGAGAGGAACGGCTGCATGCATAGCTGGGCGGCAGAGATGGCTGCATCCTCCCATACACGAATGAATACATGCCTGGGTGCAGCAGTGGACTGGGACCAGTGGGCTGGTTAGTGCAAACGCTAGTGGCGGTTAGAGTGTGTCCTGGAAGCAGCATTGTAAGATCACAGAGTAGGGCAGGAGCAGGTAAGATGGGCAGAATAACATACAATAAGAGAGGAAAAAAAGACCATATAGGAGAAATTTTGTGACTTTCTTATTTAAGTCAGAATCTTCCTCATACATTTTGCTTTTACATGGTGCCTCAGTTATATAACATGTAGTTTCCCATTACCTTTGAATATTTCAGCACAGCAACCAAAGGTACAATTTTAATGTAACTTTCAGGATACACAGGATAAAGATGTTAGGAGATGAAAACTGGGAAGCGGAATAGCCAGCCATGCAGAGTACATTCCCTCCGCCGACTCAAGTGAAGACAGGGCTAATAGCTCAGCTAAGGAAAGGCGAGTTTGGTGAGTGCGGAGAAGAAAGGAAAAAGGACAACTTTCTTCTTTGAAGAGAAGAAGCTCACTTGGCAGGCAGGATCTCAGGACTCTGGGAGAGCTATTGCCTCGCGCAGGCGTGGACAACAGGAAGTGGGTGCAAACAGACCCCTCGCCGACATAAATACACACAGACCTAACCTATGGCTGAACTTCTGCCCTTGAGTGACCAGTGCCATTAGGACGGAGGTCAAAGGTTGTAGTGGGACAGAAAAGGGAGCCTTATTGAATGAAAGAAAATGAAATATTCTTTTGTTTGCCTCCCTCTGTGGTTTGTATAGCTACTGTGATGTCATAGTGGGGTCCAGAGTGGGAAAAAGAAGGCACTGATTTATCACAGTCTGAGAAAGGCTGCCGGAAATTCAATTAAGCACTGGAAAAAAATGATATGGAGGACCCACACAAAAGTGAGTCTCATTGCTCTCAAGGCAGTGTGCAGAAGTGATCAGTCTCTGGAGATCGTAAGACGGTATGAGAGCCGCGTCAGAAAATTCCTCTTTCCATTGTCTGCAGAGTGGGAGAAATGCAGATGTAGATTCACAGCTGTCTTTCCTGCTCACTTCTCTGACAGGCTAGATAAAAGTGTTTGATGTTTACAGCTACACAATCTGAGAGCACATCGATAACAACGTATGGGAAAAATTCACACACATGCACATCCATACATATTCAAACACATATATACACGTTATCCATAAAAAAGCACGGAAATGGGAGTTTTGCCTGGCAGATTGATTAACATCACAGACAAGTATGGGAATTAGAGATTTCGTGCCTTGTTTGGCTATTTTCATCCTTTTAAATTCAAGCATTTTTGAAAGTTCTGGGTGATTCTGTTTCTTCCAGAATGTCTTTTTCAGGGTAAAGGCTCCGAAAATTTAAAAGAGGATATAAAAGATCAGACTATTTTCCAATTGTTGGTAAAGATAATATTAGCAAAAAAAAAGTAAAAGGAAATTACAGTATATTGTTTTTGTTTTTTTCTGGTTGCCAAACTCTAAAATGTCTGGTTTTATTCTAGAGCTTTTATTTCTGTGTACCTTTGGATAGGTTGGAATTTAGCTGCATGGTTTTTACCCGCTTCCTAACTGGACAAATAATGAACTATTGCTTTTCAAAATGAGTTTTACATTCCAAATAATCAAGCACGTTTTGGGGAACACATGCTATTGTCACTTTTAATATAGTTTTCAACAACCTGCCTCAGTGCATTCATGGTTTTTACGTCTTATGGCACCCCTGTGTAAAACCACCACGAGCTCTCAGAAATGAGGTTTTAGCTCCTTACAAATGCTGAGCGGACTTGAACACCCTCTTGGGAGATTGATGAGTCCTATTAACCTCGTTGCATAGATGGGAACTCAGAAACAAAGTGACTCTGAGGATTAAGAGGAAGTCAATGTCAGCACCAGGATTAGAATTCACACTTGCCTGGTTTCTCAGCCCATGACCAGCTCCCCCACGGATCACAGCTTTGTCTCCCTCTGTGAGTGAGGGGACAGGGAGTTTCCAAATGTTAAAAGAATCCTGTTATTCTTAGGCCTCTGCCTTGTAGGAAGGTTCCTCTTTTTAATAAATTACAGAGCTGGGAAGTAACTTTGAGGTGATTTATTCTAATCTCCTCACTTTATAAGTGAGAAAAGGGCCATAAAAATGTAAGAAAAAAAGAATAAGAATGTCCAGCTTGCAGTAACATAATAGGGAGGCAAATTGCTGTGGTGAAAGTGCTGGAAAGGGCAGGATTTGGAGCCCGGGTTTGAAGCTGGCTTTGCCTCTCTTTGAACCTCGGCTCTCTCTGTACAACTCAGAAAGCAATGTTGCCTTCAGTGTTTCATAAAGATTAAATATGTGAAGCTTAGAAGATACTGGGAGCACTTCATACTTCTTTTTTACCTGCCCATATTTTTATCTTCTTTCCTGTTATAGTTGTACCATATCTCTAGATGAAATAATACTGAAATGTACCCACCCAAGTATTTAATCTCAGACCAATAGGATTTTGTGGAACTTTAATCTTGGGATTTTGTTGAACAGAATGTCAGGAATTAAAGTCTAAATGCAGCCCAGGGCGGTTGGATGCCTTGAGTTCAGAGTTGCCCAGAGTTCTCAGTAGGGAGTTTTTTGAAGGTTAGGATTGGAAGGGTGTCCCCGCTGCTACTCCCCTGAAGCCCAAGCAGCTGGCTGGAAGGCACTGAAGTAAAGGGAGAGTACCTCGACTGTGGACATTCTGGAAGACATTTCCTCCGTGTGGGAATGTGGGTGCTGGAACACACCGGCAGCGCCTCCTCTATAGACCAATGGCCTGCTGTCCTTCCTTTCCCCTCCGTTCTGTCCTCCTTTTCCCGATCAGACCAGTGTACTCTTTCTCCTCCACAGAATCGCTCAGCATACTCTGCCTTATTTCTACCAAGAAAAAAGTTCGTAGTTAATTTGAGTGACTCCAAAGAAGGATGTCCAAAATTCCCTTTTACTTTTCCCGTTACTGCTGAACCAGGAGTTGTAGGCCAAGGCCTTGCATGCAAGGTCGTAGGAGGAGGGCACACAAAGGAGACCTCTGCCAGGTGCAAAGAATCATTGGCTTTCTGCCTCCTGGATGTGGCTCCCCACTTTGTGTTTTAAAACCATTTGAAACTTGAATGTGCTCCAGGAGGGAGGATTTAGAGCAGGAAGGATTGGGGAAATTTTTTTTGTTTAAATAATCCCCCCCATGTAATGGGATTGTTATAATAACAAAGATTGAGCATGTACTAAGGGCTGTGCCCGGTGCTGTGTACAATAGCTCATGTAATCCTCAACACAACTTTGTGGAGTAGGGTGGAATATTCTGCCATTTTGCAAACAAGTGCCCATGGCGCAGAGAAGCTGGACACCAAGCTCGGGATCTTATAAACCGTGCAACGGAAGGACAGACCCACAGGGGTCTGTCTGGAGTCTGAACTCTTGACCAGCAGCTGCTGCCAGTCTCGGCTTAAGTAAACTCACCTCATCTTATTCACCAGACCCTGGGAGCTCCCCTCTCCTGACCCAAGAGAGGGCTGCTTCTCTATCTCCTCCTGACTCTGTCCTCAGAAGCCGAGGGCAGCAGTGTGTGTAGTGTCTGCAAAAGCATCACAGGATATGTACTTGGTTCCCAAGCAGCAGCGGCAGCTCACTCACCTGGGCTGATGGCTGAGGCGCACGGGTGATGGGAGATGGGGGGAACTAATTCCTGGGGAGTTAGTTGACAGCACAAGGCCATGGCATTTGTGGCTTATGAGCAAGTCTGCCTTAACAGCATCTCTCACAAGGAATCTTAAAATAAAAGGAAAGGAGGATGTGCTGGGACACATTCCCAAAGTCAACAGAACGCTCTTGATCTGCCCTCATGGTATTTGGCAGGGGGTTCCCTCTGGAATTCAGGGCACTATGAACTCACCTATGGCTGTTTTCTGTCACCACAAAATCTGGTGCTAAGGTTTTACTTAGGAGGAATACAGATTTTCTAGGACCAAAATATGCCTTCCTATTGTTTTCCACTTCCTGGAAGCGAGAATTGGATTCAAGATCACTCTGTTGATCTGCCTATTACTTTGGGTTTTTAAAAAAATTTCCTTATGTTTTATAGATGATGTTTTAAAGGAAGCCTAATAGTGTCTCCATCGGACATGGAGTAGCTTCCTGAATACTTTAAGTGTTCTATTAATAGATAGAGCCATGAGACCCTCCAGCCATTTCCCCAAAGCTTGCCTATTGATTTGAGGGTCTATTTAGTTGCAGATGCTTCTGATCCACTTTTCTCTTTTTCTGGGATGACTTCCAGGCACTGCTCATGGTTCATGCACAGGTTAGCAGACTGGAACTTCTCCTTGGAGAAGAAAGGCTACAAAAAAAAAAAAAAAAAAAAAAAGACATGGAAATGAAAATCCTCTTTGTTTTAGTGTTGTCTATTATTACTCACTCCATAACATAAAAGGGTAGCTCTTTTCTTTGGTCTTCCCGCCTGAGCCTGCTGTATTTAAAAATGTAAAGAATGTAAAGAATGCTTCCTTCCAACGATGAGAGTCTCTTTTAGCCATAAATGCTTTTGCTGCCACTTAGCTTCTGGGCAAAGGTACATTTGCAGGAGGAGGGAGGGCAGAAGTTGGGGGTGGGGTGGGGCCAGAGGTGTGGGCCTGGTACTGTGCAGATGATAGATTATTAATATAATTTGTTGTTTCTCTCTCTCTCTCTCTCTCTTTCTCACTCATAGGCTTCAATCATTTTCTGCCTTGGAAAATAATTAAGTAGCTTTTGAGATTAATCTTCCAGGGAAAGTGTCAGGAATATTAAGTTTTAAGTAAAATCACTTTCTGCTTCTCTGCATGATTTAATTCTTCTTTATGTCTTCTTTCCTAAATATCATGTGTTAGAAATAACATTGAGTGCAATGGTAAATAACTGTGGTGAGCAGAAGAAGAAAAATGCTTCTTTCTGCTGTTGAAACAATTGGTTCTTCAGCTGGCCTGGGGTGCGCGCCTGTGACCCCAGGCCTCTAGGAGGCTCAAAGTGGTTCAAGCCCAGATGCTAAGTTAGAACCTAGGCTGGGCAACTTAGTGACTTAGTGAATTTCTATTTCAAAATAAAAAATAGAAGAGGACTGGGGATGTAGATCAGTGCAAAGGACCTGGATTCAATCTTCAGCAACACACACACACACACACACACACACACACACACACACACACGGCTTTTCTAATATAGAGAAGTTGCTGCTCTGTCCTCTATTTCTAGGAGGGTAAAGTTCTTCTGAGGCTGAAAAGGAAAGAACACTGCAATTCTTTAAAGAGAAACTTTTCTTGTTGAGGATTAGGACTCAGGTAGCTTTATCAGGGAAAATGAACTTCTCTCTTTCTTTTGTCCTCAGCAGTATTTCAGCTATCCTGTAATCTCATTTCACCCCTTAGTTGTACCGGGAGCTTATACTTCATGACCGTTGATGCTGAAGTAAGGAGAATTCGCATCATCACGACTCAGAAGGCAAAATGGAAAGTACAATCCCTTTCTTCTGCAAAAATGAAATGTTTCTTGCAGCTGGTGAGGTATGAGTGTTGACCATACAGGTAGCAGGCCAGCTCCGTTCATACTCTTTAACTACTACCCTCATCTTTCCCTCTCCCTTAGGCCTCAACAAACACTAATGTGCTTCCTGTCTCTGTAGATTTGCTTACAATATTTCATGCAAGTAGAACCATGTAATATGTGGTCAGAGTTTTTTGTGATTAGTTTCTTTCACTTAGCATAATGTTTATAAGGGTTTACTGATATTGTGGCATGCAGCAGCACTTCATTTTCAAGGTCAAATAATATTCCATGGATATTACATTAGATTTATTCAAGTATAAATTGATAGACATTTGGATGGTTCTCACCTTTTTGGCTATTATGAATAATGCAACTGTCAACATTTAGGTGTGGGTTTTTGCTTAGATACGTTTTTATTTTTTCTTATAGATACCCAGGAGAAGGATTGATGGGTCAAATGGTAACTTTATGCTTAACTTTTTAAGGAGCTGTCAGATTGTTTTCCAAAACAGCTGCACCATTTTGCAAACCTACCACCAGTCTGTAAGTGTTCTGTCTTTTACAGAAGTTCATCATTGTCAGCACTTGCTATTCCCTGCCATTTTGATTCTAAACCTCCTAGTCAGTATCAAACAGCTTTATTTTGTGGGTGTGATTTTCATTTATTTTATAATTGGTGTTATCAAGAATTTTTAAATATGTTTAATGGTCATTTGTATTTTTTCTTTGGAGAGAAGTATAAATTTTCCTTTCATTTTATAAATCAGACCATTATTTTTATAATTATGAAGGTTCTTAGTACATTGTAGATACAAGTTCCTTGATCAGATTTCAATTTTTTTTCCATTCTGAGACTGGTCCTTTTACTTTCTTGATAGCATCCTTGAAAAACGTAGGCTTTAGAATTGAAGTCTAAATTTTTCTTTTTTGGGCATGCTTTTGTCATCGTATCTAAGAATCTATGCCCAAATCCAAAGTCATGAAAGTTTTTTCCCATGTTTTTTGCTAAACTTTTTATTATTTTCACTTATATATTTAAGCACCTGATTAGTTTTGAATTTATTTCTGCATACATACAAGGTAGAGGTGCTACTTCACTACCTGGAATGTGACTATCTTTTTGTACCAGTACTATTTATTGGAAGGATGATAGTTCTTCACTGAATGATTGAAAATCAGTTGATCAGAGGCTCATGGATTTATTTTGTGACTCTCTCACTTCTATTTCATTGATTTTTATGTTTTTTATCCTTATGGCAGTACCACACTGTTTTGATTACTATCGATTTGTAGTAAGTTTTGGCAGTGAGCAATTTGAGTGTCACACACTTGTTTCTGTTTCATGACTATGTAAAAGTCACTTTGTGTATCTTGCTATTTCATATACATTTAAAAATCAGCTTGCTGATACCTGTTTTAAAAAGTCAGCTTCTTCTGATTTTTTAATAGAGATTGCATTGAATCTATAGGTCCTGCAGAACACTGTCGTCTTTATAATACTAAGTGTTCTTATGAGTCTGACTTATGAACCTGGGCCATTTCTCCATTATTTAGATTTTTTTAACATCTTTTAATTGACAGGCATGGTGGCACACACCTGTAATCCAATTACTCTGAGAGGTTGAAGCAAGAGAATCACAATTTCAAGCCCAGTCTGAAAGCCAGAGACTTAGGGAGTCCCTGTTTAAAAAAAAAAATAATGGCATGGGTGAATCTCAGTGCTAAGACCCTGTGTTCAATCTTCAGTACCACTAAAAACAAAACAAAATAAAACAAGAAAACCCCTTTCATACTTTTCAGAATGTGTTGCACTTTCTTCTAAACTTTGTCCTAAGTACTTTATTTTTTTGATAGTACCGTCAATGGATGTTTTAAAATTTGTTTTCAGATGGTTAATTGCTAATGTATAAAAATAAAATTGATTTTTGTTTATTCATCTTGGTTTTTTTTTTTCTCTTTTTTCTCATCTTGGTTTCTGAAAATTGACTAACTACTAATTTTCAGTGTGTTTCTTAGGATTTCTTGCATACCCATTCATGACATCACAAAGATAGTTTTACTTCTTCCTTTCTAATCTGAATAATTTTACTTCTTTTCTGAGCCAAATAGGCCTGGCTAGAATCTTTAGAACAATGTGGAATAAAAATGACAGGAGTAGACATCCTTGCCTTACCCCTGATTTTAGGGCAAAGCATCTAGCATTTCACAACGAAATATAGTGTTAGCTCTGGATTTTTTCAAAGATGCCCTATCAGACTAAGATCCACTCTACTCCTAGTTTATTAAATGTTTTTATCACAAAAAGTGGGTGAAGTTTCTCAAATGCCTTTTCTGTGTCTACTGAGATTATCACGTGGTTTTTGTTTTTCATTCTATTGATGTGATGTATTACATTAGTTGATTATAGGAATTTAAATCAGTCTTGTATTATGGTTATAAATACCACTTAGGTAGGGTTAGTTCTTTTTGTGTTACTATATTTTGCTCATTAGTATTTTGTGGAGGGTTGTTACTAAGAAAATATGGGTCTGTAGTTTTCTTGTAGTGTCTTTGGTTTTGGTGTTGGAGTAATAGTGGCCTCATTGAATTTATATATATTCAAATCTGAAATGTTTTGAATGTGGTGGTTTGCCTTCTCCAAAACTCATGTTGAAATTTGACTGCCACTGTGGTTGTGTTGGGTGGTGAGGCCTAGTGGAAGGTGTTAGGTTAATGCCCTTTTTAGTGTGAATATCACATGTCCCAGGACCACTGTGATAGCTCCTGTGTGAACAGCTTGTTATGATACAAGGCTGCCCCTTGTGTTTGTCCCCTCCACATGTCCCTGCTTGTCTTTGCCTTTTGCCATGAGGTGAAGTTGCATGAGGTGCTCACCAGGAGCACTTCAGATGCCAGTGAGATGGTCTTTAACTTCTTAGCCTCTAGACTTTCAGCCAAAATAAATCTCTGATCTTTCCACAGTCTAAGGTACTCTGTTACTGCAACAGAAAATGGATTAAAATGATATCCTGTCAGAAAAAAACAAATAAAAGTGAGTACACTCCAGCAGAAATATTACACAAAGATATGGTTAGTGTTTAGCCTTTACTGGTGTATTTAGAATGATGTATTCATATACGGGTTTGTGATATATATAATTATATATTACATATTATATACTATCCTTGTTAAATATATAATTATATATGAATTATATATAAATGCACAAATATGAGAAAAATAACCTCTCCTAAAACATAGAATAATACCCAATGTGATCCAAATTGAAATACAGCGATCTCTTACTTATCATGGGAGTTACATTCCAGCGATAGGTGGACAGGTGAAAATCTGCAAAGTAGCAGTGTTATATTTATTTTATTATTTATAAATATTTTAAGGCTTTTTCAACCCTTCTCACACTTCTGCACACATTCCCAGTGAGACCTTTCTTCCTAAATCCTCAGCTTCCAACTCATGTGGCACTGAGAGATGCCCAGGTGAATTGTTGTCTCAGCTACGAGGGCAGGAGGGGAGGACGAGGAAGTGGGCATGGAGGGTGGGAGCGGGCCGGGGAGTGGGGCGTGTGAGACTCAGCCAAGCCGCAGCTGCAGCCGTAGCTGAGCTGAGCCCAGCGCCCAGCCCCCACCACTCACCCTGCACAGGCTGGCTCATAGTGTGGGCGGGGGCCAGGGGTGGTGCCATGTTCCTGTCTCACCTATAAGCACTGCCCACCCTTGGGGGTCCACTCATGCAGCCGGGTGCTTCTGCCAGGGTTGGGCTGGCAGTAGTGGCTCACCACATTTCCATTGTGTACAGTTGGGTATTCATCTGCTGATGAACTACATACTGTACTTTATTTCAATTTACTATTCTTTTAATATGTTTGAATTAACATTTTTATATTTTAATTTTTGGTAAAAATTATTAAAATCATAAATATTATATAAATACCTATATACCACAAAATCCCATGATATAGCAAAAACTCCACGATACAGAATTAGATATATATTTTTAAATATCACTGTGATACAGTGAAGCTGCAATAAGTGAACCACGGTATAGTGAGGGATGACTGTAAATAAAATAATAGAGGAGCACAGAAAAATGATGAAAGCTTGAATGAATAACATAAGAAAGCATTTGAATGCATGAAACAGATTCAAAGAGATATCCAAGAAATTAAAAATTTCATTGATAGCCGGAAGAACTGCACAAAACAGAAGATACATTTTCAGACACTGACAACAGCAATGACACAATCATAACAGGGGACTTTAACACCCCATTGTCACAAAGAGATAGGTCAACTAGACAAAAAATCAGAAAAGAAATAACAGAACTGAATCAAACCTGTGAACAAGTGGACTTAGTAGACCTTTATAGAGTGTTCCACCCAACAGCATCAGAATACACATTCTTTTCAGCTGCACATGGGATATTCTCTGAAATAGGCTACATACTAGCCCATAGAACATGCTTAAGTAAATGTAAAGGAACTGAAATTATCCCATGCATATTATCAGACCATGGTGTAATGAAATTGGAAATTATTGACAAGAGAAATCACAAAACCAAAACCTGCAAAACCAATGTGCCACAGATGAAATTAAAAAAGAAATTAAATAATATATACAATCAAGCAAAAATGCAGATACAACTTACCAGAACCTGTGGGACACAATGAAATTAGTGCTCAGAGCAAAATTTATAGCGGTGAGTTCTCACATCAGGAAAACAGAACAAACACAATAAACAACTTTACGCTCCACTTGAAGCTTCTGGAAAAAGAAGAGCAAGTCAAGACCAAAGCCCAAGGAAGGGAGGAAATTATAAAGATCAGAACAGAAATTACTACAATGGAACTAAGAATGGAACTAAGAAAACAATACAAAGAATTAATGAATGAAAGAGTTAGTTCTTTGAAAGAAAGAACAAAATTGATAAACCTTTAACCAATGTTGTCAATAAAAGGAAAGAAAAGCTCAAATAAATCACTACCGATCCAGAGGATCATCAATACCTACTTCAAGAATCTTTGTTCTTGTAGGAGGGAAAATACAAAAGAAATGGACAGATTCCTAGATACATATGAATTACTAAAGCTGAATCAAGAAGACGTAAAAATCTTCAATAACCCAATATCAGTCAATTATTGAAAAGTTTTGCACGTCAAAAGAAATCACCAACAGAGTAAAAAGAAAACCCACAAATTGGGAAGAAATTTTAGCCAACTGTCCCTCAGACAAAGGAATTCTACCTAAAACATATAAAGAATTAAAAAGATCAAGCCCCCAAAATTCAAAGACCCAATCCAAAAATGGGCATCTGAGATGAATACACAGTGCTCAGATAAAGAAATGAAAATGGCAAATAAATATATGAAAAAAGTTCAACATCATTGGTTACTCCAGAAATGCAAATTAAAACAACACTGAGATTTCATCTCATCCCACTAAGAATGGCTATCATCAACAAATCAACCAATAACAAATCTCCACTGTTGGTGGGAGTGTAGAGGGGTACAACCACTGTGGAAATCTGCATAGACATTCCTCAAAAAACTAGAATTAAAGGTCCCATTTGACCCAGTTATTCCCCTTCTTGGTATTTTTCCAGAAGAATTGAAAACAGCCTACTGCAGCGATATATGTGCACCCATGTTTATAATAGCACAATTTGTCATAGTGAAATCTTGGAAACAACCCAAATGCCCATCAACTAAGGAATGAATAAAAAAGACGTGGTGTTTTTATACAGTGGAATATTACTGAGCTACAAAGAAAGATAAACTCGAAACTTTTATAGGTAAATGGATGCAACTAGAAACCACACTCATGACTGAAATAAATCAGACCCACTTGTGTAAACATTGTATTGTCTCCCTAGTGTAAGAAACTGAAAGAGTAAACAAGATATAAAATGTACAGTAGATATTTGGAAAAGCAAAGAAACTGCTCAAAAAGAAAGAACAACTGGGATGAGGGAAAGGAGAAAAGAAAGAAGGGAGAAAAAATATATAAATATACACAAGATAGCTAAGATTATTATACTACTAATTTCTACTGGTTTATTGGAAGGAACAGTTAATAATTGTTTAATAAGTTTTGCATACCTATATTTGGTAATCTGAACAACTGCTTTAAGATAACAATATGCATTATAAGAACATGATAACTGTTGTTGATTTCCTATCATTTTATTATGAAATTCTGTATCATTTTTAAATTTTTGATTCTATTTAAAGTAAAAAATAAATATTACACAAGTGAATCATGAGTGCTTTGCACTGGCCATATACAAATGAAAGTTCACATGACAAATTCGTGGATATTCAGGGAAGAAAAATTATTTTTATGATGCAATGCTCCCTGTGCCATGCCTTCCCAATTAGCTTTGAAAATTAGTTTTTGTGATAGACATTAAATTAATAGTTTTAAAGGAAAAAAATGTTTGTTTAGCCATCACTTCCAGAGAAAGACCAATGTGAAGCTGGTAGCACTGAAAACTGTCCCTGTACCACAGCACTACTGCAGAAGGATTTAGGGAGTGCTCTCCAGGTAGGGTAAGAAAGTTACCTGCTATCCTGAGGAGCTACTCAGGGCAGCCATATGAGCCACAGGTGTGATGTAAATAAAAATAAATAAGTGTGTTATTCAAGTCAGTGAGACATAGAGTTTATTATCTTTGTGGTGCCAGTCTAATAACCTTGGTGAGCACAGGCAAGGAGCAATGGACCCAAGCTAAAGAGTGTAGAGCAGAATGTATGTAGTATATATTTTACCTAAAGAAAGCTGGGTATTATAATAGATAACTTGATATTTATAAAAAGGTCTTATTTTTGTTTATTTTACACATTAGCCCATTGCAAATTCATACAAAGTAGTGGTCAAATTAAATTATAAACATAACAAAGAAAAAGCAGATGTTGAGGGCCTCAGACAGTATGTTATGTGACTTCATTTTCTGAGTTTAGTTTTCTGTTTGTCAGTCTAGAGAAGTCTGAGCATATACTTGCAAAGGGGATAAATAGATAAATATCCAGACATCTCAGCTAAGCAAGAAGCCAAGATTTAAAACTAGCCTTTAGCTTTCAGACAAATGGGAAAAATTTGATCCCACTGAAAGTAATCCTATGTGTGTGTGTGTGTGTGTGTGTGTGTGTGTGTGTTTGTGTTGGGGAATACGTAGGACTCTGACCTCCTGCCCTTGGCATCACAGGTGGTCAAAACATCATAAAGGAGACTCAGATGAGTTGTGGCTTGGAGTGCTTTTCAGGGGCCAGATTGTAAATTTGTCTGTTTATGAACCGTTCCCACTGATTCCGTGGACAAAGCTAAAGGTGGAAGAAACCAACCTCCCCATAAAAGCTCCTCTTGTTGCCACTGTTTATTAAAGAGAGACAATATAAAAACTTAACGTGTGCTGTTTCGTACTCTAGATGCTTTCTCACCTTTTGGAAATGTGTACATGTGTATGCAGTTATGATCCCCTAATCTTCATATCCATAGTGTTTTTCCCCCAGTGACCATGGGACTATCAGAAGCATATAGGCCTCTGAATATTACTCAGCCTTCACAGATCACTCTGCAATTAAAAGAAAGACCTCAAGCCTTTTTCCCTAGGACAATATTCAAAGTAGATGTTGCTCATTCTTTTTTGCCATAATGAAGAGATGGAGCAATGATACACACACCACCTTTCTACACCAGGTATTAGGTGCACCAGAGAAATTACATATTCCTCGTTACACTGCCTACTCACAAACCCTAAATGTCATAACCATGACTTTGCATTACATTAGGGAGACTATTGGCAATATGTGGCACTAAATGACCTGAGTGACAAACTGGCTTCACTGGCTGGGAAGAAAATCTCGTGTTTGGGATTCGATGACTTATTTTAGGTCAGAAAAGGCGACAAGTGAATTAGCCAAAGCATCGAGGGATTTGAATGTCCTTAATTAAGTGCTCACTTTTCAAGCGTTCTTTATTTTAAAAAGAACTTGTTTACTCATAACTTAACACTGCAAGTGCTGGGAGGAAATGGTGCTATAGCCTAAAGTTTATTTGCCCTGCTCTCTGCTGCCAACTGTGAAATCCTGTTCTGAAAATTCAAGACAGCTCCATAAACAAACCTGGAATAAAAGGCTCAGGAACTCTAAGTTTCCACTGTGCTTTGCAGTCCCATCATTGCTCCCCAAAATTAGAGGACATGAGTTAATTTGAAATTATAGACAAGAGATATTGGCAAAAGAGACAATTTGTGTTTCTGATTCAGCCAAATGCAGCTTAGTTCTCTTTTATTTGCAAAAGTAAATTTGTTGTGATGGTAAAAGTACTTGTCAGCAAATGAAAAAAATAATTGGAAAAGGTAGGGAAGATTCTTTTCTGCCTTCTCTCAAGATGTCTAAGTAATGTATGCAAGTCCCATAATCCTTCAAAGTTATTATTCTTGTACCACAGGTGAAGAAAGTGCTGAATATTAAATGGATCTTCTACTTCTTAAGAAGAAGAGAATATACCTTCTTTTATCCTCAAGAGTTCTATCTTTAGTTTCTTCTCTTTTGTGTTTCCTGGTGTGTAGGTGATGTTCTTAACCTGGATCCTGAGATCTTATTTATTTGAGTCAATAGTTATATTGTTCTGTGTTTTGTTCTCATTGGCTGAAAAAAAAAATGGTATAGTTAGATTATATTACATCTATTTAGATATAGCTGCTATTTTCATAGTGCCTTAAGAACCTCAGATGAAAGGAAATGTAAGAGAAAGCAAGATATTATTTGTTCTTTTGCATTTTAAACAGGTTTGAATAAAACCATCTCTTCATGAAAGAGTATTAGCAGCTGGAAGTGATAAGACATTTTCCTTGGAAATCCAGAGGACTTAAAAATAGATTATGTGGTATTAAAATGCAAAAGGAGACCTTCTTAAAAAAGTATTTTTAATGTTTACATGTACCAGACAATATGATAACTTTGCAAAATTACTTCCTGCACAACTAAAAGTTAGGGATATTTTGTTTTGTTCTCTTGGAGTTCAGTCTATCTCCTCATGGCATATTGCTAACCTAAAGTTTGATCCAATATATAATCATTTATTCTTCCTCATACCTCTTCTTGCACACATCCTTTTCGTGCATGTACCTTTCACTTGAAACATAGCTTCTTCTGCTACTGTTTCATGCTCTTTGGCTTCTTTCCATCCATGCAAATATAAACCCTCCATCAAGCCCAGGCTGCTGCATTTTCCTATATCCCCTCTCTAGTTTCCTGATCCTTAGCAATCTCTCCTTCTGGAAGCAGTTATTCTACTCTTGTACTTACTGCACATGAGTACATTTTTATTGTTTTGTTCTTTCTTATTATTTTATTTTTATCTTCCTGACATCATCAGATGTTCACTGAAGCAATGATCATGTTTTATTCACCTCCAGTTCTGACATGAGACTATATCATTATTTTCCAGCATTCAGAATAACAATTTTTTTCTTCCTTCCTTCCTTCCTTCCTTCCTTCCTTCCTTCCTTCCTTCCTTCCTTCCTTCCTTCCTTC
>NW_004955404.1:27738435-27764404 GCF_000276665.1 Chinchilla lanigera | reverse complement strand
CTTCCTTCTTTCCTTCCTTCCTTCCTTCTTTCCTTCCTTCCTTCCTTCCTTCCTTCCTTCCTTCCTTCCTTCCTTCCTTCCTTCTCTCCTTCCTTCCTTCCTTCTTTCCTTTCCTTCCTTCTTTCCTTCTCTCTTTCTTTCTTTCTTCTCTCTCTCATTCAGTTCACTTTAGCTACTGGTAACATTCTCCATGTACAATGAGATGGGAGTTTAAAAAAAAAGAAAGAAATTTTTCCAATAACAAAACTTGGAAACAAGGAAATTCAGTTAGAAGCCAGAGATCTAATTTCTAATACTGATCAGTATTTTATTTTTTATAGCTTCTTTTTCTTGATTGATTCCCTGTTCTCTCTCCCTTTTGTCAAGACCTCTGTTGATCAAAGCTCCAAAGCCAGTGCAATGACCTCCTTGTGTGTTTGAGCCCTTGGCGTTTCTTCCTGCTTGGGTGTCAGTGGTCTTCTCTTCACCTTGATCAGGAGTCCTAGAGGCACACTTAAGTTCACTAAGCAATCTGCTCAAGTGTTTTGTCCATTTTCTTAGTGGCATAACCAACTTCAAATGACAAAATTTTCTGGTTGACTTCAAATTCAGTGAGGACATTAATATTTTCTTGGTGAAAAAATTTCTCTCTACACTACCAAAACCTCTATAACAGAAGACAGAGATTAGGGCAAAAAACTAATGAGACAAGAATACTGAGAGTAAGTCATTGTAAAATAATCAGAGGTCCCATCCCCACTTTGACCAACAGTTCCTCACTGTATCTTTTGCTTAGCAGAGAAAAAGCAGCGCTTTCTTGTTTTTGGTCCAGGATGGACAATAAACCTCACAAAGTGAACAACAACAACAAAACACCCCACTGCATTTGGTACACTTGGTACCATTACACTTTTGTCCAAGGCAGTTTCTCTGAACAGTAAAACAGCTGAGAATGCAGTTGAATTATGAAAGTGGTTTAAGTGGGAACAGGGGCCACCTAAGTTACACGGCAGAAGTCTGCTGGCAGATGGTCTAGGGTTCCATGTTTATGGGCTACCACCTTTAGCAGTTACAGTTTTGTACTCATGAATGTTGCCTCATGGTTACAGGATATCTGCTGAAACTCCCAGTATCAGCTTGGCTTTCCAACTGCATTCTGAGGAGATGAAGGGAGGAAGGAAGGGGAGGGCATCAGGAGAGTGAAAAAATTTCCCTCCCAATTCCCAACAGACTTCTGCTTCTATCTTATAAGTTAGCACTGTGTCACATGACTTCCTAGGAAATTTAATAATGACATGGACGGTGGGGCTGACAGAATTATGATAGGCAAAGAAAGAAATCAGAATACACATCTATTTCAACAAGGATGATTCAGTGCAATTTGGAAATTCAGATCTGTTACCTGTCCTTGGGTTGAACCCAGGGCATGGGTTCTCAGTCACTGTACTAGTGTCAAATTGGGCGCACTGCTATCAAAATAGTTTAGTCAACATTTGATAGGATATATCTTTGCAATGAAGCCTATCAGGGCCCCTTCATCATGATGCCATTGAGAAAGCACAGGGCTGCCTGGGAGAAAGCATTACTGATAACCATCACAGGGGCTAACACGTCCACACCTAGAAGCTGGGAAAATGACTATGGGATGTGTGTGGGCCAAGCACAAAGGAGGACACATATCAACACTGGCTATTCCATCCTAGTCAAACCCTCTTCTGCACCAGTTCTCTGGAGATACTTGCCATGCTATTTCATGGTTTCAGGTCTGGACCCATCCTGAGTGCCCTGTCACATAACCCTTTCTTAAAATGTACTCTTTCAGCCCCAGATACTCCTTTTGCCAAGTGCATGAGCATGGAACCAGATCAATACCCACATCCCAGGAATCAAAGGAGCTCAGGCTGGGACTGTTCGAGACACTTGGTAACCCTATTTTAGGATCACCCTGTTGAAAGATTTTCATTCCACAACACTTTCTTTTCATTTTGCACTAGCTTAAACCATTGTAAGCCAACACAGATAATTTAATAAGGTGATAAGCATCATCTTTATGCCTACATATTTTTAATTGTGCCAATCTTTTCAATTCCATGGGAAATGATACTGTTTTATGTATTCTTCAGGTAGTGAGGAGTTAGACCGCTGAATTCCACTAGCCCATTATGTCCAGGTCCAAGAACCCATGTGGGGATTCTGACAGTCATTAAGACTATCCAGGGAGCTGGGGATTTAGCTCAGTGGCAAAAGCACCTGCCTGGCAAGTGCAAGGTCGTGAGTTCGGTTCCCGGTACCGGAGAAAAACCAAAAAAAAAAAAAAAAAAAAGACTATCCAGTTCATCTATACACTGAGAAACTGCAGCAATGATTACACTGTGTTTCAGTCTAATACACTCACTTCAAGGGCAGAGGAGATCAATATGTTCAAAGAAAGTCTGGCAAATGGGCTTTGATAAGTTTCATTTTGGGATCCCAGGTTTATGTTAACACAGATATATTACCCAAAAGAAATCACAATTTTCAGAAATTCCTTTCTCCTGGATTAAAGGCAGGAGCAGGATTCACAGTGTAAGCATAGGCTAGAAGAGTGACATGCCCCGAAGATACCCAGGCTTCCTTATTTTGAAGCTGCTGTGTGGCTGAGAATTGACTTGTGCTTGAGCCTGGGCATATGCCATGGCTCTGGTGGGTGCCTGAGTCAAGCTCAGGTATAGATTCTTTTCACATAAGATGATCGGCCCAATTCGTATAATCTCAAGATTAAATAGCATTGGACTGTTGTACAGGTCAGATCATTTTCGAACATTGCCTGTTATTACAAGTATATCCATTTCCTTTCTGCTTCCTCTCTTCTTGATTGAGTCCTCTACAATCGACAGTCTCAGTCTACCATGCGCAGTTTTTGAGTGTCAGCTCCTTCCCTCCCCAATCTATTCTTTATGGTTAGGAAAAAGGTCATTTTGGGGGCCCTCTTGAGGGACTGATGAAAAGATGGGTTGGACATTCTTGTCTAATTTACTCTTCCCAAAGTCCTCTAGATCCCCTCTTTACACAAAACAAGGATTTTTTTCTGGCCTTTTGATGTCATGTAGTGTGTTCCTCTGTTTGATCTCCCTTTGAATGTGTAACTCCACAAGTGTTTTGCACTGTGGCTAGCTGTCCTGGTAAACACCCTGAATGCAGGCACGTGCTGACTCCTCCTAGATCAGTGGTGATGGCTACTCAGGCCAGAGTTTTGCTCTGTTGTCTCTGATCTGACATCTTCTAAACTTGAGACATAAATTTCCCCTAGATTTTAAAAAAATATATGTGAAGAAATCCTTGTTGCTCTCTCTGAGAAAACCTTTCTTCCTCTTTTCTATTTTATTAAGATCCTCTGTAATCAATACTTCCAGTTTTCTACCTACACATTTTGTCCTCCAGTTCTGCTCACTAATTAGCAACAGTGAGGAGAAGGTATTGAAGGACATTGTAAAATAGGAAGCATTTTTTTTTTTTTTTTGGTTTTTCTCCGGTACCGGGAACGGAACTCACGACCTTGCGCTTGCCAGGCAGGTGCTTTTGCCGCTGAGCTAAATCCCCAGCCCCAATAGGAAGCATTTAAATACGAGTTGGAGGATCCTTTAAATCCTCAGACCCTTCAGGTAGACAGTCTTAGTCCAACTGTAGGAAAACCTCACTTTTCCAGTCAGTACCTTAACTTTCACAGGGAGCTCTAGACATATTGTTACTTTGGTTGGAATTATAATTTAGTAACTTAGATTAGCGGTATCTGAGTTTGGTTTCTGGTGTTCCCAGGCCCATGTTTACAAACAATGAGGAATTCTTTCAGGTAGTCACATTATGACACTGACTTCAGTAAAGATACAAGAATTGAGGCTGAAGAAGGGAAAGGTCATGATGAAAGGTGGGGAGACTTGCTAATAGAACATGTCAGTGATGTGAACTGTAGAAGATCTTGACTTCAATGACGGTAGTGAAAAAGAGAAGAAAAGGTACAGTGATTTCAATAGACATTTGAGAGGTCGAATCAGTAGCACTTGGTGAGAATCAGTTCTGATGAGCATAGAAGAAAGTTTGGCTGGAATATTTTTGTCTATATATTCTTTGGGATGTGGAGAGGATCCAAGAAGACACAAGTCCTCCATCTCTAATCAGTAAATATCATCTGTTACTCTGACTGTTTTTTACCTCTATTTAGATATCAAGGTGTTTCTTACAGAAGATTCAGGAACTTGTCCATTTGTCTAATAATGTTGGTCTAATAATATATTGCACATGACCTGGAATTACTGCATATCAAAATCTGCCTCATATAGCCAATCATTTTTATTAGCTTGGCAAAATTTTCCAGGCATCTGTAGCTGGTAGGGACTTAGTGAATTAAAGAATATGGGATGATCTTGTACATTACACTTTCTCCCAGGACATTGTATTTAAAAAGCAGTTCCCTTTCTGATTTGCGGATTTGAAAATTTAGTTTCACTTTTGAGGGATTTCTTACGAGATTCCTTCCCTTCATCTTAATTGTACGATGATTCTTGATTTTGCAGCTACCAAAACTTTCCCCAAGCAAAATTTCCTTCAAAATACTTCCTCCTAGACACTGAAAAAAGCTGAAAGCTTCATCTTGCTGTTCCCTCAGTAACTCCGCAATGTTGTCAGTGAGAATGGCCCTGAATTCTGTTTTGGCTGCTGGTCCCCCATTCCTGGTCTTTAGCATTCACAGTCCTTTGCGGAGGAAGCATGAGAAAAAATGCTGCGCATTGTGAAAACTTGTGTTTCATTCATCATATTCTACCTTGGTGCACAAAGAGAACTGACCTGTAAACACCATGCAAAACAACAACAGGTCTTTATATATGTTTCACACAAAATATTTCTGGTAGTTGAACTTGTTTGGCTAATGAAAAAGGTTTGTAACTGATTTCTTTAAAAAGTCTATGCAGTGCAATTCTTTTGGCATTGGCGCCTGGCAACACTTTTGGAGAAAGACTGAAATCTGGCTTGGCTGGAATTTGTAGATTACAAGCACGATCTGAGAAAGGGCTGTTCCCATGTCCTCCATCTCAAAAAGATGGTCACGTGATTCTGCCCCCACCAGGTTGGGATGCCGAGAGCCACTAGAGGAGTAGCCAGGAAAAACATTTCCTTTCTTTATTTCTTTTGGATTCAACTTGTACTGAAATATCCAGAGACAAAAATGGCTTCTGTTGTTTTAGTAACAGTATGTGAACAATACTCTTCTTAACACTTTTTCTAAATTGTGTGCTACACATTGTCTCAATGACTGACATTGAAGAGGTCAAGCTCAAAGCACAACTCATATTGCTAGATTTCTCCAAAACTTGCTTTTTCCAGAGTACTTTATGAATTTACTTGAAAAATTTGCTTTGGCAATTTATTGTGGAAGGAGTAGAAGTGAATATGGTGTTTGTATCAACAATGAGCAGTACATTCTGTATCAAGTGTGGTTTATAAAAAAGAGTTTGTTTTTAGCTAAAGGCTCATAGAAATATAGTTTTTACATTACACATAGTAAATATGAAATACATGTTGATGTAGCTTGGTCTATGTATCACACCATTCCTCAAGGTCATCTCAGGGTCAATTTTGGATTTTCACAATCTTAACAGTTTTCCACAAAGCCCTAAACTTAATTTGTATTCAATAAGCAAATGAGTTTCTCCATCTATTGAGTATACAAGAACAATGGAGAGAATAACTGACAAAGATCATACAAGTACTGCATTCTAGGCATAGCATCGAGCACTTTCTAATCTTCTTTCACTGTGAACAAAGACAGAGTAGTGATGTCATAACGTGCATCCAGGATGTTGAACTAAGGGAAACATTTGGGTGTGGATGTATGTTGGGGTCATGGGAGGAAACCGTCGGGAGCTGAAGCTGGAAAGACAGACTAGCTCACTGTTAAAAGATACATGTGATCCATGCTAATTATCCTGGCCCACAGGCATCTCTTTCTCCCTATTTTTTTCTTGTCTTTTCTTTGGTTCTTATCTTCTCATGTTTCTTTCTTTCTTTAGCTCTCGTTCTTTTCTCTAGCAGTTACTATGATCCCTCAGCCACTCGGATTCCCTAGGGATTCTGGTCCATCGGTTCTGTTTGCCTTGGCCACTCCTACGCTGTTTGGTGTGAACTGTGTCTCTGTAGCTACACAAAACATTGTTTTCCCCACAGAAGGATGGAGCAAGGAGATAGTTGGGTTGACCTATATTCTTTCCTTGAAATAGTCTAGCATGCCATATGCCTTGAAAACACCTTTCCTTGAGCCCTATGTTAAGTAGGGAGATGAACATCCTAATACAGATATTCTCCACTATCATCTGGACAATATGATAAAAGGACAATAGAGAAAAGTTTACCAGGAGGAGAGGATGCTGTAAAATTTTCAGATGAAAGTAAGAGAAATACTGAACTGTCTTTCCCTTTAAAAAATTAACTGTGGGGTACACTTCCCAACTGTGGATTACAGTTCTTAAGGTTAAGAGAGAACAGGCTCATTAAAATGGTAATGGACTAAACAGTGAAATTGGTCTGTTATTTCTGAGGATAGCTAATCAACTTGTAGATATATGGTCCCTTGAATCATTGTCAATAAGCTGCAAGGGAAGCTTCATATGTCATGTGGAGCGTATGAATGTGGAAGAAATGTGAATCTTGAATGTACAGAGATCTGAGTTTAGCTTTTGGCAAAAGATAACTCTAGATAACTGAAGGTGTGGTTTGTGATGAGTTAGTTTCAGTCACCAAGAGTAACATTCACTTTTGGTTAAAATCCACATTAAACCAGTTGCTTTTCTTATTTTGGAAAGGATTAGCCAGGGGTCATAAAATGTATATTTCTGCATGCCATTTGACAAACTTTCAATGAGGGATTAGGAATTTGGTGCCTAAGACTTTGGTAGCTAAGTTGAATTTTCTGTGCCACCACTGTCTGATAAATATGTTAATGTCTCTATGTCCTAGTTTCTTTTTACAAAAAGGGGAAAAATAATATGCCCACCTACTTCATAGAATTATTATGGAGACTAAAGATGCAAACACATATAAATCTCTTAGGAAAATAGCTAGCTCACAAGAGACTCAGTTCATAGTACATATTAGCTGTTGTCACAGTCATGATATGAATATCACTTCTGTGTACTGTCTGGAGGAATGCGAGCAATACTCTGTGTTCCAGAGAGTTCTACTTCCTGCATAATGGAGAACCTCAAGAATTCTTCTTGTTTTGTTGATATGAACTTCAAGAGGAGATGCCTGGTTGGTATTTTCAGCCTTAACTCTGTCAATGCTTTTGTCAAGAATCTGTGGGAGGAGAATTATTTTCTGAACTTAGAGCTGAAGCAAAGTAGCACTGAATTAAATATTAGAACTGGAATTTAAAGCAAACCAAAAGGCAAAAAGATGACCCAAGACTCACAAAATGCATTTTAATAAGTCTAAATGTGAAGCCTTACCTTTAGTTTACAAAAATTAGCTGTACAATTCTTTTTTTTGTTTGTTTTGTTTTTGTTTTTCTCCGGTACCGGGAACCAAACTCACGACCTTGAGCTTGCCAGGCAGGTGCTTTTGCCACTGAGCTAAATCCCCAGCCCCTAGCTGTACAATTCTTTAGGAGAGGACATCTGATTCAGAATAACTAATATAACATTTTATGAATCATAGTATGACATTATATACAAAACCTAAGGCAAATTCAGACTGATGAATGTAACTAAATGGTCATCCATATACCATGTTCTGAGTTTATTCCATCCTAGATATTGTATTTGGTTCTAAGTGATATGTATAGGAAGGTTCTTGTATGTAACATACAAGAACCCTTTAGAAGAGTAAGGCAAGTGGAAGCCAAAGCAGTCAATGTATGGTTGAAGGAATTTGGGATAATTGGTTTGCAAAAAAAAAAAATAGTAGTCAAAGATTTAAGACATATATCATTAAATATTTAAAAATATTTGCTGGGAAATGTTGATTCAATATACTGCATAGAACCTCAAAAGGCAAAAGTAGTACATACATTGTAGTGAGGTGGGTTTTACTTAATAACTAGGATGTACTTTGTAGAACACTGGATTATGTAAGAGTGCAGATTACTTGGAGAGCA
This sequence comes from Chinchilla lanigera, assembly GCF_000276665.1. Taxonomy (NCBI): domain Eukaryota; kingdom Metazoa; phylum Chordata; class Mammalia; order Rodentia; family Chinchillidae; genus Chinchilla; species Chinchilla lanigera. The sequence goes on along the minus strand of NW_004955404.1, from coordinate 27,756,300 downwards.
GTGAGCTTGTGACTTGAGGTGTGTGTATGCAGTCAGAAAGATGTCCAAGTTGAAGAGAAGATTGTGTCAAATAGCATCTTGGGTTCTTTGCATGTTAAGAGTCTTTGATTCTCAACTCAATAGCTCTTCTTTTCTACTGGATCCATCGTGAATAAGGATCTAAATCTGAACATGATTAGTTATGAACTGAGCAAAGGCAAATGTGGGAAACAAAATGCAGGAGCACAATGTTCCACACTAATAAGTAAGAATTAAAAGAAAAGAAAAGAAAAAAATCCTCACATAGAAACATGCTTGAAACAAAATACTAAGGATCGTGTTTAAGACTTTGTAAAGATATCCAAGAGGCTGGGGGCTGGGTAGATAGGAAGATGAATAGTTTGCAATAAGCCATGACACATGTTAAAAATACAATTAATACAATCTGAATATTACCTATATAGTATTCAGATATGGAAGGTGAGGAATGGCAGTGTAGCATAAATATTGGAAAAGCAGAATTAAGTCTCTTGAAGGTAACTTGCCTAGGCTCTGGGATAACCAGAGGGATGGAGGTGGGAGGACTTTTATTTGATTCCTTTTGGAAATATGCCTGGAGGTGTGGCTTTTTTCTTCTTTTTCCAGACAGAGGTATAGACAATGTTCAATTTTAGCTGGAAGACATGTATTACTAGACATTCAAAGGGAAGAGAAACAAAATCAATCCAAAAAGAAGAGTAGTTAGAAAATTGTTGGGAGGAGTAATTCTGTTCTGTACTCTGTAAGAAAGGGATGTTTTCAGAAACAAGAATTGCCTAACAAAGGCAAATTAGCAAGAATGATGCCAAAAGCAATCACCTAAGCAGCAAAGAATTTGGAGACTGGTTGAAGAAGCCAGGTTGAAGGATAACTCTCAACTGATGCCAGGGCTAGGAAGTTCATTAACAATATGAGAAAGGGAACAGTAAGATAGATATAATCTACTTACAAGAAAGCAAAGTTAATAGATAAAATAAAGCAAGGCAGGTAGAAGCAATTAATTTTGAAATAACAGGATTTGTTGGGGAAAAGGTAAGCAGGCTGAATAATCTTCTTTGGAACAGGAAAAAAGGAAGATGATGGTAAGACTGATAATTACAGAGTGGGAAGAATGTTCTTTTTCAGGGTGCAAGAGATTGTTAGACTACCTCAGTTTAAAAACATGGCTGTGAAACAAATGTGTGAAATGAAATCCTCAAATTCAAAACAATGGATGAATACACAAAGTCAAACCATAGGTTTATTGAGGACCTAGTATGTTACAGGAACTATCCTCTAATAAAAGAGTGTTTTTCTTTGAGATGCTCACAGTTTAAGTGAGGATAATAACAATATTAGTGTTTACTGAGAGTATCCTATATATCTGGTGATTATGAATTAACATATGTAATATTTAATCCTCATCACAATATTTTCAGGTAGGCATAATACTATTAATATAACCACTGAACAAGAAAGAAAAGGAGTCCGAGAGGGTTTAAATGACATGTCTGTGGTAGTGCAATGAGAAACTGGCATAACTCCAAAGTGGCTTTGGGTACTAAGACTCCAGAACATGTGATCTCAACCACTATTCTAGAATTCTGCCGCTTGGGCAGTAGATATTTGTTGTTATTTCTCAAGATCTCTATTTCTTTTGCTACCAATTCCTTTTTTGGGGTGGGGGCAGGGGTGGTTTCTGGTACTGGGAATCGAACTCTCAACCTTGCACTTGCCAGGCAGGGTGAGCTAAATCCCCAGCCTGCTACAAATTCCTTGATTACCAGTTAATGTAAAAATCTAAGGAACAAAATTTTCCTTTGTCCTGAAATATCTCCTCTGAGCAAGTAACATATTACCTGAAACACCATCATTAACTATTTCTCCTTTAGGGTTGATTTGTTGTGGAAGAGGAAACTTACCAAAGTATTAGTGGCCAGTAATTCCTTAGAATTTATCTTCATTTACTCAATAAACCATTTCTGGAGTAATTACTAAGGACCAGGATTGTACCACCCATGATGAATGTAGAGATGAACTAGACGCTTTCCTCATTTTGAGGAATGGCACGTTCAGGATAATGTCCAGCCCTTTGGTCCAACTCACCATTTCTCTCCTGGACAACCGCTCAAACTTCTGAACTGTTCTTCCCACTCCAAACCCCTCACGTTCATTCCCACAGGAGTCACAGTTGTCAGTTTCAATGTAGCTCTAGCTTGTCCCTATTGGAATCCCGTGATAGCTTCCCATTGCTCTTGGGATTAAGACCCTAATTATTAAAATGACATATAAACTCTGGCATAATGTGGCCTTTCCCTAACTTCGCAGATAAACTTTGCTCTCCTCTGCTTGTGACTCTTCCAGTATCTCCACTCTATCACTGTTCTTCCCAAATTACATTTTCCCATCTCATTCCTACTCCTTTTTTTTTTTTAGCTCTCCTTCCCGATGTTTCCATCCCAGGAAGTCTTCACTGAGCTCTCCCCCATGGAACCCTCTCCTACACATCTAAAAATCAGCTCTTCCTCCCTTATATTCTCTCACAGATCTGCTTGATTTTATTATCTCAGCACATACCATAGTTTTGTTATTATTTGATTAATGTATGACTCATTTAGTGGACTTCCTGAGGACATGAATTTTGTTTTGTTCACATTTCTATTTTCACATATCGAAGATGCCCAATATACATTTATCGACTGAATTAATGTGCCATTTCCTCTTGATAGCAGGTATTTGTTGTTCTTCTTCACTGAGACCTCTACTTCTTTTGCTACCAATTTCCTGCTTTACTTATTTTCTTAATCATTTATACTAAGCTGTGGTTTCTCCTGCTTCCCACTTTGTACGTGAGGTCATCTTTCTCTTGTGGCCTACCCCACTCTACTTCTTGCTCTCCTTTGTACATTTAATTTTTAAACCTTCTGAAAGATCCTTATAATGGCTCAACTGGTTAGTATCCAGGGTCAAGAGGCATTTTCAGCATATCTTATGAGTTCTCTTATTAACTATTAAAAGTCTGACTAGTAGCTGTCTTTGGATCAGCTGCAAATTTCTGACCCAAACAGATATGTTCATGATAGCAGGATTACAGAGTCCAAATTTCCTAAATCTATGTGTAAGGGATTTTTTGTACTACTTTTTTCAAAGGCTGTTTTGAACATGGCAGACTTCCAGAACCAGCACCCGGCATAGCACTTAGAAATATTACTCACTTAATAAGTAATCATGTGGTGAATGATTAAATAAATGAAAAGTGGCCTGCTGAGGACATAGAATGGTAGTGCTAGTGCTTTGTGTTTCAAATTAGAATGAGTGTCTCTTGATTACTTTTCCAAGCCTTGTTTGACTGTTTTGTATCTAATGATAAAATAAATTAATAAAATAATTAAAAGGAAATCATCAATAGAAGATAAGGCCTTAAATATAATGTCAGCATATTATAAAGGATTCTTGGTTTTACTTGTTTATTGTTTTGTTTTCTTGCTTTTTTTGTTTAATGTTTCTCTTCAATCTAGAAATCCCTTCTCTACAAAAGTGGTTAGAGGTTGCTCCCTGGAGGGAAAGGACATCTCTAATATTTGCCATTTTCTGGAAAACTTTCATAATTATGGTACAGAAAATCACAGCTGTCTCCACCTTTTGTGGTTCCCGATACAAAGTATGAGTGGGGTTTTTCTGGTTTCTAAAATGTCTGAATATAAAACTACATATTCTGTGGCAGTAAAATAGAAAAGAAATGAAATCAAGGAAGAGAAAATCTTGCTTGCTTTTATCTTGCTAAAGATACTGTAGAGCAGGTAGGTGAGAAACCTGCATATCCTTGTTAACTAATGATCAGGGAGGGCCTAAAAAGAGCGACATTGCTTAAGGCTGCATCTGTGATTGGAACGCTCTGACCCTTTTAGTAACTTATATATATATATTTTTGTTGTTGTTGTTTTTCTCCGGTACCGGGAACCGAACTCACGACCTTACGCTTGCCAGGCAGGCGCTTTGCTGCTGAGCTAAATCCCCAGCCCAGTAACTTATATTTTTTAACCATGATTTTGTTGACATTTAAGATAAATGAGGTTACAAGAGTCTTCTTCTGGGGACAGTTAGTCTGGATGACATAGTCACTTGTCTTTGCTCGCTGTAACTTTAGAGATATTAGGTTCAATACACTTAGCTTATCTTTTTTCATTCTTCTCCCTTGAACTTTGTTTTGTGTTAATTCTGAAGATGCTCTTGACAGTTAAACTTTTTTTTTTTGTACAAGGGAATAAACCCAAGCACAGCTTTTGGGGCAATAGTGGACTTTTGTCCTCTCACAGAAGTCCTCTGGGATTGGTGGCTGATGAATCACCCTGGTCAGATCGCAGACAAAAGCTCTTCTGATTGGCTGTCACTGGGTCAGGTTCCCACCCTGCCTTATCTCAGTCTCACCTTTGTAGGCTAACAATAAGACTGGGTGTAGGGCCGTGTTAGCCTGAGGAGAGATAGTGCGGCTTAGACTGAGTTGTTGCCTTGTACTACTTGTTAAGGTCTCTATTTCATTCTAGTGATGTCAAGTGAGACAAGAGATAGAAAAGCAGTTTTCAAGGACCAAAGTGCTACATTCAGGGAAGGATACACTGAAACAAGACAGAATGCTATGTGCAGATGGGACCAGTGTGATCTTAGAAGCTCCTATATTATAGGCTGGAAATCCTGACAAAATCCTTTTTTCAGGGTTAGTTGAAAATGACTTTGCAAACATAATTTTTACATAGTGAGCATTCAAACAGCATGGGTGGATGCCTCTAAGAGAACAGTTATACTAAGGTAAAAGGTGCACTTGGATTAATATTGACAGGAACAAGAAGTAGGTGAAGCATGTGTAACTTTTGCATTTGCTAAAAGGATGAAGATGAAAGCTCTCAAAGACAACATGTTTGAGATGCCCCTCACCCATCTCACTGAAGAGAGGAAGATGTTGAAACCTAATGAGTGGAGTTTGTGGCAGCACTATAAATAGAATTCCAATCTTTTTGCTTTTAGTTGTACCACTCTAGATATCTGAGACTTGGATTCAAATTCTGGCTATCCTATGTATTGAGTCCTTCAAGCTTTCTAATCTTACAGTGTGGAAATAGATAATCTTACTCTACCTCCTCCCAGCGTAGCTCTAATGATGAAAAATACCAAAGGATTTTGTGAAAAGTTATATAAGTGTGGGGTGATGTGGCATTTGTTTGCTTAATCTAAAATATTATCATATGACACCATCTGTTTGGTAAGCCCAATTTTATAAATAATAAATTAATGACAGTGTAAATTTGTTTGTCATTTTCTTTTACCCCTTAGTGCTGGACCCATGCTGTATATAACAGAGCTCAATAAATATGTATTGGATTATTGAAAAGCAAGATTTGTGAAATTGAAATGTGCTGTGACAACAGAGCTTGCTCTGAAGAAGTCTTTCTTTCACAGAATATATGCAGGTAAACTATACTCCAAAACTGATGTTGCTTAAAAATTCTGTGTGTGCCATGGATATTAGTTGCCTTTCAAGATGACCTAGGAGTAAATGCTTCATTGCTTGTCAGGAAATGTCCTGTAACATCAAGTTACAGATTCAGCATCAAATCAGAGTAACTCACCAGTCTCATCATTCTAGTTCTTTGCTCACTTGCTTTAAGTTTACTAGAAACTACTATGGTACAATTATTTAATTTTGCAAAATATGTAGACAACATTTGCCATACTACATTTTAAAAGCTTGTCAAAGATTTGCCTTAGAACTATAAATATTATGGTACAAATTTTTTATTGAATTGAATTTCACATGCCGTGAAATTAATCATCTCAAGGTGTAAAACTCAGTGGCATTTAGTATATTGCAGTGTTGTGCAATTACTCCTATCTAGTCCCACATATTTTCATCTTCACAAAAGAATCTGCATATCCATTAAGAAACTCTCAATTTCACCTTCCCTCTCCATTCCTGGAAACCATCTCTCTCCTTTGTGTCTCTATGGATTTACTAAATGACCCAATTTTATTGGTTTGTATTATTCTGTCTGGGAATATCTCCTTTAGCTGCGTACTGGTTTTGAAGAATATAATCAGTTTGTGTTCTCTTTTCTTGTTACAAAATAGAAGAATTAAAGAGAAGTTAATTGATTTGCCACAGGCCAGTTAGAGAGGTATTGGCTGAGTGTGCCAGAAATATAATAGACCATGACAGATGACATGTGTACTCAGCAAAGAAATGAATACAGGTTAGCACCTGCATATTTATTCATTTAGCCAGTCTTGGAATGTACTGTTGAGTGCCTCAACTTGAATAGGGTAGGGAACAACTCATTCATTCATTCATTCATTCAACCAAGAATAAGTACCTAGAATGTGCAAAGTCCTTGGCTATGCATTATGGATGGTGGCCATATATATTGCAAGTCACAGTTTTGTAAGTGCTAGCTCTTGCAAATCATACCTACTGAATAAATATTATGTTCTTTGAGAGGGAACCTTTAAACACACACATATGTGTTTGTTAATGTTCGAAAACCAAAGCTCCTTTAGCAGGACTAGTGGTTTTCTTCTAAAAGGTCTTTGCAAATCTCTAATAACATAACCTGGATATACAAAGGAAGCACATGGCATGTTCTCTCTGGCAATACTTGGGTGCTCTCAATGCCTGATTGAATTGACTGTTGGATCAGTCAACTTGCTCTGGGGCTGTTTAAAAGCCTCTTCATCAAGAGATCAGCAAATGTGCTTGTATATAAACTCACTGTAGTCTCCCACTAAAACAGGGCCTTTGATGCCCTGATGTCTGGTCAGTTCTCTTCTATGTGTGCTACTCATGTATAGGGATAAGTTAGGCTATAAACACAGTGCTGAGTTTTGAAATGAACAAAATAGGAGGACCTACCCATGTCATTAGTGCTGTTGAAAAGCATTATTTTCAGCATGAATTTGTGTTTAATTTGACCCATTTTTTATTTAAAAGAAATCCAATTATTCATGGAACTAGGACCTGGGAACCCTCAGCCCCTCCCCAATATCATGGTCAGCCTGGCCCTTCATGATAAGAAGTTTCAGGTTATTCTATTGAAATCCAAGGGACCAAAGAGTGTTTGTTATCTGTTGTCTTTCAAAAGCCTCTAAGCAGTGAAATTCTATCTGAGATAGTGAAAGAGACACAAGACCAGACTAGCAGGTGTTGATCTAAAAACAGGTGAAAACATTCTGAAAAACAGCCCGTGTAAATTTATTTTTGTGCCTTCAGGTAGGGAATGTCTAACAAATGGAACATAACTATATTTTAAAGTTATAGGAGATGTGTAAAAATTTTATGATATGCAGGTTGATTATATAATCACAATACTGAATTCTCTTTTATAACACAGGAAAGATGACATAAATGTCAATGCTCAAACTAATAGTAGTTTAAATTGAAAGATTTCCAGTTTTAAAGAAAATTTCTCTCCTGTGATTCTTAATGGGTTCATGTATTATTGAGCCCTTGCTTATTCTTTGAATGAATGTGTCCTTATTTTTTTGGTACCAGTGAAATGACTCCTATTTGACCTTGAAAACAAATAAGGAAAAATATTCTTTGGTTATTCTTGTCTGATGTTTTCCACTAAGTGATTGTAGCCATGTTAAGATTCTTCTTCACAAGTGATTAGTTTTTCCCAAAATGGTCCTAGGCCATGAATATATTAATACTGTGTTATTCAAAGAAAATTATCTACAGGAATTCTATCTCTCCATTCCTCTCTGATAATCTACAACTCTTTTCTATTCAAAATCAAATTTTTTTAAAAAAAGGCTTTTCTTTAGGAACCTTCCTTTGTTTAACCCAAGACTATGTGCTCTTATTCAATCATGTACTGAATTCATTTGTGTGAGTTGGAATCTTGTTCTTGTTAATTTTGTAGGATATTGTTTCAGCTTCTCCAGTTAAGTAGACGCTTGCTCAGAATGGACTCCAAAGCTGGGGTCAAGGAGAGGTTTGATCATGTAGGGAATATTCAATAAGTGTCGGTTGGTTTGACTCAAGGCTAGCATATTTTGTTTTCATCTTTCTCTTTGTATTTGCATGTGTGCCACAGATTTTTCAGCATTAAACATCCCATGCATAGTTAGTAAAGAAAGGAGAGAGAAAAGGAAGGAAAGAAGTAGGAGGGAGTAGAGAGGAAGGATAGAGAGGGAGGAGAGTGGAGAAAGAAAAGAGGAAGAGAAGGAGGAGAAAGAAAAGGAAGGGAAAGAAGAGAACAAAGGGAGGAGAAAAGACAATTTTATACACTAGCAAAAAAAAAGGGCTGGGTATGTGGACCAATATGAATGCTCTGGGTTCAGTCATCAGTCCTATTCCAAGTTCCTGTATCATGGTGTCACAAATGTGATTAAAGCCTGTATCTTCTATTACCCACCACATTGCATGAGTACAAACGTTATATCCTTGTTCCCATAAGATTTTCACCATTCAGCAGAATGCCTGGCACACAGTAAACATTCAGTAAATACACCTTGAATGAACATATTTGAGGAATATGAGTGCTATGGCTTACATCTAGATGTCCCCCCAAAGCTTCATGTCGTCCTAGATGGGGCTTTCCAGACGTGGCTGGCTCTAGAATGTGTTTTACTGGCATTAAATGTGTGATGCTAGGATCAGGGGTGTGTGGTGACTGAATCTGTCCACTGATTGGGCATAGTTCTGGGTGTGGAAAATGGGAAGGTCCACCCTGCGTGTGAGTGCTACCTGCATAGAATATAAGGGACAGAAAGAGGGCTGATGTCATGGTTTACAGTTTTGCTGCTTCACTACTACACTGTTTGCTGCCTTGCTGCCTTCTACCTGCTGCCTGCTATAAACTGTTTCTCCTCTGCCATTCCACCCTGTCTTGGAGCTAGTCAATGATGGAACCGCTACAGACTTGAGCTACAGTAAACCTTTCCTCCTTTAACTTTGGGCTTCAGATATTTTGTCTCGGTAATGAGAAAAGTAACTAAGACAATGAGTGAGAAGGTGCAGAGAGAACATAGACTCAGATGTCCCATAGGGTTCTCAGGACAGTTTTAAAATTCCAGAGAGGAATAATATGCAAGACACATTCTGAAAATGTCTTCATTAGCTATGGATTTAGCTGGCATTAATAGAAATTCAGGTTAAACACAATGGAGGAGGTAGAGAAGGTAGCTGCTGGCAGTTACTGACAGACCAGCAATACTCCTAAGAGGAGGAAGAGACAGCTGATAAGGGAAGGTGGGGTGCAGAGGTTTCTAAGAACAAGTCATCTCTCCTACCTGCTTGCCGAGAGCACTACCAGTTCTCTCCTGGATCTGGCAGATCCATTCTTCAGAATCACTGTAGCAGCCTTGAAAATGATTTCCCAGTACTAGATTTGGTCCTGGGTGTAAAATTGACTGATTATTTTAATCTTATAATTTGACACCATCACCAACTCATATTGCTTTGAGAATGCTAATCTGTTTCCCAGTAAGACTATCATAAACACAGAGAAACTTATATGCTATTTAGAATTTGAACTTTCTCCTCTTTACTTGGGGTATAGACAAAGGCAGTATGGGTTGTGGTAGCTACGTTTTATGTCCCTTCAGCAAAGTCCTGTAAGAAATTATTGTAAACATAGAATTTTTTTTTTCTGGCACTGGGAATCGAACTCATGACCTCATGCTTGCCAGACAGGTGCTGTGCTGCTGAGCTAAATCCCCAGTCCCTGCAGGGAATTATTGAGAACAGGAGGGTTGGCAGTGGAACAATTAGGCATAGCAGTTTGTATGTGTCCTCCTGCACTAGTATTTGCTATAATATAATACATTTATACATGGGCCTGATTTTTCAAATTTAGAAATTCAGCCAACCTCTTAAACCCAAAACATTTGAAAAACAAAAATCTACACCTGTCCTGAATACACACAGAGCTTTTTCTTGTCATTATTTTCTGAGCAACACTCTGCAGATGCTGCTGAATGACTCTATCAAAACACTGCAGAGTTGTTTATGTATTCATAAATATACATAAATTTTCATTTGTGAATGAAAAAATAAACAAAAAGTTATTTTTTTCACATATTTTCAGTAAGGTAGTCTTTTTTCATGAGTGCAAAGAAAAATTTAAAACAAACAAGCATGTTCAATAAAGACCTAAGACTATGGCTTATCTGCCCATAAATCTTTCTACAATTGTAGCTAAATACTATTTTTCCAGTTATCTCTCTTCTAATCAGGTGTTTGGTGAAGGAAATTTATCTCCTCCTCCCAGCTTGACTTTTATTTCTTTGATATTAGAAATAATGATAGATGATTGGTTATTTCCTAGTAGTCATTTGATCTGATAGCTTTGACACTGAGTAAAAAAAGAATAGTGTGAAAAAATGAACTTGTAAAAATGTCAGATTTATTACACTGGACAAATAACCTATATTCCAAGCCCCAATGATTGAAGTCCTTCAATTTGAAGTTATAAAACCTGAGTTAAACATGTAACAGACTTCTTTTTTCTAAAAAACTTTTCCCCATTTTGCTTAGTAGAAGGACTGCTTTTATCATTAAACTACTTCTATAATAGTCACCTTAGTTTATAATGAAAGAATCTGAAAAAATTGATTTCAAATTTATTTTTGGCTGGCACTAGTTTTTTGTTTTTGTTTGCTTCCTTGTTTTTGTTTTTTGCTCCTGCAGTGAGTTTACTTTATTAAATGTCTGCTTCCTATTTCTGAGAGGACTGTGTTAAAATGGAATCAATTATATTCCATGTAGACATCCTCCAAATACTGGTTCACAGCTACACGCAGGTGACACTGTTAATATTACGAGCTGAGAGTCTTTGAGATCGACCTCTTTAAGAAACAAAGGGGGAGGGGAGCAGAGAAAGAAAAACTACACACCTGCAACCTATTTCTTTTTGAAATAAAGCCTTTGAGCAGATGGGAGATGAGATAGAGAAAGAAAACAGGCGAATTGCCAAGAGAGGTTTGTTTACAATACAGGCAAGTTCCTTCAGAAGTTGATAGGGAGCTGTTGCCATGGAAATGAAGAGAAATATTGCTGCAGGGTTTCGCAGAACAAATTCCTACTACAAATGTACCTGGATCTGAAAATGATGGAGAAGGGAAGGGGAACAAAGAACTTCCTGAATAAGTTTTCAGTAATGCCTCTTCTCTTTACCTTTTCAGTACATTCTTCAGAGCCTGATAGTTCATTGCCTGGTGGTGTGCAAAATAGGCAATGAAAAGATATGTTGCTATTAAATAGGTTCCTAACTGGAATGGGAGAATTAGTGTTGAAGTGAGGAATGAACAATACATGACATTTTTCAGTTTTGGAACATTGACTAATACCTATAAGATTTCTGGCAAATAAATTATCATTATTAAAAATAAACTGGAAAGACATTTTTAGTGCTGATTGCAACAGTATAGGTAAAGTGCCTATATCTGTTGTGTACTACATCTAGTACACTACCCCAAATGTGCAAATATCAACTTTTAGGACTTATCCCCCCCCCAACCTCCCTTCAGAAAGACATAAAAAATAAAACTCTTAATTTGTAATTTCTCACCTGATTTCAGAGCTTAGGCTTTTCTCTAATTTTAACCACTGTGACTTAATGCTTATTTTTCTTTTAAAAAAGAAAAGACAGAGAATCTTTCCTCAAATTACTTTTCTGACATGTGAGTTGTTTATGGACAAACTTTAGTCCTGCAAATCTTCGGCTTTCCGAATTTCCTATCAGGAAGTGCTTAGTAGGCCATTTTCCTGCCTGTACCCTTGCTGACAGTTCCAGTAGAGGATGCTGTCGCTTTTTCCTCTTCCTTTTCCCGCCTCCCACCCTTTTATCCTAGTGGGATTCTTGTTAGGTTTTAACTGAACAAAGCAACACCTGTGTTTTTTACTCAACTTCAAACTCCACTTCTTTAGCTGCCTACAAGGGTTGTTTTCATTGACAACAGGTAATTAACAACTTCACACAGATCGAGGAACAGTGATAGTGAGGAAAAGCTGTAGAAATTTTCTGCTCTCTATTACTCAAATGAATTTAGATGCTGGTGATCAAAATGTGACATTGTTTATGAGACACTGTAATACAGGGTTACAGAAAAAGCAATAATAAACTAAGTGAAGGAATCTGATTTCTCTTTTTAGCTCTTTCATTAACCAAGTGTAACTTACAAAACTTGCCTAATCCACCCTCCTTTTCTTTCTGTTTTTTTCATGGTACTAAGGATGGAACATGGGGCCTTTACACTGAGATACCTCTCTAGCCCTTTGTTTTTTGATTGTTTTAAATTTTGAGACAGGGTCTTGCTGAATCACTAAATTACCCAGGATGGGTTAGAACTGTGATCCTCCTTCCTCCAATTCCCAGACTTCTGGATTGTAGGCATGCGGCATCATTCCTGGCGCACTCTTCTTAACTTTATACACCAGATGTTAGAACGGTTGATTTCTCCAGTCCCTTGTAATTTTATTATTCTCTAAGAATCATATGCAGGCTCATAAACTCTAGGAGCAACTGTGAAGTCATTATTGTTTTTTTTCTTTCTCATTCCTGTACGCTGCATTATCCATCACACTCACCCAGGCCTCTCTCCTTTCTCAGTCCAGTGTCTCCCCATATGATACACAAGGGACCAGTAAACACTGTTTGAACAATATTATGCCATCTGGTAGGATTTCCGGCAGACTTTCCGGTGTTACAATTCCCTTCAAACTACTCGGTGAGATTCCTTAAGGTCTGCATATTCAGAATTACTTGCAAGGCAATTCATCTCACCTTTAGGGTTCAGTTAGGCCTCTGGAAGGTGTAAGGACTTAAAGGAATCCAGGCAGACCCAAGAGTGGCTGCTTTGGGATGTGCAGTCTTTGAGCTCAGGCAATAGGAAAAGTGTGTTTAAATATCAGTTGCATCTCCCAGAAGCTGTGGGAGTTTGCACCAGCTAGTTAGTTTCTGTTTCCTCATTTTAAAACACAGAGACACTGATAGTATTAACCTCAGTGGTTGTTTAAATGAGTGAATACATGTACAATGTTCACAGCAGTACCTAGCCAAGAGCAAGCTGTCACCTAGTGTCAGCCTTGTTACTGAAAGAGAGATGGTCTACAGGAATCCTGGAGTTGATTCCCGATGATTTCAAATGCCCACTGTTTCTAGAGTTGCCTGATCTTTTTCTATTTTAAAAATTACCTTCATGTCCTTATTGATTAATGCCTGCTTTCCTCACTTCTTTATTTTACCCCCAGGATATACATTTTATACTCTACCTAACCTAGCCCTGTCATAATAAAAGAAGGACCCTCCCCATTTTGCATTATCGTAAACTTCTGGAAAAGGAAGGTAACTAGCTCATCTTACTTCACTGAAATATATTGCTCACTTAAAGGCAATTAGTAGTTCTGCGGTTCAGGAAAGAGGGTATTGATTTTTCTCTTGGTTCCAACAGAGTGGTTGGTATGTGTATGTTTTATATTGAATTGCAGGAACTTAAAAGTGGGGACTGCATTTCACAAGTGACACCAGCCTGTTTGTATGTAATGGAATGTTACACTCACAGTGTGAGCTCAGGGCATGTTCATTAATGGGTTTTCTTATTTTGAAATGAGGGGTTCTGAAATATTCTCTGGATAAGGCTGCTGATATTTAATCATGGTGAGAGGAAAGGTGGAGGCTGAGAAACTGTTTCCAAGCTCCTTCTCTTCCGACTTGTCTCTCTATGTTTCCCAATTGGGCTTTTGGAGGGCAGAGATGGGCTTTGCTTATTGCTCTCACTCTCGCTAATGATGCTAGTGATTTAGCACTGTGCCTACTGAATTCGAAAGAAAACGCAAGAGGGCTTGGCTACATTAACTTTTATTTTTTGCTTACAATTTAGTCAGATGCAGGCTAGGGGTGAGAATCCCACTGCTGTGGATTGCCTCTCCCATCTAATCTGTCCACAGAGTTCTCCACTGCTCTCTGTATGTGGTTGGCAGACGCACAAGAGGACCATGTGGTTGGTGCATGCAGGCTGCATGGGCAGGACTAGTGAGCGCATATGCTCTTCCGTCCAGAGCACTTGCTACACAGCTTGTTACATGGCAGCACCTAGTTGCCAGTGAGGCTGGACAACGGAGGCCAGTTGAGTGGGGAACAACTAGTCAGTTCATTGGTTCTGTTTAAAAAATAAAATATTAGCAATGGAGTTAAAATCTTCTGTATGCTTCTCAGTGTTGCTCAGGAGTAAGAACTATTTTATTTCTATGATTTTTGGTTATCATTTTATGATATGTTTATATCTAAACTTTAATTTTTGGTCTTATATCAACGATACTGTATTACATGTATTCTTCGGTGACTTCGTTTTTCAGCCATCTTTCTGATTGTGCACTTCATACACGTTGATATGTGTAGTTAGTTGCAATTGATCCGTTTTTACTGCTGTGTAGAGTTGTACTTGTTGAGTAAATCACAGTCGATTGATCCAGTTTCCTGGTCATGGGCATTTGGGTTGTTTTCAGGCAGTTCTTTCTTTTAAATGCAGTGTTGCTATGAATACCCTTGTACAACTCTTTTCATACACATCTGTAAATTACTCTTAGCTATGAATGTTTCTGTTATACCAGAATACCACTCTATTAAAATTTCATGCAGTGTATGGATCCTTCAAGGAAATCTTAAATAATTTAGATTTCCATTCATTCTGTCTAGCTTGGTATAAGTTGCTATTTAGTGCTGGCCTCATGAAGTATGGACAAAGACAGATTGGAATAGTTTAACTCTCGAAATCCATTATCCTACTTTGGCTTACGAAGAAAATTAACAAAATTGAATCCAAAAAGGCCTAGTTGTCCTGCCATTAGCTGTCTTATTTTGAGCAACTGGAAAGGCTCTTTTTTGAGGTTCTCTGTTACAGTGGTAGCACATCACTTTGCTGTAATAGAGACAGAGTTATTTGAGAAATGAAACAGGAGAGTCCTGTCATTTTTTTTTTTTTGTCTCAGCCTCATTCTTTTGACTAAAAGTTTTTATTTTCTTTCAGAAAGCAAACTTAGTTCTCTTGATGTTACATAAGGGATACATAACCTACTAGTTTAAGAAAAGCAGAAATGTTCTGAATTTTAGAACTAGAAAGAACAGTGTTCATGGTTCTCAAAATGAGGATGACTTTATTGGAAGAATAATGACCTCAGTGGCATTGTCATAGCAGATGACAGGGTGACTTTCACAGGCCTGTTTTTGATAGCACTCAGCTATCCACGCAGATGGCATACCTTTGGTGAGAAAAATTGATAAGTTTCACATTAGAATAACTTTCCTATAGTTCAAGAGAAGGGCAATATTTTCCGTAAGAAGAAAAATTGGGAAAACAATTGTTGGGGCAGAACCACATGAGGTTTGGCACATAACTCACTCATTAGACACCAGATCTCATAGACTGACACATACTTTTGGTTACTCTCTCATGTGACTCAGAGGTTTGCATATAATCGATGCCTCAGTTAATGAACTTAATTTGTTCTACGATTTTGGTAAAGGTGACCATGTTTGTGTTTGAATGGAAAAGTTGCATTTGTCACCTACTTCAAGGTTTGGAAACAAAAACAAAATTTTGCCAAATTCTTCTGTTTGCGAACCAAAGTGTTTGTGAACCAAGGTACCACTGTACCTAGAACTTGCCTATGTGAGGAAACCTTTTCAAACTTTACAGGCTAAATATTGGGGACTGGGATACATATACACGCACATACGTTTTAAACTGCATAATTTTTTAAGTACATGTTTGAAAATCATCTGCAAGTTCAAACCACATCATAATGGAAAAATTCATTTTCCATGGATAAAACTGTGTTATGGTAGCAATTTTTCTTGAAAGGAAATGAAGCAGAGTGAATAGAGAGTTTATAATCTTCCTTTGGGTTTCTTAGCTACAAATATTCAGTCCTTTACCTTTTCAGAATCTGTTATTTGTAGCTTGATATCTTAGTGGCCTAACATGCAACGTATTAGCACGTCATGCTAGGACTTTAGAATCCAAATGCTGTAAGCTTGATCTTGAGCTATAATACCTTCTCAAATCTGTCTGTGCCTTAATTTGTAAAATAGAAGCAATGATACTATTATTTATTTTTAATATCATAGTCAAGAATTGAAATAGGATAATAGACTTGAAAATATTATAAAGCCTATTATGTTATTTCCCCCAGGACAAATGTTAGTTGACCTGTTCTTCATGATACAGTGTGATATTTTTCTTACACAGTCAGTCTGGGGTCAGAAGTCCAACACATGTTTATTGGGCTAAAATTAAGATTTTGGTGGGACTGTGTTCTTTCTGGAAGCTATAGATGAGAGTTTGGTTCTTTGACTTTTTTAGCCTGTCAAAAGCCTACATTTCTTGGTTCATGACCCCTTACCCTATTTTGAAAGGCAGCTGTGTAGTGTCTTTAGCTCTTTCTCACTGTAACCCTTCTGCCTTCCTCTTGTAAGGACCACTGTGCCCATCCCAGTAGTCTAGGATAATCTTTCATCTCAACATCCTTAACTTAATCACATCTGCCAAGTTCCCTCTGACATGTAGAGTGACATTTTTTATAACTTGATGAGATTATGACAGGGACATATTGAGTGTAGCTCTTGAGAAGGACTCATGGGAACCCCTAATTCTTTTCATCCCCTTTAGAGTACTTTCCCAACCTCTAAGCTCCTTACTTTCTTGTTCTCTATCTGAGTGACTAAACACCCTGTCTTGAATGACTTGTCTTGCAGGACATTTATTGATGCAGCAGTCTTGAACGTCTGTAGCTAGGATGTGATTTGAAGCAAATAGATTATTTTCAATATACAGAGTGGTAACTGGACTGCCAGCAGAGTACTTCTGACATGCTGATTTGGATAAATTTATATTTGCATGAGGGGAGGAGCAGTCAGGCTTTGGGCCAACACTGGAGCAGAAGCAGCATGCTCATGGAGCAGTGTTCCCTTAAGTCGAGAGAGCCTGAGCATGGTGAGGGATGCTGGAAATTTTTGCTGGATGAATCCCTCCCTGCTTCACGGTGGCATCCAGGATGGTCATTCCATCCCTGTTGCAGGTCTGTACCATGTGGCAGGCAGTCCTCCAGGTGGTCACATCTCTTTCTAAGACAAGAAAAGGACCTTTCTGATCCATGTGATGAAAGGATGATCTTGGGGTGCATCTTAGGTATACTGGATAAGGAACATATTTTCCTTATGATAATCACTATTCTCATTCTATGGTCCCCTTGGATCATTCTTAATGGTGGTCATGTGTAGAAAGCAGGTTGCTCATCTACGTTCAAAGATACCACAATCTAGAAATGTGAGGATTATTATGGCTTATGAGATTCAAGGGAAGACGTGGTTGAAAGATATATCCGTTCTATAATTACCCCTCAAAATTTCATACAATAAATCTAACATGATTAGAACATGGATTATTATTCACATTGAATCAGACTTGTATTTGTGACTGTTATCAACAAAGCCTAATAACCTTTGAGAGAGTACTTAGAAGCCAGTATTCACGGCTAGTGGGGTGGAGAGCAGGGTATGTGATACAGGTAATGAGTAATGACGCAACCAACGTCACTTCTTTCTTAGATGGAAAAAATGGTATTGGAGGTTTTCAGAGGCAAAAAAAAAAAAAAAAAAAAAAAACCAGAACCACATTGTTCTTATTGTTTTTATACAGCCAGGATTTGAAGAGCCATAATATTGTGAACAGTAGCACCATTGCTACTGTATTCTCATGGTGGGAATTAATGCATTTAACAATGAGGGGTATAAAGAGATGGAACCCAGGTCTGAAAAGAAAGAGATTGTTGGGAGCTGCCTTAGCCGCTCCCCTAAGATGGCGCCTGTTTCCTGC
>NW_004955404.1:27714679-27729955 GCF_000276665.1 Chinchilla lanigera | reverse complement strand
GACTAAGTTCTTACTAAAACGGCGCCGGACAAGTTATGGAGCCTGAACTTAGAAATAATCTTCATGGATTCTAACTGGACAACAAACAAACATGTAAATACCTTCTCTACTTATCATTTCAACTCTTTTTTGATAAGACCCCGTACATGACCTCATGAATATTGTAGTACATTTTAAAAAGCAATTATAATTTTTGTAAACACAGGACCTATAAATGAATGAATGAATGAATGCCTGGAGTTTGCATATCCAAAAGGTGACCCTGTTTGGGGACAAACAGGACGATTCTTCCCCTTTCTTCTAATACCCATGTAAGAATTCCTGTGTTTTGATTTTTTACCTTGATTTCATAAAAATTTAAGGAGGGGGACAAGAAGTAAAGGTACCATGTAATTAGCACATCAAAGCCGATCTCTTCCCCCATTGCACTTTTACATGCTGCTAGTGACAGTGTGTCAAATCTCCAGGCTTTATCAGTTTGTCATTTCCATGAGAATCACCAGAAGTAGCCCAAAATAATAGCAGCTCTTTAAAGACTTGTAGTGAAATCTAAGCCTTATTGAAAAGGTCTGAATATTGTGCCTTTCCAGTAAAAAAGTAAATCCTTTCCTTTCTAAATGTCAGTTGCAATTTTAAAACTCATCACAGCTGTTATACTTTCAAAGACTTTAGAGGGGTGTGTCTCTTCATTATGTTTCTATTAGCTGAAGCAAGCCGGCGCTTACATGGGCGGTAGAAGATGTGGGAATGAATAATCAGTCATCATCTTCGTAAGTGCCTACAGAAGGGCCTGAAGAGACACCAGCAATTCTGACACTTCCACCCCACTATTTGACTGACAATTAAAAGAGCATTACATCAGACAAATAAAAAATTCAGCTGCTTAAAAATGAAGTTGTCTCCCGACAAGAAGTTTCAGAAAAAGTAAAGAAAACATATGTTCATGTTTATGCAATTCCACTTGATGATTTTATAGCAAGGCAAACAATGCAGTTAGGAAGAAAAAGGGGAAAATGAGCTCTTGTTAATTAGCACATTCCAGAAGCACTCTGTGCATGTCTTCAGAACAGTGATGATCTACTAGAATGTGTTTAGCTAGAGTATCTACAAGTAGTTAGAGTATTTTACAAATATTAGTTTGTACTTTACAAGTATTTATCTAGATAAAAGGGTACATACTACCTCATATTTCTGGTCCTAAAACCAAGTTTATTATTCCAAACTATATCTCACGGAGGTTTCACTAGTTTAAACTACCTAGAGAAAAGCGGTGACCAATAAATAGGACTGATAAGATACAACATCAGCAAAGAGTAGTATATGAACTACAAATAGTGTGTCAAGCTAAATGCCTATTATTTCAACAGGAGAACAGACTAGGATACTTAGAAGCTGAGTTTGCTCCTAATAATGGACTTAAACAGAGAATTAAGAGTCTGTATAGGGATGGCAGTTTATTTGTGGGTTTCTCTAAGAGTGAAGAGGGGTTGATGTAAGGACTAAGATGTTAGAAGGGAATATAAGGACTTAGATCTAAAAGTGGCTGCATTTTCATGAGGACACGACAGTGTGAAAAATGTTGGTGAGATCTCCAAAACTCATTTAGGATAGAAGCATGCAAAAATAAAAAATAATTTAAAGATTATCTTTGAAATTGGGTATGGTAGGCAGCATCATGGCTCTGGTGTAAGGTTCTGGGTATAAAAGAGGGATTTGGAAGAAACTATTAAAGATGACATTCCAAAGAGTGAAGCCCCATTGAAAGGCATCAAAGGTCCAACTTCCTTGGGTCTGAGAACCTCAGCTAACAACAGGGGTATGTATGGATTAGATTGGTTAAATGCATACATGTTCTTATTTATTTCTTAACACTAGCTGGTTGGTTGTATTTTCCTGTTTCTCCCACCTGACACCTATTCATCCAACAGTGACTAGGTGCATTTGATGTGCTCAGTGTGGTTGGCTTATTCATTAGGTAATTAGGTTTACAATATGTTTGAGAGTCCAGAAAAATGTTCTAATGGCTTTTATAAAAACAAGAAAAAATTAACTTTTAGTTTCAAGAAAATGTTTTAGCATATACCTATTCATTTTTATATCAAAATGGTGTGTGTGTATATATATATATATATATATATATATATAATCTCCACATTATATATATATAATCCCCACATTATATATATATATATATAATCTCCACAAAGGTTGAAGTAGATAAGGCCTCGGACAGTGATGGGATGTTTTTTAGAGCTTTCAGTGATATAAACAGGCTGTTATGGCACATGTGCCATAGGTTTGCCCACTGGCCTAGGGAGACAATAATGCAACAGGGGTAGTTAACAGTGCAATAGGGGGAAGGGATGCAGGAGTGAGCAGGAAGAAGTCTTTCACAGTACAGGAGAGTGAAATAAGACGCAAAATATAGAAAGTAGCATTATAATATAACACACCCTCCAACAGAGTTAAGTCCAGTGAATTTATAGAAGGCCTAGTATCTTAGGATCACCATCAAAATTCTGAAGAACCTGGAGGGCTTGGTAGCAAGGCTAGGGAGGCATGTCTGAAAATCAGTAATAAATTAGAGGTGATAGCCTTATTTCCTTATGTTGCATAGCCAGTTCACCAGACGTTTACCTGTTGTCCTTCTAACTGCTGCAAATGATAATTCAAGTATATTCTGGGAAATTATTAATTCAGCTACTTTGATCGTTAAGAGATTTAGGTTTGATACTTGTTGCTTTGAAATATAAGCATCTCATCTAAAAGCATCTGAAATAATTGTGAAATGTGTAACATGATATATATTATATTATATTGTATATATAATTTACTACCTGTTTCTATGTTCATGATTACTTCCAGATTCTTCAGGTTTTTGAATTGATGGCAATCCTAACATATCATGTTTGAGTTGTTGAGGTTGAAATAGACATTTTCAAATGATGCTCTATAAAATACTTCCCAGGATCATGATTTTATTTTCTCTCCAAAAGACAGATTTGTAATTTAGTAAGTTCTTTTTGTAGCTTCTTACTCTAAAATCACCACCACCACAACAAAATAAAAACAAAAGGAAGAAACTGTGTACATTTGTTTTGTCACAACAGATAATGCTAATATATATCCCTCATTCATTTTGGTTATATTTAATAATACATTTCTTTCAAACCATGAAAGTCCAATGTAGTTACATGCTGTCTGATGAAAGTAGGCATTCAGATAAAGATATATACTTTATTCAGTAAGCAAATATTTATTGAATTACCACATTATGCCAGACATGCTACTACTCCAACAGGTAACAAGTTATCTAACTAACTAACTAACTAACTAACTAACTAACTAATTAACTAACTAACTCACAGTCCTCAGCCTGAAAAGACTCACATCTTAGGGAGAATGCAGGCACAAAACAGTAGCGACAATTATTGTTATAGTCATCTTCCGTATTAGGCAGGTCTTCTACCTATGCTTTGGATGTGGATACTTCTAAGGCCATGTGTACACTAACAGTGAATGAAAAGACTGACTACTTATAAAACTGGGAATGTGGAGATGAAAAGAGTGGCATTCTCAAGCAGCTCTGAAATGGCTTGCAGGAGCAGAGAGAGGAACTTGGCTGGGATTCTCACTGTGGTTGTGGGGTTAGAGTCACCGAACATGGACAGGATCTCATGTGGTTCGAACCTTGTCAGAGGATGCAGCACTCAGGCCTTCTTATCAGTGTGTCTAGATCCATGTTACAAACACCAAGAAAAGAGTGCAATGTAAAAGCTCTCTGCAGTCCAATACTGTATCCCTCACTGCAAACCCAAAAGTTTTGTGTGGGAGATTGGCAAAGCGTGCTAACTTCAGATGGCTGTTTAGCCAAGTTTCAGTCTTAGAGGGTTTGGAGAAGTTTTCCTGGAGAAAAATGCCCTTGGAGACTCAACTTAGGTTAGGGTGGAAGGGGATCATGAGGGAAGCCCCAAAGAGTAAAGTGCACAGACCTGCTTTCAGAGGGATGTTTATGGATGGGCACATGGGAGCAGGTAAGCCTCAGGGTGTGAGGGTAAAGCTTCATTCTGAGAAGGAGGGAGAATCAAGGCAGGGTGTTAATCAGATTTGCATTTTACAAATGTTTATTTTTCTTAGAAATATACTTAGAGTTTAACAAGAAGGAAAGAAATAAAATCCTAGGGAAAGGAGAGATATGGCTTGACCAGTTAACCTTCTCTTAATAATCACAGCAAAGCTGCTGTTCTTAACATTGTGTTACTGTATCTCTAAGGGTGTAGTGAGGCTTAGGGAAGCAAGGAGGGTTAGAAGCTCTAGTCAGTCTTTCAAGTTATGGAAATCTGTATACACTCATACACCATTCTGAGATACTGTATTATCTCAGGGGAAGGACTCTATGGTTTATGAAAAAAAGAAATAAAGAAAGAGAGAAAAGAAAGAAAGAATGAAAGAGCGAGAGCAAGAGAAAGAGAGACAAAGAAAGAGAGAGAAAGAAAGTCTCCTGAGCTGACTTGGGTATAGGGCACCCTCTGCCTTGCAGAAGATTACTGAGATTTCAACACAGACCTCTAAGGGTAGTTTTCAGGCTGAGGTCCAGTGAGGACAAGGTGTCGAGGTAGAAGATCGAAGAGGAGTAATGAATTGTGTAAGGATGCTAGAATCACAGAAAGGCAGTCTCCAAGAGAGAAAGAGGAGTGATGTACTCCTTGTTCTTAAGAAATGTTCCATTTAGTTAAAGAGGACAAGGAAAAAAGATAAACATAACATAAAAAAGTAGAGCTGAAGTCATCAAGAGGGTCTGGGTGGAGAGGAAGCTAAGGAAAGCCAGGCTAGAGTGCCCATCACGCTGGACTCCCTTTCTGCTGTTTTTGACACGGCCACTAAGAACTCAGTGCTTGCGCGTGGGAGATTAATACTAGTCAGATATTTGTAATCTGTGGCCAGGATTTCCTGAACAGGTTCCCTTGCAGCTCTCTCAGCCAGCGGTCTTTGTCTTCCTGCCTACATTTCAGGTAGCGCTCCTGGAAGTCCTGGTGCGGCATGGAATGAGCTACCAGCGAAGCATGGACTCTGCTGTTCAGGGCAGGAGACAAAAGCGACAGAAGTTGGAATTGGTCTGCTGAGCAAAGACATTTTTTTTAAAAAGCAAGAGGCTGTGGAATTGGGGGAGGGGGGATTTGATTAAAGAAAGAAAACCTTCTGTGACCAAGGCAACCAGAAGGCCCCCCAAAAACCTGTGGGAGCTTGAGGGAAGAGGCATGAAGAAGTCCTGTAGATTTGTTACATCAAGAAGTTAATGTTTTTAATCAAGGTTCCTAGGTGACCCTTATGCAATTAACTCATGGTCCAGTTGTCCTATTATGTATCTTTGTACATTCTCTTCTCTTTCCCTGACTAGCACCACTAAATTTGAGAAGTGGTTATGAGCTGCTACTTTCAGCATTAATTTAATCCTAGTGCTCAGTTTGTTTCTTTCTCTTTTGTAGCTAAGTGAAAAAAGGAGGAAGTTATTTCAATCAAGGTTTTATCCTTTTGAGAGAAAAGGGAATAATTTAAATACATGGAGCATGGTATTTGTAAAACCAGGGCAAGTAGCCTAATAAAATAATACTAACCATATGAACGAACCCACATTTCACTCTCCTTGCCAGGTGCAACTTATCGGAGCTGAATAGCTTTGTAGATCAATGTTCAGTCAAGTGGATACAGGAAAATGATTACAAAAGTGCTGTTTTAGGAAATTAAAATTTCAGGAGCGTAATTGAAAATACATGCCTTAATAATTTTGAACATTGTGCTTAGGATTGCCTGAATTTAAAAACAGGAAAATTAGTTTTCACCCTAGACTTCAAGCTGAAAATAATAGAGAGTAAACAGATAAAAAATACTTTACAACATGCTTTTTATCAGAAGAAGCATTTAAATTTAACTTGCTCTGTAACACTATTAAAGTATTTTATATTGCATTCTGCCACCCTCATCCAGTACTAGTTAAATTTTACTCACCAATTAATTTTTAGGATTTTGTCCATTAGCAGACCTGTGGTTAGTTGCATACTATCTATGATTCCTCAGGGAAAAAATGTTTCATTAATGGAATAGCATGCTCTAAATGTAGCCAGCACACATGGTACTCAAATACTCATAGAAAAAATTCACTGGGTTGAATTTTCAGGAGTACAGACTTGGATGACTAGGCTGGATTTACAACACCAGGACCTTTAGGTAAAGTTTTAAAGTTTAAGTTTTCCAGCACAGGAGATGCCCAGGTGCAGGAGCAATATGCTTAAAATTAGAAAGAAGGAATCTGTGGAAATCTACTGCTCTCTCCAGTGTGTCTAGGGAAGATGATGACTAATCTGCTGGCTTCTAAGTAGATTTTTGAAGATGGTTCACTTTACAGCTATTTGATTTTGTCAATGACAGAGCAAAATGAGAAGGCAAGGTGAAAGATGGTGCTTGGTGATATGTGTTGTATTTCATGACCTTGATCACTCTGTTTTGAATGTTTTTTCAAGAAACAATGGTGTATTTGTACAGTGTATATACGTTCCTTCAACTGTCTTTCTCATTGCTAATAGAAATTTATGAATTAGCTTCTCTAAGTTTTAGGATGTCATCTGTGGCTATACCTTGGAGAGGATCCCTGGCAAACTAGACCTATTTAGGAATCCTTAACTTTGACACTTGACTGTAGTCTACAGCCATATCACCCTGAATGCGCCTGATCTTGTCTGATCTCCTAAGCTAAGCAGGGTCGGGTCCGATTAGTACTTGGATGGGAGACACTTGACTGTAAAGAAGAGATGGAAAAAATTGAAGTGCTCATCATTTCTCATCGTGAAGTATGTGCATCATGCACAGAATTACTTTATTCCAAAGAAATTTTGCTCTAATCCCAGAATTAGAGCTGATGAGAAGCCACATCCATGTAAGAAACCAGATTTATGCTGTGACAGAAATACAGTTTCACAAATCATGACCATCCATTCAGTAATTCCAAATATATTAATGATTGGGTGATCTTAGGTAGCTTCTAAAAATTTTCTCACTGATTGGTCTGATTATGCCAAATTAAAAGACAGGGATCCAAATATCTGAAGTTCCAGTATGTAGAATGTAGCTAATATAATTATAAGAATAATGAAGTCAATGCAATTTGTTGAAAATATTATTAGACCTCAGTAGTAACTGTCACCCATAATCACAATGAACTACATTGCATTTGGACTTGTAAGTTATAAAGGACATTTTGTTGTGCTCTATCAAGTTTGAAATATTTAGGGTTAGAGAAATAGAGTTCAGTTAACATTTATTCAATGAAATAAATGTGCACATCTGCTAATAAATATAATGCACTTTGGGCACATATACAGAATTGTTGAGCTGGTGATATAGCTCAGTGGGACAAGCACCTACCTGGCAAGTGGAAGGTCCTGATTTTGAGTCCTAATTCAAAAAAAAAAAAAAATTGAATCAGTATTATTCCTTGGTAAGTTGTCTGCTTTTATCAACCCTAATGTAGCTTCTCGTTGTTTTGACTTTTCTTCCCATCTCACTAAATGCCATCTCTTCAAAATCTAAAAATGTAAGTGTTCTGAGAATGTCTAGCCTAGGTATCTGCAGGTAAAAAGTATTTTTTTCCTAACAAGCATTATCTGATACTCATACTGTAGTGTTACTAACATTTTTGTTGTTTCATTAGTAAACACTTTGCTGCTTATTTCCCTTAATCATTTGCTCAAGGAAAAGAATTGTGACCTGATATCTTGAGTATGAACTATCAGGCGGGCACTGACGCTCTATTCTCCTTCAGGTATATCAGCTATGAGTGAGGATGGTAATCTTCATTCAGTTTTCCCACACTGGAAGTCTTCTGTGTGCCGCTGCTCCTATAATGAGGTCAGTAGTACAAGCTTGCTGACTAGACAGCATTTTAGTGTGTGGTTTAGCAAAATACACAGACTACCTGTCAGAAACCACAAACTAAATGTTTTTTTCTGATGATGGGTATAATTTATCATTTGCCACTGGATCATGAAAATACAGTACTTTGATAGATAATGAAATAGTTTTATATGGACCTGTCTTCTCAATCTTCCAAAAGTGCAGAAAGAAAGGGGAGGTAACAAGTGGCCTGTTGTTTGGTTTACATGTTTTTATGGGGTCGGAACTTGGAGTACAGCAGAGACAGCTCATTTCTGCTTCACCATGTGAAGCGGAAACTGCAGCTAGGGGAAATTTGAATGATGGTATGCATCAAAGAGGCTAGGATTGTCTGAAAGCTTTTTCTCTTAAATGACTGGCACTTATGTTGACATGCTTTGAATGCTGGACTCACATGGCTTTCTCAATTGGCTTCTGACTCATCTCCATGTGGCTGAGCTCACTCACCCTCCTTGTGGCAGTCCCTGGGTAGCTGAATTGTTGACATGGTGGCTCTGGCCTTACAAATTCCAAAAAAAAAAGTGGTACTTTCGTGAACTTTTGGAAATCACTTCTGTTATATTGGGCAGCCCTATCTTGAGGCTCCCTAGATTTAAAGGGAAATGAGTAGACTTCATTTCTTGATGTTGAAGAACTCCGGCCTTCTAGGATGAAGCTATCCTAGAAAAAAGGTTTTTCCTTTGCAACAGCTTTATTCAGGTGTCGTGGACAGTGCTCAACTTGTTACTCTGTGATTCCTAAGTGACTATGTCCAGGCACATGTTCATGTTCTAAGTACGTACGGTCAGAGCTTCACAAACATGAGACAGTGAGGAGCTAAATTTTGCTGAGCTCTAACTTATATATGTAATTTTTAACCTCACCAAACTCACATCAGCACTAGACACATCTCTTCTCTGGGATAAACCCTCCTTAGGACTCTGGGAACTTCTCTTTCCAAGGAGATTTTGAAGGGCATTTGACTTGTTGCTCAGTGTCCTCTAAAGCTGTATATTTTTAAGTAGCTAAATATGTTTAACCACCACCCTTGAAGGCCATTTCTCAGGGATTCTCCCAGACCTCTTGCTCATTCTTGAGAAGAAAGCAATGAAGGTCCAGAGGATAGGAAAAAACTCACATTTATGTGGCTGCATTAACTTCTAATTAACATTAAAATAAAAATGTTTGAATATCTAGATATCAGTGTTTTATGGGCAGGTGCAGGGCTTTCCAAGGAAAGGAGTAGAGACTGTGTCCTCAAAGAAAGGTAGATAACCACACACGCCCTCTCAGAAGTGTACATTCTCCTGAGAAGCAGGTGAAGCACCCAGGGCAAGTAATTTATAACTAGGTACCACCATGCTTAACAGACAGCTGCACTACAGTGCAGGACAATTAGATCCAGGTAGTGTTGACAGAGAGTGCTTAGTGGTGAAAGTGAATCTTAAGAAGAAGAAACAGATTTCATGGTGACAAAATAGAGAAGGAAATCCAGGGTTTTTCTAGGTTTCTAAGTTGTTGAACTATTTTGGGGTCCACTTTCAAAGATATCTGTTTTTCTTGACCAAATTAAACCTTTGTAGCTAATTCTACCTGCCTGGAAATGTTTCCTAGCTAATATATTCCCTTTTACCAACTCTTATCTACAATCAGCTGCCAGAATCATGATTTCATGAAAGCAAGGCCCGTGCTTCACCAGCTTAGTGTCTTCAGCAGAATCTAAAAACAGTGCTCCATCTAGTATGTGCTGGGGACATTTTAATGAAATTGGATCACCTAGGGCAGATTTAGACCTTGATATCTTACGACTAACTCACACTTTCTGAGGTTCCCACTTCCGGAGCTCCTGAGGACTTCCCTGGGGTTATTCTGAGGTCTGTTGTAAAACAGACCCTCCCACAAGACAGTGCTGTTCTTTGGAAGTCTATGGGGCTGATTTCATTAAATAGCCATATTAGCTGTTTGAAGTCTATTATTCTGGGGGAATAGTAACCCTTGTTGAGTGAGCCCAGGTCCTAAGCAAAACATAATACATGTACACACACACACACACACATGCACACACACACACTTTTAAAATAGTGTTTGAAAGTAAAAAAGGCCTTATCTAAGTTTCATAATTATTCTTCCCTCTCCCCCACTTTAACACATTTTTTTTGTTTGTTTTTATCTTTTCTTATTCCCCTTGGAAACTTTTTAGGCTTCAGGGATTGCTGCTTCTCCTTGTTCATATGCACTTTGTACATTCCTAATACAAAGGCTTGTGTCATTCTCAGGAAGGCAAAGGCAGAACAAGCCCACGGAAACCCCACCGGTTGGCCAAAGCGAGTCCAAGCCCCATTTGCCAAGACATTCTGCTGCACCCACTTCCCTGCTGGCAGCCAGAAGAAAAGCCCTGGAGGGACAGTTTTCCTTTGAGCTGGGTGGTAACAGGGTTATCAGAAAAGCCCCACACCAAAGACTCTAAATATGACACTAGAAATCCTCACAATGGAGTCAAAACAAAACAGAAAGTGATCCTGTTCTGGTAACCTTAGCTCTGCTCAGGTCACCCTCTTGCCTGGTTGGTTTTGTTGATGCAAGCATAATCCAACACAGATTGCAAAGGATCTCCAGGCCCAGGGATAGGGGATTATATAACCAACCTGGGGTGGTGTCAGGCTTATCAGAGGCTGATAACTAACAATTCACAGGTACTCAGCTTGGTGTAAAATACCTGGAGGCAGAATAAAACAGTGTGAAATTTCACACAGTCAAGTGTACTTAGTTTATTAAGATTTATTTTCCAAGTAAAATCTATACCTCATTACTTAATACTTAATACTTTTTTCTCCAGTTGTACATCTAATCTCTGTCAAGGTTGATGAATGGTGCAGGAAACAATGCATGTAATAAAAATCTTAGAATGGAGGGAATGTTCACAAAGGTAAAACAGCCAGCAATTGTTGAATTAGCAAACTCACCTCCAAATCTAAGTTATATAACCTCCACATACAAAAGCAACAGAAGACAAAGAGCCAAATTTTTAAACAGAGAAAAAGTAAAAGTTATATTTCAATAGGAAGTTGCTCAAAGGAAGGAATGACTGGGATGAGGGAAAGAAGAAAAAAGAAAGAAGGAAAGCAAAAAAAAAAAAAATATATATATATATATATGAATAGCTGTGATAACTGTATTGCCAAAGTCTGATGGTGCATTGAAATGAACAATTAATGCTTACAACTTTTTATGTTCTGATCAGTTTTCCACGCTTATGTCTGGTGGTCTGAGCAACTACTTTGAAGGTAACAATATGCAATGGAATTACTATGGTGAATTCCTACCATCTTGTCTAGTGAAACTCTGTATTATCTCTAATGTTTTACCTAATAATTATTTTCTTTTTCTCTTTAATGGTTTAAGCAATCTTCCATTCTTACATCTGGTAATCTGAGCAACATAGTTGAGGGTAGCAATATGAAATGTAACAACCACTGTTAATTCATATCATTTTGTCTTGAAACCCTGTATCACTTTAAATGCTCTTGCTTTGATTTGTTTATGTTCGTGATACTGGTATGCTGCTATTGTTCTATTTTTTTATTTGTTTGTTTCTCATTTACTGCTCCCTTTAAAATAAAAAAAAATGGGAAATAGAATCATTTATTTGAGATGCAAGAGAAACATCAACTCTGGAGCCATCACTTGGAATGAAGAGTGTAGTTTTAGGACTCTTTGTGGAAAGACGCTGGGTTTCAGATTGTGTCGAAAGGGGAAAAGCTATTAAAAATGCTTCGCATTCTCTTTCCTTCACCCACCCACTTATCTGTCATGTGGTTTAAGGATGCCATAGAAAAGAGTATACAAGAGAGAATTTGCCCAGATCTGGTCCTTCTGAAGGATTTAGAAGAGCCTGCATTTTATCAGGATTTTTACTAGTTCAAAGGAGTCTCAGGAGACTCACTCCAGATCCAGGCTCCTGTGAAAATCTGAAGTGATCAAAGGCCAAGTACATGTCCTTGTTCCTTAAGCACATACATCTCCTCCTGGCAATGGGCCAGAGCAGCTCTTTTCTGGAAAACTTAAGAGAATACTTGAGTAGAGATGATTGAGTTATAAACTAGGAGAATTATTTTGACCTTAAATAAAATCTTGCAATATATTATTGCTAATAGCAATGGTGTACAGGTAGAGAATCTTGTCCATTTTTAAGGCATTATCTTGTCTATTATCTTAATTAGTCATGCCAAACCACTTTGAAAAGTTGATAAAGAACACATCCCGATTTTCTAGAGCAATTCAATGAGCCTCTAAAAGGCTAAATCATTTTAAAAAGAGAAATTAGAAAGTGTAGAGCCCAATGTACTTTCCATGAAAGGGTTTTATGACTCTCCCCAAAATGTAGCCCTTGGAATATGGTTGTTATAGGTGAAAGAATGACCCCTCGAGATTCCCCATAACCTGGTCCCTGCATCCAGCAAACATGTTACCTTAGCCTGCACAGAGCTGTTACGATTGTGGATGGAACTAAGGTGGGTAGTTAGGTTTCCTGAAAATAGGGAGACTTTTTCCGGATCTCTGGGGTAGGCCTACTATAATCACAAGGGCCTTTAAGCATGGAAGATGGAGATAGAGGAGGTGGTGCCATGACAGATGAACATGATGGGTTGCTGTTGGCTTTGAATAAAGATGAAGAGGCCTTGAGTTGAGGTTCTAGAGGCTGGGAAAAGCACAGAAATGAGCTCTCTTCCAGTGCTCCCAGAAGAGAAAGCAGACACCTTGATCTTAGCCCTCAGAGGCCTGGGTCTGACTTCTACCTATAGAACCAGAAGCCTGTATTTCTGTCTTTTATGTCACTAGATTTGTGAAAATCTGTTACAAGAGAATATTAATACACTAGTGGTGTGACATATTCTATTAACAAAAAGTTTCTAAAACAGTGGTACATTGTTAAATGAGCAGGAACTAGCTCTTACTGGTGTGGTGGTACATACCTGTAATGCTACTGCTCTGGGAGGCTGAAGCAGGAGGATTTTAAGTTTTAACTCAGCCTGGATAACTTAAAGACTTAGCTGTCTCAAAAGAATGAATATATAATATATAGTCTGGGGATACATGTACATACACATATACATATACATAGCAGTGTGGGGATATAGCCCAATGTATATACACACAAGTATGCATGTGCACATATACATGCACACACATACACAGAATAGCTCTCCTAAAAATAAAAGCCTTATTAATTTTGGTCACTTTGTATTCATAGCTACCTCTCCCATAGCTGATTTCAAATTATCATGGTACCTTAGTTACTTTTCTCTCATTGCTGAGATAAAATAGAGACAAAATACCCAACACCCAAAGTTAAAAGAGAGAAAGGTTTACTTAGATCATAGTTTGTAATCCAAGAAGTTTTAGTCCATAATCAGCTGGCTTTAAGGCAGAGTGGCACATGGCAGAGAGCAACATTTCACTGTGGCAGAAAAAAACAAAAGCAAAGACAGAGAGAGAGAGAGAGAGAGAGAGAGAGAGAGAGAGAGAGAGAGAAACTCTTTCTCTCTTTCTGTCCCTTATATTGTATGCAGGGTACCTGCCCTTGGACCGGTGTAGCACTCACACCATGAATCAATCACAAACTCCAGATTCAGCTGCCTCTGAAAAGCCTGCTCTCTGTGACTGAATGAGGCTTTGGGGGGTGACATCCAAGCACAAACCATACTACATGGTAACACCACTAACCTCAGAGTTAGGAAGAGATGCCTCTGACCTCCCTGTAGCTGGTATGAGTCAGCAAACCATTGGAGTAAGCTTGGGAAACTATATTCTCAGCCTTTTTGGAATTTCAAGGCACATATTGGCTTTCTTAGAAGTAGTCCTTCAGATAAGGGTCTGGTTAACTCATCACTACAAATTCACTTCATAGCATTTTCCCCTGAATTATACACATTGTGTGAAAGTTGGTAACAAGATAGTGCCAGCCACTCTGTCTTCTGTCTCCCAACAGGACCTTTTTCTATGCTGTTAAAGCATCTACCCAATTTGTGAATAGATTTCACTTTTTCTTATTATCCACTTCATGATAATTGGAGGAAATGAGTCTCTGGGCCATGGCATAAGAAAGAGAGAGCTAAGGAGAGGCAGTTGGGGCTGCCTTTCATCACAAACTACCCACTTGGTAGGGCAAAGCAAGTAGCAGCAAGCAGTTGGTTGAAGAATGGGCTTTATTGACATCAAGTTCTACTGATGTCACTTCTGAGAAGTCCTTTTCATATCACAATCAATGCAAATTGTCAACTGAGTGGTAGTCATGTTGTGCCCTAGGGATCAGCTTTTGAGTGCTAGGCATTGGTGGAGCAAGATAAACAATATTTGACCTGCAAATACTACTCTGTATAATTCCCTCTCTAGGCTTTTCTAAAACTTGCAGGAATCTTGATAATGATTTAATTTTTCTCCTGAGCTTGTTAACGCTGCTTGTTAGGGGAATAATATTGGGGACTGGGGTGCTTTAATCTTGCTAATTAACTACATTTCTGTCTCTTCCTGTTTAATTTCTTTGGGGTGAGTCAGCCTCTTTAGGGTAAATGTTCATGCTGTCAGATTTCTCAACTCTTTCCCTGCTTTTCTCCATGACAGTGTCATAAACCTAGGGATCTGGGTCCAGTGTGACAAGGTAATTTCATGGCGGCAGCAGAGTTAGGCTTTTGTGAATGCAGGGCCTTGTACTGTGGACTCTTCTCTGGAAGCTTACCTGTCCTGGGGCTCCTGGGGTCTGCTGACCTGTGGCTGGTTTTAGGCACACACATCAAGCCATACTTGATGTTTTGGGGGTTCAACTACTGCCAACAGCCTCAAGTCTCTGTATTCTGCTGCCCTTCATTTTACTCCTAGCTTCTGCCAGACACTTCTTCATTCCCTCTTTGGAACTTATAGAACCCAAGGGTGTTCAACACACAAAAGTGCTACTTCAGGCTACCAAGAGATATCTTTCCTGGTGCGACATTCCCATTGGCTGCATGTTAGATGAGACAAGAGACAAATGCAGAGCTCCTCCATCCCTCAAATTATAGAGGGAAGGTGGATCATTAGCTCCAGAGATGTTGGATTTCCCAAAGTGTTAGGGTTGATGGGGATTAGACACTTAAGAATTTAGTTCTGTCATTATTGGCTGGCACTTCTTGACTCCTTTTTGCATTCTGTCATATTCAGACAGGTAGCTTCTGGTTGTCCCTCTTAACCTTTTCTGATGGACACACTTAGACCACTTCTATTTCAGTAAGCCTCATGATTCAGATATCAAGTGTGGTGGAGAAAAAAAATTTTCTCTGTAAAAAAAAAATCTCTAAAAAGGAGGTGTTCAAGCTT
>NW_004955404.1:27690095-27714579 GCF_000276665.1 Chinchilla lanigera | reverse complement strand
TATATAAAGAACTATAGACTATCTAGGATTAAAATGTATTTAGATAATATCTTGGCTATTCCCATTACACCTGCAAATAAAGTTGTGCTAATGAGGATGTTCATGCCCCTGAATGAGATCATACAAGAATTTAAGTAAATCCCACTGAGTCTTATACCTAGTGTGTTTGTATATTAATTTGATTTCTCCACAGAAGCTAAAGTGGAATAATCCTAACAGACATTTATATTCATAACATGCTTTTAATAGACATAACTTTTTAAAATTTTCTAAATAAAAGGCTTTTCCCCCTTCTCTATTCTTTAATAATTTGTTCTGTTGGTATACAATGCATCATATTGTAATTGTTTCCATATCTTTTTCCTTTCCTCCCAATGCCTCTCTGTTTACACTAAACATACATGATCATAAGAACCAAAATTTGGTGATATTTATATTTGTATTTTAAAAATACTGTTCCAGCACATAGAAACAGTTCAATTCCTAAATGAATGGAGTAATTTGCTAAGTAGCCTTTCAGTAAATAGACCATGGAGCAGTGAGCTTCACTGTCAGTAATAGGTCTCCAGTTGGGGCATGAGGATTCAACAATGGGACTGACTCATGGGAAGTGATTCATGGCAGATTGAAAACTCCGTTTTCAGCACCATTAACCTGGAGCTGCAGTGACAGGCAGAAAGGTGTCTGAGATGGGCTCTCATTCACACCATTGACCCGGAGCAGCGGCAACTGGCAGGAAGAGAATCTGAGACAGGCTCCCGTTCATGCCATTGACTTGGAGCTGTGGCAACTGGCAGAAAGGGGATCTGAGAAGGGCTCCTGCTCCTTCTATTGACAGGATTCAGGGACAGAGGACCAGTGGGAAACCCGGTCACACAGTAGGACCCTGGCTAGTAATGTATAGGCAGGACTAGTGGTGCAGAAAAATTGAAAGCAACAGTTACAATATGAACAACAGGAGGTAGGTTAGGTGAACCAGCTTTGTGCTTGGGAAATAGAAGTGAGCAGTAGCATCACCTTATTTTCTTTTCCCTATTTTTTTTCTTCTCTATTTTCTTTTTTAAATGGCTGGGGAGTACTCCAGCCACAGAAAACTAATCCTATCCCCCAAATCCAGGGACAAAGATAAGATTCAAACCTAGCATAAATTCACCTGCAACCTTGGATAGAGTACATATTCTCAGATTAGACTTGGTCCTAGCACAGAATTATAGACACACTCATGCTTTCATTTTTCTCTGTTTGATGGGTTTTCCCCTTGTAGTCTTCTGGGTTAGCGTGTTTGTTTTAGTTTATTTTTATTTTATTTTATTTTTGTTGTTGTTGTTTGCTTGTTTTTTTAAAATCCTTTTTGTTCTCTTTTTCTATCTGTCCTGTTTTGCCCTGTTTTGTTTTTCTTTCTGTATGTTTATTTTTTTTCTCTGTGAGAGATTATTTTGGCTTGTTTTTTTTTCTTTTTTTTCTCCACTTTCTTTTCCTTCTCTTTTCTAGCCTTTCCCCCATCTCATTCATGATTTAGATTGCTAAACTTTCTCTTTTGTACTATTCACCCATCCTCTTCCTCTTGCTCATCAACTATCTCGATTGATTTTATGAGATTTTCATGTGGTTAAATGTTTCTGATTCACCTCAATACTCCTAGGCTTTCTCTTTCAACACTTCCATATTGTATCCTACAATTACCCAAAACTTGGGTGATCATCCTGTGCCTACCAAATTTGCTCCTACTGTATTCAATCACATCCACCTCTCTATCTTACCACCTCTATCTCTTAAACCTTCCCACAAGGTAAAATCACTCTACTAAGTGGAAAAATGTTGTAAACAAGTTCCTAATATAAATTGGATTGTGCTATATAACCACAGAATTTGCCCCTACAGTTAAAGATATCAGGCTGATAGTTAACAGAGTTTGTCAGTAGCCAAGTCATGCTTGACTCTATTGTTGTTGCTAACTGTACTACTTCAGTCAGGATGCCATACCTGTTAAAATTAGTTTTTTCTCTTTTGTGTGACAACACTGAGGTTGCAAGTGGTCATAACTGTCACCATAGTCCAGTACCAAAGGAATGGGCCTTCAGTCAAAAAGATAGAAGCTCCACATTCTTAATATATTGGGAAGGTAAGTTCTTGGGATAGACAGAAAGACCAAGGACAACCTTTATCTAGCAGACACCTTTGAGGAACAGACACCACCTAGGAAATCCTCACTACCAGGGATAAAGCTATCTAATGTAAGAAATCTACAAACATCAACACAGAAAACAAAATAAAATAAAAAATAGAAAATGAAAAAAGGAAAAACAAAATGTAGTCCAAATATCCAGCACATGCAGAACAAATGCAGACCACAAAGAGACAGAGGAAATAAGTCAGCACAAGACTTTTCTGAAATAATAGCAGCAGAAGTGAAAAAAACAAATGGAAGAGGACATAGAAAAAATAATATCTAAGGTACAAAAATAAATGACAGTCAAAATGAAAGCAATTAAAGCAGACACAGTTTATAAAAATAAAGGAGGTTAGGAAAACAATGGAAACCATGAATGCCCAACATAAACAAGAAATAAAACAGAGCCAAACAGAAATCCAGGAGATTAAAAACTCCATTGAAAATATATGCAAGAGATTGAATTAAGGCAAGGATAGAATATCAGACCTAGAACACAGGAATGCAATTAGTGACCAGGAAAAGAAAGATATCTTAAAAATATCAAAGGACCATGAAAAATAAATCCAACAGTTAAAAGATGAAGCAAAGAAGAACAATATAAGATTGATTAGAGTCAGTGAGAAACCTGAGACTGTGCAAATGCCATTTAAACCCTCTTCACAGAAATAATGGCAGAAAACTTCTTAAACATGGATGAAGAATTTGACATACAATAAATGAAGCATATAGAACTCCAAATAGCTATGGCCAAAATAAATCTACACCCAGACATATAATAATCAAGATTTTAGAAATTCACCACCACAAGAACAAAATATTAAAAGCAGCTAGAGATAAAAACCACATCATTCATAAAGGAAAGCTCATCAGAATCACAGCAGACTTCTCAACACAAACCCTTAAATTAACAAGAGCCTGGAGTGAAGCATTTCAAGCCCTAAAAGCAAACAAATCTTCAACCCAGATTGATGTACCCTGAAAAACTCCTTCAAGTTCAGTGGAGAAATAAGATACTTCCATGACAAAGAACAGCTAAAGAAATTTGTGACCACCAAGCCAACCATACAGAATACTCTGAAGGATATATTAGAAAGAGATAATGAAGACCACACACTTATGAACACAAATAGAAAGAAACCACCAAATAGAGCAAGCAATTAAACAGAGGAGAAAGATAGGGAACCAATAACAGGAAAATAACATAAAAAAGATAAATCAGTACATAGAAGACATAACCATCAATGCAAATGATCTCAACTCACCAATCAAAAGAAAACAGACTGGCAGAATGGGTCAAGAAACAAGATCCATCAAAATATGTTGTATTCAAGAAACACATATAACCCAAAACAAAATTCATAGCTAAAACTTAAAGGATGAAAAAAAATCTCCATGCCAAAAGAACCCAGAAAAAATAGGGGTATTTTTAACCCAGGGGTAGCTATTCTATTTGCAGACAGTGTAAACATTAAGCCAAAACTGATCAAAAGAGACAAGGAAGGTCACCACATACTTGTTAAGGGAAAACGCCAAGAAGAAGAGACAACAATCATAAATATATATGCACCAAACACTGGCATACCAACTACATAAAACAGATATTAACAGACATGAATAACCAAATAAGCACTAACACAATTTTATTGGGGGATTTCATACAACCCTCTCATAAATAGATAGATCAACTAGACAAAAAGAAAATCAACAGACTATCAGAATTAAACCTAACCTTTAAACAAATGGATTCGGTAAGTCTACAGACTGTTTACCCCAAAATATGAGAATACACATTCTTCTCAGCCATACATGGGACATTCTCCAAAATAGACCACATACTAGCCCACAAAACATGTTTAAATAAATGTAGAGGAATTGAAATCATTTATTGCACACTATCTAACCAAAGCACAATGAAACTGGAAATCAATGACAAAAGGAATCACAAAAACTACACAAACACATGGAAATTAAACAACACACTTCTGAACAAACAATGGGTCACAGACTGAATTAAATCCCAAATTACACAGTACATATAATTAAGTGATACTGTTAATACAACATGCCAAAACTTATGGGATGCAATGAAGGTAGTCCTAAAAGGGAAATTTATAGTGATAAACTCTCACATCAAGAAATCAGAATGAGTTTAAATAAAAAATCTAATGTTGAGCCTCAAACTTCTAGAAGAAGACAAACAAATCAAACCCAAAGTTCATACAAGGGAAGAAATTATAAACATAAGAGCAGAAATTAATATAATTGAGACTAAAAAAATACAAAAAACAAATCAAAAGTTGGTTCTTTGCTGAGGAATTGATAAAAAAAAGTTGTGGTATTTTTATACAATGGAGTATTACTCAGCTATTAAAAAAGATAAACTCGAGGCTTTTGTAGGTAAATGGATGTAACTACACACCATACTCATAAGTGAAATAAATTGGACCCACATGTGTAAGCATCATATTGTCTCTTTTGTGTAGGAACCTGAAAGACTAGGTAAAACTCAAAACTACAATAGATGATAGGAAAGGGAAAGAAATTGCTCAAAGGAAGGAATGACTGGGATAAGGGAAAGAAGAAAAAAGAAAGAAGGCAGGCAAAACATAAATATAAATATATATATGAATAGCTGCGATGATGGTGAAATATAAATATATATATGAATAGCTGCGATGATGGTGTATTGAAATGAACAGTTAATGCTCACAATATTTTATGCTCTGATTGACTTTGCATGCTTGTGTCTGGTGGTCTGAGCAACTGATTTGAAAGCAACAATATGCAATGGAATTACAATGGTGAACTCTTACCATCTTGTCTAGTGAAACTCTGTATTATCTCTAATGTTTTATTGAAGAATTATTTTCTTATTCTCTTTAATGGTTTGAGCAGTCTTTCATTCTTACATCTGATAATCTGAGCAATGTAGTTGACGATAGCGATATGCAATGTAACAACCACTGTTGATTTGTATTAATTTATCTTGAGACCCTGTATCACTTTGAATGTTCTTGCTTTGATTTGTTTATGTTTGTAATACTGGTATGCTGCTACTGTTCTATTTTTTTGTTTGTTTCGCATGTACTACTCTCTTTAAAATAAAAAAAAAACAAAAAACAAAAAACAAAAGTTGGTTCTTTGAAAGAATTAACAAAATTGATAATCCATTAGCCAACTTCATCAAAAAGAGGAAAGAAAAAACACAAATTGGAGCAATTAAGTATGAAAAGGGGAAATCACAACAGATCCTACAAAAATTCATATCATCAATACCTACTATGAGAAACTATGTTTTAATAAGATGGAAAACATAGAAGAAATGGATAGATTTCTAGACATAATCCAATTGCCTAAACTAAATCAAGAAGATATAAAAATTCTAAATAACACAATATCAGCCAATAAAATTGAAAATGTAATGAAAAATTTACCAACAAAGAAAAGCCCAGGACTTGATGGACTCACAGTTGAATTTTACAAGAAATTTAGAGAATAACTAATGCCAATAATGCTGAAAGTCTTTAAGGAAACTTAAAGGGAAGCCATATTTCCACAAATCATTTCTAGATGCAAGTATTATCATGATTCCCAAACCGGAGAAAAACCCAACCAAAAAAGAAAACTACAAGCCAAACTCCCTAATAAACAGAGGCACAAAAATCATCAATAAGATACTGGTAAACAGGATGCAGCAAATCATCAAGAAGGTTATATACCATGACCAAGCTGAATTCATCCCAGAGATGCAGGGATGTTCCACCACACAAAAATCAATAAATGTAATACACCATATTAAAAGAACCAAAGGCAAAAATCACACGATCATCGCTATAGATGCTGAGAAAGCATTTGACAAAGTCCAACACTCATTCACAATAAAAACCCTACAGAAAACTGGAATAGAGGGTCTTTGTGTTAATCTGATGAAAGCCATCTATAACAAAACAACAACTAACATCATACTAAATAGTCAAAAAGTGAAAGCTTTCATTCTAAATTAGGAACAAGACAAGGATATCCACTATCACCTCTCCTATTTAATATAATCCTGGAAACATTAGGCAGAGCAATTAGACAAAAGAAAGAAAAGGAATAAGGATAGAAAGGGAAGAAGTTAAATTATCATTATTTGCAGATGACATGATACTCTACATAAAAGATGCTAAAAGCTCTGCCAAAAGACTTTGATTTAATAACCAAATTCAGTAGTGTAGCTGGATACAAAGTCAACACTCAAAAATCAATAGCATTCCTATACACAAGCAACAAACTCATAGAGAGAGAAATTAGGGAAGCACATTCTTCACAATAGCATCTAAAAAATGAAATACTGGTGACTCAATCTAACAAAGATCTAAAAGATTTATAAAGTAAAAATTACAGTACCCTAAAAAAGGAGATCAAAGAGGATATCAGAAAACAGAAAGATATCCTTCATTCTTGGATAAGAAGAGAAGTTGATAAGTTCTTGGATAACATAGTGAGATGACCATACTCTCCAAACTGTTATACTGATATAATGCAATTCCAATCAAAATACCACCAGCATTCCCCACAGAACCAGCAGAAACAATCCTAAAATTCACCTGGAAATAGAATAGACCTAGAATAGCAAAAGTAATTCTGGGCAACAAAGATAAGGCAGGGGCAACACAATCCCTGATTTGAAATTATAGTACAAAACTACTGTGATAAAATCAGCATGGTATTGGGGAAAATACATACCTGATGATCAGTGGAACAGAATAGATGCAAGTACAAACACACCAAACCACCTTATCTTTGACAAAGGGGCCAAAT
Source organism: Chinchilla lanigera (assembly GCF_000276665.1). Lineage (NCBI taxonomy): Eukaryota > Metazoa > Chordata > Mammalia > Rodentia > Chinchillidae > Chinchilla > Chinchilla lanigera. The sequence continues at coordinate 27,707,603 of NW_004955404.1, read as the reverse complement.
ATGTTCACTGGAAGAAAGATAGTCCATTTAATAAATGGTATTAGGAAAACTGGTTTTCCACATGCTGAAGACTAAAATTAGACCCATATCCATCTCCATGCACTAAACTAAAGTCAAAGTGGATTAAAGATCTAAATATTATAGCAGAAACATTAAATATACTTGAAGAAAAAATAGGTAGACATCTTGAAGACATAGGTGTAAGCAGAGAATTCATGAACAAAACCCAGACCACATGGGAAATACAACAAAGAATCAACAAATGGAATCTCACCTTATTAAAATGCTTTTGCACAACAAAAGAAATCAGCAACAAAGTGAAAAGACAACCTACAGAGTAGGAAAAAATTATAGTCAATTGTCCCTCAGGCAAAGGACTTATATCTAGAACATACACAGAGTTGCAAAAAATCAGGCCTCTAAAATTCAAAGACCCAATCCAAACATGGGCATCTGAGATGATCACATACTTCTCAGATGAAGAAATACCACAGCAAATAAATATATGAAAAAATGTTCAGCATCATGGGTCATTTGAGAGATAGAAATTAAATAATACTGAGATTCCACTGCACTCCAAAAAGAATGGCTATCATCAAGAAATCAAGAAAGAACAAACAGTGGTGGGACTGTGGGGGAAAAGTAACTCTTCTCCACTTTTGGTAGTAGTGTACACCTGTGCAACCATGTGGAAATCAGTGTGAAAATTTCTTTAGAAACTAGAGTTAGTGGTCCCATTTAACCCATTCCCCTTCTGGGTATCTTCCCAGAAGAATTAAAAACATCATGCCATTGTGACATATGTGCACCCATGTTTATAGCAGCACAATTTATAACAGCTAAATCTTGGAAGCAACCCAAATGCCTATTAACAAAAGAATGGATAAAAAATATATATATTTTAAAATATAATCTAGTATTATTCAGCCATAAAGAAAAACTTCAGACTTTTATAGGTAGATAGATGCAACTTGAGACCATGCTTGTAAGTGAAATAGACAAGACCCATATGTGTAAACATTGTATATTCTCACTAGTGTGAGAGTCTGAAAGAGTAAAAAAGTACAAGATAGATTGTGAATAAGGAAGAAACTAGCAAAAGAAAAAAAAAACTGTGATGGGAGAAAAGGGAAAGGAGGGAAGGGTAAAGGGAAAAATACACGTAACAGTTAAGATAGTTGTACACTGGTGTCTCTTGGTTCACTGAGGGGAAAGTTTTGTGTTAGTAATTTTCTGGAGAATGTTTCATGCCTATGTCTTGTATTCTGAATAACTACTATGAATATAACAATGCACAATGTGTTGATTATTGTTACTGTCCTACTAGGCTGTTTTGAAACTCTGTTTTATTGTGATTTCTTGCCTTTTTTCTGTTTAAAATAAAGAAAGATAATTTCACTTTCAAGAATGGAACATTTTCACCAAATTCACAGTGTGAATTATTAGTGTATGAACTATTCTGCTAACTGTGAATATTGACTGAGGTTATAGGTCAATAATTTTTTGACAAAATAAGAATAATTGAAATAGGCAGAAGTTACTTCTTGACATCTGTACACATATATTTAGCACATACACTCAAGACCATGATCATTGACATGATCATTCCAATGTAACCAGATAATCTTGTCTCCCTTGAAAGTAAGTCTTTTTTGTTGTTGTTATTCCTGTGTCTGGAATGAGGCAGTGACACGCAAGTTATAGCAACTGTCTTGTAACCACAACTGTATGGAGAACCTTGTGGTGCTGATGCAAAAGCTAGAAAGGAACCTATTATTCTGATGGTATGGGCCCTGCCATTCTGAGCTGCTATTGCTTTTCTCCAGACTTCTCTTAAGCAGTCAAGAGAGGGTCTAAGTGAAGATCTTCCTGGGATCTTTAATAGCCAAAGTCAAGAGAGACTAAGATTGGTCACAGACTAAGGTCCTTCATACTCTTAGGGTATGCCCAACAGCAAGAATTATGCAAGAGCCTCAGAATTCTGTACACATTAACTGCAATAAATTTGTAAAGAGAGCCTGGAACAGTGTTTGCTATCATTGTTCTTGTTCTTGCTGTTGCTGATATTACTAGACAGTGTGCTGCCTCTAACTCCAGTCAATAATTCTTTTAAAAGTGTAAATTATTTCACTGATTTTTTCCCAACCTTACCTACTCCCAGCCCTTGGCAACCACCATTCTACTCTCTCCCTCTTTGAGTTCAATGTTTGTAGAGTTTGCATATAAATGAGATTATGTTGTGTTTGTCTTTCTTAGTCTGGTTTATCCTGCTTAATATAAAGTTCTTCAGGTTCATCTATGTTCTTGCAAATGACATTTCCTCCTTTGTAAAGGGTGAATGGCATTCCACTGCGTATATTTCCTATGCTTTCTTTATCCATTCATCTACTGTTGAACACTTAGGTTGGTTCCATATCTGGGTAATTGTATATAATGTTGCAATAAATATGCTTTGGATGTAGACTCAGTGGTAGGACTGCTGAGTAGAATAAAAACTTTTAAATTCAAAAATTGTTACTACTTATAGAAAAAATTCAATGTTTGTAGAAAAATTTATTACAGGTAACATTCAAAAAGAAAAACTCGATAGTATCTGAAGATAATCATCATTAACACTTTGGTCTATATGTTTATGTTCTCAAAAATGTTACATCATGCTATATTTACTATTTTACAAAGTGCTTTTGTTTTGACTTACCTATAAAACTACTGACATATTTTTAATATTTTCCTTTTCTGTTCTAAAAGATGTTAGATATAATAGATATAATATATACTATAGTGAAGAAATCATTTGGCTTCATTTAGCAGAATTTTGCTTCTATTAAATCCAAACAGCCTTTTGTGCTTTTAGAAATTTCTTCCTGTTTAAAGATGGGAATCTGGGGCTGGGGATTTAGCTCAGAGGCAAAGCGCCTGCCTGGCAAGCGCAAGGTCGTGAGTTCGGTTCCCGGTACCGGAGAAAAACCAAAAAAAAAAATAAAAATAAAGATGGGAATTTGTTTTTTTATTGGGCTATGTGTACACTAATTTGTGTAGAAGTGGAATAATATGCACAGAAACCAAAGGTAGGTGGATGAGTCTAAGGAAATTGTAAAAGCAGAGTAACATAATAAACATCAGAACACTCTACATAAAAGATATTAATTTTATAAAATTTATTCTTGTCTATGTTACAAAGTGTTAGAAAACTTTTGTTTGATAAAATATTGTGGTACCATCTTTTGGCTTAAACTATGTAAAGATAACATTCTGTTCACTTAAGTATGCTATATTATTACCTTTGCTACCCAGAATGGCTCCCTTTTTATAGTTTAGTACATTTAGAGCAAGAGAAATTGTCAACTGACAGGCTTTTTTAATATCACTATCTTGAAAATGATTTTTTATTTCTTTAATACTGAAATTGGGAATTTGTAGAACAGTACAATCATTGTATAGCGTAAAAGATTCAATAATTGGGTGTAATTGGAAGTTAAAGATTGTATGAGAATGGAAAGCAAAACATAACATTACCAGTGGCCTAAAAGTGTTCACTGAATAAAAGCTTTACTGTAAAAAAATCTTCTGTGATTTTACGTTTTTTCTGTAAAACATTTAGTTATATTTGAGTCTAAATTCTTGCTTGCCCAAGTGCACATGTGCTAAATCACAATGTGGTGCAATTCTAAATGTCTCCTAAGAAACAGCAGTTAATAAGGAATAGGGCCAAATGCTGGGGTGAATTATTCATGGAAAGTGGCATCTGCAAAGCTCAGCATCTAATAAAAATACAGGGAAAATAAGTAAATGTTTCCTTCTCTTGCAGACACTGAATTTTTGTATGAGGCAGATGTTATTACATTACCTGATTCCAAATGACTACTAGAGAGTAAAGAATAAAAATAGCATTTTATTTTCTATGGTTCTAAAGTTGTGATTCAATTTAATTTGCTCATTTAAATAAGAGACATTTTAATAGCCTTATAAACTAGGACTCTGTTAATTAATAGAGAGTTCTGCAAAAATAAATTTTTGTTTATCTCTGCTATAGGCAGTAGTAGTAGTTTTATGAAAATCATTTTAAATGACCACAGTTATGTTTGTTAAGTCTCAAATAAGTTGGATTCTTTGATGTCTACTGTCCGTTTTACTTCAAAGTTTATCCTAAGTTCCTTCTCAATGAACTTATCATTTTCCTAGTTGTCTGAGCAAAAGAATTTTTAGTTATTCTTCAACATTGTTTAAAGAGAGTATTTACACTATTTTAGACTCTACAAAGTAGAAACAAGTGGTTGTGCTATCTGCATGAGTGAATGAAAAGTGATACATAAGATTATTTGCTGCAAATAAAACCGATTTGATATTTTTAACCTGGAGAACATCAGGTATGAGAAACTGAAATTTAGGCTTTTGCTATGTTTAGACAGCACAATAAAAGTGACTGGAAGTGGTAGGAGAATTGCTGTAAGTCTAAGAGTAGACTATAAAATGCAGGCTTTGACACACTAGCCCATGGAACGGTGATGAGCCTGTGGAGCTAAAGAGCTTCCTCTCCAATGCTTACAGCTCACCTGCAAGAATCCTCAGAGGGCTGGAAGTAGTCTGGATGCTTGTGAGCATTTAAATCCACCCAGAGGCTACTATAAATGGGGCCGCACTAAGGATTTGGGGGGATTAGAAAGCTCAGAGAGGAAGTGGCAATAGGAAATAGAAAGGGATGATTAGACTCTAGGAATGATTTAGAAACCAGTTTGATGGTTATATTATTTCTTAAAAGGGAATTTCATACATTCCCTTAACAATCAGTTGTTGAATAGCTCCGAAGTAGATGTAGCACTGTGCTACATGTTGTGAATGGATAGCTGTGAGAGCCAATGTGCAACTCCTAGATATATATGACCAAATACAGAGTTTAGTGAATTAAACACATACAATTAAAGTTCAGTTCTTCAGTTACACTGGCCAGTTTTAAGTACTTCATTGTCACAGTGTGGTTAGCAGTATCATATTAGACATTATGAGTGCAAATATGAATGCCATCACAGAGAGTTCCATTGCAGAATGTTGAAGTAGTCAAAGATGTGGACCTGGTATATTTCATTCTAATAAGCTGTGTAAAATATTTATGTAAACAAAGAGCTACAATAACAAACAGTGAAAAATGAAAAATTTAGAAGGTAGTGGGGCTGGGGATTTAGCTCAGCGGCAAAAGCGCCTGCCTGGCAAGCTCAAGGTCGTGAGTTCGGTTCCCGGTACCAGAGAAAAACCAAAAAAAAAAAAAAAAAAAAAAAAAATAGAAGGTAGAGATGAGACAAGGGAGTGAACTCAGAGAGGAGAAGAGAAAATCACATAAGGTGGTCAGAATAGTCACAGAAAACGTAGAATTTGAAGTCAGAACTGAAGAAAGAGCATATACTTAGCAGTTCCCTTGGTCTGTCTGGGCTACTATAATAAAATATTATAGAAACCAAGTAGTTTAACTAAAAATGCATTTGTTACAATTCTACAGGTTAGAGGGTCCAAGATCAAAAAGCTCATAAACCTAGTGTCTTGTGAAGACAGACTTCCTTGTTTCCTGATGGTCACCGCCTTGTTATTGTACCCTCCTATGGTTGGGACACAGACAGGGAAAGAGAGAGAGAAAGAACTGATGTTTCTCATACAGGCACTAGTCTCACTCATGGAAGTTCTACCTTCATGGCTTCATCTAACCTTAGTTGACTCCCTCAGTCACTACCTCCTAATACCATCACATTAGGGGATGGGTTTCAACAAAAGAATGGGGGCGTGTAAGCACAGTATTAATGCAAAGTGAAACATTCCACCAAGGAAAACATGAGTGTGGGGCAGGAAGGGATGGCTAGTACACTGGCATAAAAACTCAAGAGAAGGAGGAGGTGAAGTACCTGAAGACATTGCATTATGACTTGAAAAGACTTGAAGGTTAAAAGTGTGGACTACTCTCTGAAAGGATTGGGAAACCACAGCATTTTTGAGTAGGAAATGTGATCTAACTGTTATTTCAGGGAGATGTATCTAGCAGTAGGGTGCAGACTTGATTGGGTGGAGAGAGAAGTTGATAGACTATTTTAAAGTGTGTTGAAAATAGACTATGGGCAATTGTGAGAATTTGATCTTGAATATCAGCAACTTATTTTGGACACATGCTCTAGTGGACCTTCAATAAAATAAGATTATTTGGTCATAGCATTATTAGAAATTCAGGCCCCCATATCTCCCTAAATGACTGATTTCTTTACTTTTCTCTTTCATTATCTCACAGTCAGAACACAAATTGCTCATAACTCTTAGCAAAGCAACGTGAAGGACTTAAGCACAGGAAGATGTGGTCAGTAGAAAAAGCTGCAGAAATGGAAAAAAATTAGGAAATTAAGGAAATGGAAATATTCAGCATAAAGAGAGATGTGCATTAGACATTTCACAGTACAAGTCGCGCTGGAGATTTCATGAGCTGAAGCTGCCATCCTTAGTTCCAGCTCAGCTCCCGATGGGCTTGGGAGTTGCACTGTGTGCATCTTTCCTCAACTTTGCGATCAGTAAAGTATCGTGATGGAAGCATCTACACCACAGAAATTCACAATTATAGACAATCCCTAGCTTAAGATGGTCTGACTTAATGTTTTTTCTCTGGAATGATGCGAAAGCAGTCCTGTACTCATTCATTGGAAGTAAAATTTGAATTCTGATCTTTTTCCAGGCTATTGGTATGCAGGATGCTCGTCTCTGTTGAGAGGAAATGAGCCACAGCTCCTAGTCAGCGATATGACCTCTGGCAGAGCAGCTGCCACCCTCACTGCATGGTGTTGCTAAGCCTGGATGTTTAGGGTGTCACATGCATTAAGTACACTTGCCAGTTGCTGTATTTTCAATTTAGGGTGGTTTTATTGGGAGCATAATACCGTTGTAATTTGGGGAGGGCTTGTATTATAAATCAGTGCTGTTTCCACACCAGCTATGCCACAGATCTATGTCTTCACCATGCCCACGGAAACCACACAGACAAGCCTGATCTCTTCTTTAAAAGAGAAGTCTAGAAGCTAAATACTGTGGTGTCTGAACAGTCATAGCGGAGGCAAGGAGACTAGTTCTTCCAAAGTAGAGTTTACCATTCCTAACGTGCTTAGACCCACAGTGTTTTGTAATGTCATGTCTTTCTGAAGTTACCTATACAAATGCTACAGATGTGTTGTGTTTTTAGATTTATTCTTCCTTTCTTGCTTTGCCATAGAACTGTTCAGGACTCACCTAAGAGAGAGGAGACTCTTCCTGACTTCATTCTACAAATTTTATGTAGTTTGGCCTGTGATTTATGGACTGAAAAGCTGTCTGCATAGTTGCATCCTTACTAATTGAGGTGGACAGCATGTCTGCCTTTAAATTTAGACAATAAAAGCTTCCTCTCCTCTTTTAATGGGTTCAGGCTCCTCCAAAACTGTGTACTTTTCCTACTGCAGCAATAATGAGGGAAACCTTTTGTGGTTGCTGTTTGGCTGTAACTACCAGCTGCCATTGTGTGGGGGTCTGTTATGCACCGATATAATCTCTGAGCACTTTCCAAGCACTACTTAATGTAATCCGCCAGCATCCTTGTAGTAGGAAAGGGATATGCCCATTTGCCAGAAGAAGAAATAGCATCAGTGAAGTTAAACATCTTGCCCAAAGTTGTGTAAGTGGTTGAGCTGGGATGTCAGTCCAAATCAGTGACCATATTACTGATCCTTAGTGCTGATCCTCTGCCATCAAGCTACATTACAGGGAGAAAGACTCTTGCTGACAATGGCAAGGGCCGCCAGGGCTAAGGTAAGTGAAGAAGGGCAGCCCTGAGGTCTTCAGCAATCAAGACTGTAGCTTTTTGCCATGTGCCCTGGAGAGTGCCTTGCTATTACCTTTATGGGCTTGTGGGGAGAATAAAGCCCAAGGTGCACAGACACACACAGGGCCCTTGTTCTAGAGACCTGACGTCTTCTGAAACCTCAGGGAGTGAGTGAATTTGGTGGTTCTAATAAAATGCCAGTGAGAATTCCTAGATTGAGTCAGGGCCCTTCGATTGAGAAAATCTGTGACCAAATTTTTCCAAGTCTTTCCTCACAGCTCCCTAATGTTCAAACAAGCACAATGACAACAAACTCTTGAGGCACTTCTGAGATTTACAAGTAGAAAAATAATTATTTCTGAGTTGAAACCTACATACAGAGTTCCGGGGAAAGTGCATTTATGAATACCTAGAATCCTACAGCATGGATGCATGATTCTAGGTTAGAGAAATGCATAAAACATGCTTGCAAAAGGCCCCTGGTACGATCACATTTAAGGCTTATGGAACTGGTGCTGTCTCACGAATTGGGTGTGTAACGCGGCAACGCTATCTGCTTTCATAATGTCATGTTTGTGTATATTCACAGACATGCATCTATTATAGTAGCTTGGTAGAATAGCCAGAGGGTAAGGAAATTCCTGCCTAGACTTGGGTTTTTAGACATGCTTCCTTTATTCTTAACACCCATCACTCAAGAAACTGCAGTTTGAGCACAGACTTGGCAGGCAGAGGTTGCCCACTGTTTTCTTAACTGCTCTTCCTTTCATTGCAGTTGTACCTATTTTGAGGACACTAGGCAGCCCCACACTTGCCTCTCAGGCTTCCGAAGGGTATTGAAATCTTGTTTGGAGCACATAATTTATGCTGTGCTGAAAAACAGCCGAGACTGTAATGGTGCCCAGAGAATCCAAGCTCTCTGAAGACTAGGATCACATTAATATGCAGTATTTCATTTACAACCCCCTTCTAAGTAGGTTCTAGAGGATAATGCCTTGTTTGAATAATAATATAGCACATTTTACTATTCAAAGTGCTTTCCCATAAATCATCCATCTCATTTTATTTTTGAAACAATGAGGGAGATAAGACCAGGATTATTACCTACAGGGACTGAGGAGCTCAGAAAGGTCAAGTGATTTACTCAAAGTCACATTGCAAGTTCTCAGCAAAGCTGAGATTATGAGCTGTGAGCCTCATTCCCAGCTCAGCTGGGTCTTTTAAAAAGAACGTTAGGACGCGCAGCTTTCATGGGTAGAATACTGAATTCTCCAGCGCAACCTCTGCCTCTTGGCAGTCTGTTTCTGCAGTTGTAGGCTTGCATCATTTAGATTTTAAGGCCTTGTAAGAAATTTTGAAGAAAAGTTTATAATTTAACCTTTTTGCTTAGTGACTTCAAAAACTGAACCTGAAAATGTACCAAATTCTTCAAATTTACAAAAAAAAAAACTGGTTATAATAACAAGGATTCTTGGGATTTGTTTCTCATTCCTGTTTAATCACAGACAGAGTGTGCATTTTTAACTAGACCATTAGCAGGGAAGCACTTGGTAATCAGAAGCATTATAACAGTGAGGGCTGACATAATAGCTACTCAGTGTGTTAGAAATTATTTAATTTACTGGATTAATTTATTCATATGTAGTTTGATGGTTTTAGTGTGCTAGAAATGGCATTGTCACTAACGCACATATTGAGTCTTTTTTATTCCATTTGAAATCATGTATATTAGTTTACCTCATACCTAATATATATATATAAATATATACATGTATATGTGCTAGAGATTCATAGTGTAATACTATTTTGTTATACTTATTTACTTATAAAAATTTCTACTCTGTCTCACATTCCTTTTGGATCCTTCCACTTAGTTCCCATATTACTAAGTTTATTCCTTTTTTGTATATTTTACCATGTTGATATAATTATATATATATACAAATATACATGTATGTACAGATACACTTAAAGCTATGTACATGCATACTGAGAATAAGCTAGTTTCTTTTTGAGATAAGGTCTCACTGTGTAGTTTAGGCTGGACTTGAGTTTACTGTGTAGCCCAGGTTGGCTTCAAACTCATGGTAATCCTGCCTCAGCTTCCCAAGTGTTGAGGTTATAGATGTATGCCACCACACCTGACCTGAGATTTAGTTTTGGTCATTGTTTTATAAATAGGAGATTACAGCATAAAATATTTCTGCAACTTACTCACTTGAGAATAGTAATGAAAATATTTTTAATGTATTGAACTCTCCAGTTCTATTTTCTGAACGCTTTTGTATTAATCCATGTTTATAGTACATAATGGATACATGCATTGTGGGGGTGGTACACATGCATATCACACCTTAGTTCTATTTTCTCTTCCTCTTCTGCCTTTTTTCTACCTGTAAAAGGTTTACCTCCTGGTTTTCTGTCATCTCCCTTTTATTTTGCTCTTTAAATGTTTTATACTTTGGGTTTTTTATATAAAACATATCATTCAATGTCTGATTTATTTTGGTTAGCATTATGGATCCAGTTTCCTACACATGACTCAAATGTATCCTTCTTTATAGCTGAGTAGTAACCCATTGTGCATTTATATCATGTTTTCTCTGTCCATTTGCTGATGAACCAATAGGCCCTGTCGAAGATTTAGCTGTTGTGAGTTGTGCTGCTATAAACATGGGTATGTGTGTTGCTGTAACATGGGGTCTTTAGCTCCATTGGGAAGGTACTCAGGAAAAGAATAACTGGGTCAAATGGAATTTCTATTTTCAGTTTTTTTGAGAAATCTCCATGTTCATTTCTACAGCGCTTGTACCTGTTTACATTCCCACCAACAATGTAAAAGGGTAGCTTTCTTCCCAGGACCTGGTCAGCAGCTCTCACTATGTGAATCTCTGATGATGGCCACTCTTTATAGCACAAGGTAGAATCTCAGTGTTCTTTTTTTGTTTTGTTTTGTTTTATTCCAGTACTGGGAATTGAACTCATGACCTCATGCTTTCCAGGCAGGCACTGTGCCACTGAGCTAAATCCCCAGTGTTTTGATTTGCATTTCTCTAGTGGCCAAAGATGCCAAACATTTTTCTTGTACTTATCAGCCATTTGTATTTCTTGGAGACCTTGCAAATGGACAATTTTAATTGTCCATTTTTGATGCTTTTATACTGGAGGTCTAATTTTTTGAGTTCCTTATAAATTCTAGATATTAGTCTTATGTTCTCATCTCTAGTGGCTGATCGATATTCCATGGTAAAGATAAACCACATGAAGTTAGGTACTCACTTGTCAATAGGAATTCATTTGTTTGCATTTTTTTTTGGTCATTTGAACTAATTTTACAGAAAATATGTTCAAATGACACTGCATGATATATTTTTATATAACATTGTTTTTATTTAAATAGGGTGGCCAGAGTGGGAATTCTGGATTGAAGGGTATTTTTACTTGAATAGGTGTTTACCATGTTGCTTTTTTTAAAAGACTGCAGGGGCCGGGGATTTAGCTCAGCTACATAGTGCCTGCCTGGCAAGCGTGAAGTTGTGAGTTTGATTTCCAGGACCAAAAATAAAAAATAAAAGACTGCAGCATTTCACATTTTTGCCAACACTTTTTGGGAGATCCCCGTTTTTTTCTATAAGAATCTACAAGAGTTCTTATGTCTAGTTCTTTTCTAGTTTGAAGGCAAACTGGTAAAATTACAGATTACTGTTTCTTTAAATTTTCCACTCCTGTTAGTGAAATTCTGTATCTTTTTGTACAACTGCCAGTCATTTAGGTTTGGTCCTCTGTGAACTGCCAGTAGCTAGCTCATGTTTGTAGCTAGCTCATGTTTGTAAGTCAGTAGTTCTTCCTTGTCTTTATTTGCTTTATCTATCTGTCACATGTTATGTGTTAACTCATTGTCAGTTACTTAATTCATAAATATTGAGTTGGTACTTTGGCTCTCTATATGATATCCCTTGCCAATTTAGTTTTCCTAAAGTATAGTAAGAGTGTCTTTATATATAATATTATATATATTATATATATAATATATATAATATATATAAATATATATATATAATTATATATATATATATATATATTATAGCATCTCAGTTTCCTGTGTGGGTTAAAATTGCAAGGTCTCCAAGATCTTTTTCAAATAATTCTTGTCAATGTATTATTTACTCTTGTTTTTAGTTCATCTGGATTTTTGCAATAATTGTAGTTCATCTGATTTTCATCCTTGGTGTTATCGTTAGTAGTTAAATAATCCATCATTTTTCCAATGAATTAATTCATTATGTTTATCTTTATTAAATTATCAAACATATCAAGATTCTGTCATTGAACTCCCCCATATTTATTTTAAAAAATAATTCCTAAAGCTGATGGAAAATATATCAATTCATAGTCTGCTACCACAGTTGCCTCATGGTAATGTTAAGCAGTTGCACTCAAGATGCAAATGGCATTTTAAGTTTAAGCATTTTGGTAATTATCTGACACTTTGAAGGAGAAGAAAGACACTACCAAACCAATGTACAGTGTCGAATTCACATGGCAAACAGCTCACAGGAAGGAAACCTGAGGAAGCTAAGTTGTTAGTCACATGCTTCATAAATGTAAGTACAGTGACAGTGGTCACATATTAATGTTGGCAAAGACAAAAGCATAAAATATTTACTCTAGTGTGTATACTATTTGCCATTCTTTCTGTCTATAAGGATCTGGACAAAAAAAGAGAAGTGTCTGGACTGTGTCAATCTTCACGATCATTTTAGCTCTATTATGCAATTGGTAGGTGTTTCCACAGTAACAATAAATTTACAATTTCAATTCTAAAGTCAAAATATATCTTTGTCAGCAAAGTATTTTACAAATTCTTGGGATATGCTTGTATATATTAAAGAAAACCAGGCAGAATGAGGATACAACTGGAGATTGAAAGCCACATCCCAGTGCTATTTATTAAGTGAAATTCTGAATTTTTTTAAACACTGAATTCTTGCCTTGGCCATGAATTTAATATTTTGTGAAAGTTGAATGATAGTTGTCAGGTTTATCACATTCCCAGGTGACACAGAGCACAAGGGAATGATCTCATGACAGGTATAAGAATAAAGATTTAAAACTACCTCAATGGGTTGTAAACAAACGATGACATTTAGTTGTCCATATTGATTAAAAAATAAGTCACACAGGAGAATACTGCGTCTGAGCAATAAAAACTATGTGAAATTTATTCATTTGTTTGTCATCCATAAATTAGCTGTCTATCTGACCTGAAATACTTAGGTACATGTGATATTTCTCTACTAAACTTCAAATGGAAGATTCAACTTCAGCATCCTAAATAACAGAGATTGTATTTCTATAAATATTCTTGTTCCAAGTCACTCGATGCCAGTTCAGTTCAGTAAATGAGTGACAGATGCCTACTATGACTTTGTCACTATGGAACATTCCAGGCAAAAGGAAACAAATAAGATGTCAACTGTGACCTTAACAAACTCAGACTGTAACGGGGAAGGCAGGTCCAGAAAGTACACAGTGTATAGCTACTCAAGAAAAACACTGCAGTTACCTCTCTATCAGCTGCAAAATTTGATGCTGGCTTTTCATTTTCATTTACATACTTTTTCCAGAAAGATGTTTCTTGCTCCCCCTTTTGGAGGAGTATTTATTTTAGTTTCATGTCTTTTTTATTACTACATGTTGGTTGTACAGATTAAGAAATTTTATCTTTGCAGATTTGTAGATGCACATAATGATTTGATCATCTCCCCATCAATCACCTTTTAACTTTGTCATTTAGGGTTGAGTCAGTGAGTTACTCTCATACTGCTTCAGAGCCTTAGCTCCTCCATTTCTTGACTAATGGTTAATAAGCAGCAAGGGTTTCCTACTTGGCACTGAAGGGACAATACATATTGTTAAAGCACAATATGTTTGTTTATAAAGCTCTCATATACTACTGGTTTGGTCTGTTTGGTCCTCTAGTAATTAGAATAGATCTATAATACAGAAAGTTAGGCTATTCCGGATACATTATTATTCCTAAAAGAAAGACTCAAAGTAAGCAAACAAAAGAGTTTATTAGCAAAATTTTCTTTCTGGTAGAAGCAAGAGCTAAAAGAAATACTTCACTTGTCCATTTGCCTTAATCTTTGTGAAGGCGCTAATCTTCTCAGTCACATTTGGATTTGGAAATAAATTTCCTGTTGTTTATGAGGCCGAACATTTACTTATTTCTTAAACAGTAACAGCATACTTTTAGATTATACCCAAGTTGCTTTTCCTAAATTATTCTTTTCAGAACACCAGCCCTCAGAAAATTCAGAGGCAAAGGAGTACAAAAAAGTTAGGAAAACATTACATACTTTTTCCCTCTTAGAATTTAACCATACACACTATTGTACTAGAGTCATATGACTTTGTTTAACCAAATATGTTTCAAAATTAGATGACTGAAGAACTTTTTACATAAAACACCTACACTTCTGAAAACTTGAAACTTACTACTTGAGATAGTGGAATGTATGTATCTTAACAGAATTTGCTAATTAAGTGTTAGAAAATTTACTTGTAGAATTAAGTATTTAGCTTGGTTGCTTTTAAAATCTTAGCATTATTACTATTGACAACACTCATCTTACCAGAAGATAAACTATATAGAGGGTGAAAGGATAAGGAAATGAAGAAGTATATGTGTGTGTGTGTACATGCATTTGTGTTTACAATGTCTTGGGGAAAACTGAGTGAGAGATGTGAGAATATATAATTGATTTTTTTCTTCAATTATCATTTAGGACCACTGAGTAAATACATTTAACTGTTTATAGATACTTAAACAACTCTTGATATAACCAAAGCTAATCTAAAGATTTCCTTTGGCAGATGTTCAGTGGTTATAGACTTTCCAGATTCATGATGTGCAGTGTATAGTGTCACTTTAATGAGATCAACGTTATTTCAGAAGAATGTTCAATCTCAGATGCCTGTGCAGTGTGTAATATTAACATCCCAGTTTCACAGTTCAACAGGTACAGAAAGGTTCAGAGATTTGCCCAAGGCCTCAGAGGAAGTAAGACACTGAATCTGGAGCACACTTTCTGGTTTCTATTTCTCGAAGAAATCACTAAGCCATGTTTCCTCTTGATAAGGAATTTTAAAATGTTTGATGTGGTCCCCTTCCCTTTTTTCTTTCCTATGACTGTGTAAAGGCTTTTGGGTTGAGAGTGGTCAAACTGTCCTTTTCTTTTGTAGATTTCACCTATGCTTGTCTCCCTCACGCTACAGCAGCCCACTTTTTTTTTGTCTGCTTGGTTCAGGAGGATTTCTGAATTGCTGGGCTTTTGGTGATGTTTAGTGCAGCAACCCTCTCTACCTGCAGTGCACATTACTGACCTTAGAGCTCGATGAACTTTTCATTTACATGCACAGTCAAATTAAATTTGCCTGGCCTTTGAAAACGTACATCTGTTGAGTGTATAATTTGTATTGCCATTTGTTCCGCAGATGTGTAACAAGACAAATACCTGTCCAGGCTTACAAGGGATTCAGAAATGCTTACGTTAATCATGCTGGTGGAAAGAGGTTAAGGGCGATACAATAAATCAGTCTTCGAATGGTTTCACTTGGAAAGGCCTGGGAGGACAGGGTTATTTTTATCCTAGGATGCTTTTAATTTGAATCAAAAATGCTTTACCACATGTTCTGCCACCAGTTCAAAAGGACTGGTAACAAACATTTAATCTTTTTCTTTTCGGATTGGCGCTAAGCCCTCATCAAAAAGCGTATGCAGCCAGGCAGCTTATCTCCACTGAGCTGCTTCCCTTAATGTGTTCCTAATTATAATCGTATATATTGCTCACTGTGGCCGATTGAACAATATGGCAGTAATTTCTTTACAGGCCTCCCTGCTCTTTGAACTGGGAGTACAGAGGGCTAGAACAGAACCAGATCAATGGGATTTGAGTGCTGGCAAATCAAGCCAGATGTGATCTTTAGAGAATGAATTTCCAGCTGTTTCCCAGAAAAGGACTTCAACAGACAGCTGGAGACCTTATCATTATCATCATGATCATCATCCTCATCATCATTCCCACTAAATACTCTCACAACTCTTTAGAAAATGTGCAACTATTCTCATCTCCCCCTAAATCATTACCCGCTATAGAGCAGAGGCTCCCAAATGCTTTGAAATGGTAACTGGGTAACACAGATAAGCTTGTGGCTCATGACCTGGGAAGGCAGACATAGTAATATTATATTGACACTATATATTTGTCAGTGCTCCATGATATGCAGCTGAAAGCAATGCCCAAAATTTATTTTCAAGGTATCAAATGCTTACATTTCCATATGTTTGCAAGGGGGATATAACATAACCCTCATTTTGGGGGTACAAAATGGCATGTTATTGCTTTGTGCATACATCTTCTTGTCTTCCAAAATCACTATCACTAGGCTGTGTAGTATCCAGTAAATGTTTCCAGGAATAGATACTTACTTATATGAAACCTTTAGGTGTGACAGAAAAGAACAAGTCTAATGAATCCCAAAGATGTTGCACTGGTCTCAAAAAAAGCTCCTAATCTAGGAGAACTTGATGTATGAGTTTAAAATGATTACTACATTGAATCATTTAAAAATCATTCAAATGAAGGAATATCTAGTACTAGAGGGGCAATTCACAGACTTTTCCTACATCCAACTTTCAGAATTAGCTGGACATTGTGAAATAATTTGTGCTTCTTCCAGAAAGGCTTTTTTAATAAAACTCCTTTACCTGCAGTTTGTCCTAGTGCTGTTCTTGGCTTCTCTGTCAGAACTCTCTATATTTCATTTCTGTTGAGCTATGGCAATATATATCTAGGGAGGACCTTCAGGAGAGCCAAGATTAGTCAATTAAATTAAATCAAATATAATCTGTTGTCATCTAAATCAGTGTGGTCAGGTTAAATACAGAGGGAGTTGAAATGGGAGTGAATGTCAAGAGAATGAAACTTCTTATTTACTCCAAAATATGGTTAAACGAGGAACAAGACTAGAGTGGTTCTATTTTGGAGCAATAGTTATAAAAAAGGAATTTGGAAGAAGTAGGGAAAAGGGCAAGGAACAGATAGTTTGCAAGATCTTGTTAACACCTTACTCAAAATCTTTGTTTTAATTCTTCAAAATATTCATTGCAATTGTTTTCATTTCTTCCATTTGTTTGTAAACTTCCTCAAGACAGGAACCATTGAAAGTCTTTCATCACTTATTCTTCAAAATCTAGCACATGAAAAAAACCTAACAAATATTTATTCATTCCTCTTTGTATCACCACATTATCATAGGAAATGCTCAAACAAATATGAAAAATACATGTTTACAATTTTAGTTTTGACTATCCTTAACTGAAAAGCTCTTCTAGATGCTTTAACTTCTACTTCTCAAAAAAAAAAAAACACCTTATGACTGAACAACCCTCGAAGTTTTGCATAATACTCATGTGTAATATACTTCCAAAAATTTTTTTTCTAAACATACTTGAAATGTGTAGGTGATGAATCACAGATATTTAATTTCATTTATTTAGCTGAACTAAAGGTTCTAGGAACTCTACCTCTTTACATGAGCACAAAGGAAACAAATTTATTTTGATCTGACATATGTTAGTACATACCTATAGCCTGAATGTGATTTTTTTTTTTTTTTTTTTTTTT
>NW_004955404.1:27564094-27689995 GCF_000276665.1 Chinchilla lanigera | reverse complement strand
AATAAACAAACAAACAAAGCAAAATACCATAAGAAAGTAAGTCAAAACTTCTGTTCAAGGATAGTAATAAGCCGGAATGGTTTTTTTTTAATTAATTTATTTATTTTTGTTTGGTTTTTCTCCGGTACCGGGAACCGAACTCACGACCTTGCACTTGCCAGGCAGGCGCTTTTGCCGCTGAGCTAAATCCCCAGCCCCCTGAATGTGATTAAAATCACAAAATATGTCTTGAAATTACTTTTCTCAGATCACATAGAGAGTAAATATTGGTTTTTGGAGCTTGATCTCTTAAGTACTTTTGATCAAAAACCCTTAAATTGGTTAAAAATCTTTAAAGCATGTATACCTAGTATATGTATATCTATTCATAAATTATCCACACACTATGCATATTTGTTTTAATGTCTAATTTCTTTGCTATTTATGTTAGGTATAAATAAATTTAAATATCGCCCAACCCTGGGTATACATACTCCACTTAAGAACAGACTGTGTTTCCAAAGAAGTGTCTGGAAGGTTGTGGCTGTGACTACTACCAACCTACAAACTTTCTCTCCTCTTTAGGACACAGGTACAGCATTTGAGAAGGGCGGAAGCTGCACTGACTGTGTGTGGAGAATGCCAAAGACCTGCTCGTGCGAGGGAGAAGACTAAATTGCTTACTGTGATGAGAGAAACATGGGTTTCAAATGCCTCTGTAATATCTATTTCTTGGCCAACATTCAGAAAGTATACCTCTATAATAGTTAAGAGAAACAGGAACTTCTGACGAGGATGTGATATGTCACAGTCCAACTAAATATATGCCATGCAAAAATTAAACTAATCAAACTGAATTAAATTTTTGTTATGAGTGTATTTTAATGTTTCCCTCTTCTGAGGACATAAGTTGGCAAGCAAATGTGCCTTAAGAGTTAGATAAATAGGAATAGATAGTTACTTCTGAGGGGAAGAGCAGGTAATGCAATCAAGCATGAGTGAACAATCCTTCCACTCCATATATTTTATTTCAGTGGAGGAATATAAAGATGATTGCTATACATTCTATCTCTTTACTGTCAACTGTTTTCATAAGTGGAAAAAGAAAAATAGTAGAGATTATCTTAGAAATATTTTATAAAATTTAGGAAAGTCCTAGTGTTAGATTAATTTCAATAATTTCATAAATCAGGGATATGGGGGATGGAAGAAACAAAGGTACATTGGAGAGACTTGCTGTAGTAAGTCCCAATTGAATGGAACAAGTTGGTAGAGAATTTGGTCTTCTTCCCCTTAAATCTGATTTTGGAAGGATGAACAGAGTGGTATTAAAAAACGTTTAACTTCCTTTCAGGAGTACATGTTAGTTGTTATGCCTTGTATAAATACTTTATTTTATGCCACTTGAGTTGCCACAAGTTCTGTTAAATCCTCTACTATCATTTTCATGGAAAACAAGTCAATTCTAATTCAACAATTACGCATTGATCGTCTGAAATGTGCCAAACATAATATAGAACATACATTTTACAGGAAAATTGGACAGTGCTAAGATATGCAATAAATCATCTGCAATTTTATGAAAAGGGAAGCCAGGCATGTTAATGGAGTTTGTTTTTATAAACATGAAGTGTTTGGGCATGTTTGATTTTTCAGTAGAGCTGCTCAGCCAAGTTTAGTTAACACCTTGTAAAATGTGAGTTGCTTCTCGTTTCCTTAATGGAAAGCAGTGAGAGTTAGAGTTGAGATCCCTGTATCAGCTGGAGGCCTTCTGCAGCATTCCGTAAGCCTCTGAGGTTGGATCTAGGATGCAGATCCAGCTGGATACTTGAGACCAGAAAGTGTGTTTCTCTGGAGAATTCAAGCTCTCTTGCCAGCAGTCTTAGACAAGTAAACTACCTAAAAGCAAATATTTGTTTCAGATTGCTCAGTGGGAAGAAACGTCCTGTTGATGGGCATTTTCATGTCAATAATTTCTTGCAGTATAGTGGATCATCATCTTTACAATCCATTCAGCCGTCAGAACATGCCACATCTCTGCATCTGTGTGGATATCACTTTTCTAAGTAATGTGATATTAACTTAAGAATGTGATAAAACAGGAAGCATGCTGGAACTTTTACTGTCCTGTGCCTTAACTAGCCACAGCTTTACGGGCAGCTAGTCATTGAAGGAGCTCAGTCCTAGCTTCTTTCAGCATCCTTTCTCAGCTAGATCAAAAGGAAATAGATGAGGCAGAGGATTCTATCATCAAATCCTACAGAAATTGTTGAGAACCAATATTTCCATTCAGAGTACTTCAGTCTCATCAGACTGAAAAGATTTTTCTTTAGTGGGATGGACATTGTTAAAACAGTCAATTTAAAAATCTTTTTCATATTAACAACTTTATCCTCACCGAATTTATCAAAGAAAGGGAACATGGTGACAAAAACTTGTTCCAACATGATCTTCTGTCAGCTCTTCTTTTACCAATTATTCAAAAGTTGAGTAAATTATTGCCAGTGAATATTTAGATGGCATTTTCACTGAAAGAAACTTGAAATAGATGCAAGGAACCTAGAACTTCTATCATTTCTAAGGCAGGCGAACTAAGGAGTACTAACGAGGGAATAATTATTAACTTCTACAAAGGAGTGAAACAAAATTTGTTTCATTTTAGACTATTAAAATAAATATTTATTTTAATTTTCTCAGATGATATTGTCTCAGTGCAACTGTTTGCCAGTTGCAGCAGATTAAGTTCAAGCCACATCATTCACTGATACCTCCACTGATAGTGGAGTGCTGAGAAAGTCTGTTTATTTTTAACCTATACTGTAACCATGGTCATCTCACTTTATTTTTATTCTTGGTTCCCTGTAGTACAATTTCATTAATATGTGACATATGGTATATTCTCATAGAGATTCTGTAAGGTACCTTATATGCTGTTTACATTTTTGTGGTAACTGTCACTATCACTGCTATCTTCAGTTCTGTGTTTTTCTTCCAGAAAAATTTGGTAATTCTGTATATAATTTCCAGATTTCCATCAGTTGCTTTCCTTCTCAAAAACTTTCAGTGACTTCTTTGAATAAATCATGAACTTCAAAATTCTTAATCTTGGGGCTGGGGATTTAGCTCAGTGGCAAAGCGCCTGCCTGGCAAGCGCAAGGTCGTGAGTTCGGTTACCGGTACCGGAGAAAAACAAAAAAACAAAAACAAAAACAAAAACAAAAAACAAAATTCTTAATCTTATACTGAGAGTAAGAATCCTAGTATTCTATACAAGGTCTTCTTGTTATAGTAATCCTAAAGTTTCTTGGTTCTATTTGTCTTTCCAGTGACCACTATTTCATTTTAGTGTTTAGGGAATACAAGAACGTTAATTAAGAGTAAAACAACTTTAATGGTATTGGTTTTGACAATGGTTTGTTGAATATGATGTCAAAACAACAGGCAAAGCTAAAAAACTGGCACCATCAAAGTTAAAACTTCCGTGCATCACAAGATATAATCAGTAAAAGAAAAAAATTTGCAGTTGCATATTAAAGGAGGAGTAATCCAAAATGTGTAAAGAATTCCTAAAATTAAATAACAACAAAACAAGACTAACCTAATACAAAATGAGTAAAAAGAGGTTTTCTCCAAAGATGATATAGAAATAGCTACTAAGCACATAAAAAGATGTGAAATACCACTGAGCATTAGGGAAAGACAAATAAGAACCATAACAGGATACTACCTCACGTACATGAGGATAGGTACTTAAAACAATAAGCAAAACCAAAACAAACCAGAAAAAGGCAAGTGTTAGCGAGGATATGAAGAAATAAGAACACTTTGTCATTGTTCATGGAAATGTGAACTGGTGTATCTATGGTGGAAAATAGTATGGAGATTCCTTTAAAAAATTAAATATAGCATTATCATGTGGTCCAGAAATTGAACTTCTAGGTATGTACTCCAGAGAATTGAAAGAAGAGACTTAAAAAGATATTTCTATGCTCAAGTTCATAGCAACAATCATAGTAGGCAAAGGATAGAAGCAACTCAAGTACCTGACAAATAAATGGGTAAACAAAAGGTACATGCATATACAATATTAGCTTTATAATTTTAACATGTACTGCAACATGAGTAAACCTAGAGGACATTATTTTTCAATGAAGTAAATCAGCCACAGAAGACAGAGTATAGAATTTCACTTATATGAGGTACCCAGACTGGTTAAACTCACAGAGATAGAAAATAGAATGATGATTTCCAAGGGATGGGTAGGGGGAGGAGAAAGGGGAGTTACAGTTTACTAGGTACAGAGTTTTATTTTTGTAAGATAAAAGCATTCTGGAGATGGCTGATGCTGATAGTTGTATGGCAAGATAAATAGGCTTCATGGCAGTAAGCTACACAATTAAACATGATTAAGAAGGCAAATCTATATTAGGTGTATATTACCACAATATTTAAAAATATAAACAAAATGTAGTACTACACCTAGTGCTTAAACCTTGGATTCTAAATATTATTCTTTAATAAAAAGAACCAAGGATCTTTGGGGAAAAAATTATTATTTCTAGGGTGAGGCAGATAAAGACAAGGTTAGCCTGGAGCATCCTGTCATGATAAAAAACAATGAAGAGGGGCTGGGGATTTAGCTCAGCGGCACAGCGCCTGCCTGGCAAGTGCAAGGTCGTGAGTTCAATTCCTGGTACTAGAAGAGAAACAAAAAAAACCCCCAAAAACCAAAAAAACCCAAAAAACAAACAAGCAAACAAACAAAAAAGCAATGAAGAGCTCAAAGAAACAAAACAGAACAACAACAGAGGAGGAGGAATGTTAATGTGATGCAGTAGTCACCTGAGGAGGTCAACTGGGAAAAGGTAGAACGATTAGTGAAGCAAAGTAAATAATATAGTATTGGGTCCCAAATTTTAAAATAAATATTTAGGGACCCAAGCTGATAAATATTTTTTTGTCTTTTTGAGACAGGGTCTCCCTATGCAGTTCAGGCTGGCCTTGAACTCACTTTGTACCCCAGGCTGGTCTTGAACTTGCAACAATCCTCCTGCGTCAGCCTCCTGAGGGTTGAGATTACAGGTGTGCGCCACCACACCCGGCTAAGAAAACTTAATATTGAAAAAAAATCAGTAAATAGAGGAGATGGGATAAATCTTCCTTACAAAATAATTTTAAATTGTGTTTGTTGATGCTTTTTCCTACAGGAAATGGAGCTTAATTACTCATGGAGGAGTGGGGCTACCTTAGAGAAGAGAGTAGGAAAGAGAAAAACCAGTTCTTGTGCCAAAATGGACATTACTAGTGGTTAGCAGGACTGGTGTACTCATTAGATGTGATGAGAAGAGCACTTCTGTGTCACATTCCCCAAGCCTATTACTCTTAATCTACTCATGAGAAAAATAGATGACTTTGAATTGAGAAACATTTCCCAAAAATATCTGACGAACACTCTTCAAAGTTGTCAAGATCATAAAAAACAAGGAAAGATTGAAAACCTCTTCTAGACTATAGGAAATTAAGGACACGTGATTACTAACTCATGTAATGGTAGCCTAAATGGAATCTTGGAGCAGAAAAAGGACATTGGTGGAAGATGTAGAGAAATCTAAATTAAATTTGGAGCTTATTTAAGTAGTACTATTAAATAGTACGTGAACTTCTTTGTTTTGACAAATTTCTTCCCAAGGTCATAAATGTTATCAAATTAGGAAAAACTAGATAAAAGTATATAGGAATTCTTTGTATTATCATTTCAATTTTTCTATAAACCTAAAATCTATTTTAAAAATAAAATTTCATTTAACAAAAAAGACACATGACATAGGTTCGCATTTTAACATGATAAACTATAACAACAATTTTAAACCAATAACTAATCAGATATTTATAAATATTGGAAAAACTTTAAAAAAACTCAGGAAGAAATCTAAAAAATGATAAGTGAAATATAGAAAAATAGGTAATTTTATTGAGTAATTATGAGAACGTCTAGTCCTTCATAAATGTTCAACAGATGATGAACATTACTTGCATTCTTTTAGTACTGTCTAGTACTTGAATGTGAAACAAAAATTTGAGGAAAGGAAGGAAAGAAGCAACATCTCTATTATTATACATTATTTCTATTATAATTATCTACACATTCCTGCCAATAATTAAGAATCAAATGAATAACTATTACTAGTAGAAGCTAATTGTAAATTTTAGAAAATTTAGTGATATGTCTTTGTACAGGATAAATTTATGCACATAATAACTTTCCTAAGCACCAGTAATAATAATCAACATACATACACTGGAAAAAGAAATTATTAATATAGTCAAACAGTTTAAGCTTTCTAGGAGTCATATAAGTTCTCAAAATGTAGAGAAATGGGAAAAGTAACTGATGATTTATGTTTACAATGTGATATTAGGTAGACACATATAAGAAGAAGTAGACACTTGCATTTTTAGGAGATTTGGAATATTGAGATAGAGATATAGAGATGTCTGATGTGATAACATTAAGCGGAAACTCAAGATTCCAAATTATATAGTAAGCAGTTTCCAACTAGGAGGAAATTGTATAAATACAAAGCCCTAAATTTGATTGGCTTGAAAACCAGATAAAAGTAGTTGAAGAGTAAAATCTCTTAGTAAGAGGAGGGGCAAGAAATAAATATACTTTATAAAAGCAAAGGAATTTGGCTCTCCATGTATTCGGTGAGACATTTTTGATGTGGAATGACATGAACAGATATGAAGTGGCCACTTAGGAATTTCAGGAGGTCTCACCAGAGAGAGCTGGGAAGGTTGTTTGAGATGCACACTGAACATTAGAGAGGAGACAGCAAATGAGCAGCTGAGCAAGAAGCAGGCATCGATGAGAGCTTGTGGTGTAAATTTGGAGGTCACCAAGCGCTGGTCAAAGCCAAAATGAATCAACTGTGAAGGTGAGTATAAGAATGCGATGGGAACTGAGCCCAGACCACTTCAACAATTTCCCCTTGGACTTCACTTTAGTCATTTAAAATAGAAATAACACACCCCTGTTTTAGCATATATGAAGAATTTTTCAGGTATAAAGTTATAAACTAATTGAGACCTGCACTGAAAAGAATGTAGAACCATGGGAGTACTTATTCATTGCTTGTAGAAGTCTATGTTGGTACAACCACTTGGGAAAACAACGTGGCATTGTCTAATTTAGTTCAGGCTTTATTTACTCAATTTGTATCCAAAGATGAGCAAGTGTTTACTTATCCGTATACACTTGAACTGGTTTGAATGTTCCTGCCTGCCTAAAAATTCCTCTTTCCCCCTAATTCTTCCTAATTCTTTTCAGTGAATAATACATTGAATATAACAACACCAAAATAGTCACAGAGTTATGTAAAATGAACCACATGATATATTTCAAGGCTTTAATACTCAGGCTCACTCACACCTCGACTAGTAAGTAGCCATTGAGATGCAAGAGGAGTCAACTGCTTGCGTACTGTGTAATGGGCCGTGGTCGGTACAGAGAATTTCAGATGATTAAACTATGAAGTACGGGGCTAGAACTGGTAAGGGTGGAGCATCTTCCCAGCGGTTGAGGTGAAGACGGAAGAGTGGTTGCCCTTCTTGTCCTTCACACTTTGTGGTGTATTCCAAAGGTCACAACACACTCAGATTCAGACAAAGCTATATCTTAACTTTTCAAAATTTTGACAAATACCATGCATTTATTGTATATTAAATATTTCATAGTCTATAGTTATTGTAGAATCCAACTAATTAACAAATGCACGACCTCACATCGTTATCATTTTTGTGAGGAGCGTATTTTACATTCACTCTGTTTGCTTTTTCAAAAATTCATTGCATAGTTACTAACTATAGTCGCCTTGATGTATAGTATGTTGAGCTCTTGAATTTATTCTCCTCTTCATAATTCTAGACCCTTTGGCCAGTATTTCTCCACCTCATGCCCCTCAACCTCTCTATCCTCTGTTTACCACTGCGCTACTGTGCTTCTAGGACTGACATAGTAAGTGTTACGCTAAGAACAAAGAAACAAATATCTGTATCATAAGAGCCTTTGCCCCAGTGTGTGAAATTGGCTGAAATGTTTGGTCCAGTCCATGCTCAGTTTGGGATCCTTGTGATTTCTGCAAATGCTGAACAGAAGTGGAAATCTGCTGTGACAAGTAGTCAGTAATAAAGCTGTCCTTCACAAGGACCTTGCCCCTCTGGCTACGACTTTCACCAGCCATGCAACTTGACACCTATCCCCGAAGGCCAGGCTGAGTCTTAAGTCATTGCATCAGTCCAAGTAAAATCTTATTTCTTTCCCCTTCTCCAACACTCTTTATTTCTGTTAGAGTTCTTCATAAATATATGCTTTGTGAAGTTAAGAGTGAGAGAATGCAATCGCTGCCGGAAAGAATGAAGAGTTCATGAGCTTCGGACAGAAAGGGAGTTACACTAAACCAGTAAGCTCAATTAACAAGTGAAAAATGAACTAAGTTGTTCCAGAGTGATTTTTAATTCTGTCAAATAAAGAGGAACCAGACTGCAGGGTAAACTCTTATTTATTAGTTTTGGTTAATGAGTTTTTCCATAAGCAGAATTTCTTAAATTTTATTGAATCAATAAAGTCACCATTTCGAAATCTGGTTTTTCCCACCAGAGTAGGATTTTAATTGAGCACACACCAAATTCCCGAGTGCTATAAAGTGACTCTGCAGAGGTGAAACGGTCTGTGGGTTATATTACTGGGCTGGCTGACAGGATTGCAGACATCCTTCATTTAAAGTTAATTTCTACATATCTCATGTGTATTCATTTTCATCTTCAGGGCAATGTTTTTTTCCTTGCACTTATTACCAAGGAAGAGTAATGTCAGGGCTCCCCCTGACAGTAGGAGAATAACGGACCGTTCTTTCCAGTGGGACAGCAGAGAGCATTACTATGTGGAGCGCATGGCTGATGGATCTTAAGCCCTGCTAAGCATCTCTGCTGGAATGTGATGACCCCTTTATATCACAGGCAGCTTTGCTGTGTTCCATCGCCAAAGGACACAGCCTAATCTAGCCAGCTGCCTCAGGAACACCTGCCTTTGTTTATAAGACAGTCCAAGGACTAGCGTGAAGGAGGAGCAGAAATCTGACCCTTGCCTCAAAAATGGCATAACGTCCTTTGCAGATAAGCAGTTAATAATACTTCCTTTTTAGTTTCTAAAGTTATTGATGAGAAAGAAAATGCCTTTAGTGTGGACTCAGGTCCTGATATTTCCTTCTGCACTTCTTTTTAAAAACAAACAAAAGAAGCAAGAAGATTGAAAGTTGAAGCCCAGCCTGGGAAACGCAGCAGCTACAGGAGACCCTGTCTCAAAAACAAATGTGCTGCAGATGTAGCTCAGTGCAAAGGCCCTGGGTTCAACATCCAGCACTGCAAAACAAAACAACCAAACAACAAATAAAACAACAACAACAACAACAGCCCCAAACACACTCACAGACACGGAATGCAATAATGAAGATTTGGAGATTGTCAAGTTACTCCAAGGAGACTGCCTACGTGGGTAAAGTGTTTCTGTGCTTGACCTTTGTTAAAGTATAAGTCATGTACCTTGGGACCACAGTGGCACACTGGACATCAGAAGAATTGACTTTCAGTCCTACAACTGAAGGGTTTGCCTGAATGAATGCAAGAGGGACACAAACCAGACATATCAAGAAACCAAGGGCGTAGTTTCCTGCCTTCTCCACAAACTCTATCGTTCCACCTCATAAAGGGCAATCCCAGGAGTGGATTCAGGTTTTGTGGGGTTTGGAGCACATAAAATATAAACCTCTCTTTCAGAGACTTTTTTCCCAGTCGTTGTCTACTGTGCCTCTCTAATTGCACGTGTAAATGTAGGGGCTGTGTGGGTGTGAGAGTCACTCCATTACACAAGGAGGCTGTGCTTCGCTGATGTTTTCTCTAACATGGTAAAGCTAAGAGCCACATCCTGCAGAAGATGGACTTTGAAAGAGTAGACAATCAGATATGGCTGCAAATAGACACCACTGGCTAGTGGTGCTGAAGGCCTCATGATCACCACCCTTCTTTGCCAGCTTGAGGGTGTTTATCATGGCAGCTGCTCCATCCCGCATTAGGCATATGTCTTCAGCTTAGAAGTTTGATTGCCTCTTTCAATGTCAAGCACATTTTCTATCATTAGTAATAACTGGCAGAAAGCCAGGTGGCCTAGATACCCTCAAAAGCACACAGGAGACCACTCTACTATTTACCTTCCTCTGTATTATCTTCAGGATTAGCTCCAGTTGGTCAAGTGGAGAGCTCTGGCTAGCCTTTTTAGCCCATCACCACTTTGTGGGGGACAGCTACAAGTACATTCCAGACCAAAGTTCCATTTCCTGGGAACACGGTCTTGTCACTTATATTTCATCTGACTAGAATTATCTCCAATTTTATGATCTAACATGTAATCTTTAAAACAGTATCAAAGTAACTTTTGCCTTCAGATTTCTTCCACCAACATTTTCTACTGTCATTATTTTTTTAGCTCAAGAAAGAAAAGGAAACTGAAAAAAATCATGTTTTGTTGGAAAACAAACAGCAAATACCCCCAAACAGATATTATTTTGTAATAGGTCTGGGTCCTTGCTTCCATGAATAACAATGTTATGATTTCTGATCAGCATACGGGAGAAGCCTCTCATATGTTATTTTTTTTTTCTTCTACAACTTTTAATACTGCTGCTTGTATCATGATCACTTTTCAAATTTGCTTTATGAATTGGTTATTCACCCTTGGGGGGGGGGTCCTTTCCAGCACTCAAGGCACAGTATAATAAATTTCTGGAGCTGAGAAGATTGGGAAGAAAAAGCAAGATGTTTAAATTATAAATACACAACTATTCATTTTGAAATGGCCTTAAACAGTGGAAAATAAGATGGCATATACATGTAATTTGTATCACTCAGTGAAGCAACTTACAAAAATATTAACAGTGAAAAGTACCTGTGTTGTAAAGATATTATTAAAGGCTTTTTACCCTGATTGCTTGGCACAATCTCTTTGCAGTCTCTGGAGCTGCGATACAGTGATCAATAGGCAGAGAAGCTCTTAATACTGGGAGCAAGAGTATTCTCATGACTACAGACAACCACTGTCTCCAGGTTTGCCTGTGGGATATTCTGGTAAAGGTCAAGTCTATAAAATGGAAACATGGCTGGTATGAAAATAAGCTTCTGAAAATAATTTCTGTCATACTAAAAAATAAACCATTAATTTTCAAGCTTTAGAACTTTCTAATTTTGTTGGCAACTGTAACTTAAGCTCTCTTTCCTTATGTGACACTTTCTGCCCTTAACATTTTATTGGTTTTTAAGTCTTTAAGAAAACACAGTTTACCCAGTCTGTCCTGTGATTACTTAATATTAAACAATTGGGCTTGCCTGCACTTAGAGATTTCATGATTTCTCCTACACAGGTAGAACACAAAGCAGGCAGATCCACTGTGGGAGTCAGTGCCACATTTTCAGTTACCTAATTCTTTGGAAAATTTTCCAATTTTCTCAAAAAGCCAGTTTTTACCATCTTTCCCTATTGCATGAAGATGCTTAAAACTAGGAAAAAATATATTAGACTTCACTTTTTTTGCTACCAGCCACTACAGGCTTCTGCTGAGTGTTGTTAAGTTACTCTTTGATTTGTGAGCAAAGGTTTAAAAGGCTAAAAAGGGGGAAATTGGTTCAATATTTCAAGCACAATGAAACATTTCTTTTGTCACTTTATTTCCCTGCTGTATTAATTTGTGGTTACTCACCTTCTCCTCAGGGATCCCCAGGGAATCCCCAATCTGATTCTCTATGATCTGACACATGAACCCAAACATTTCTCCCAATAAATTACATCTCCCGTGTAATAAAACAAAATGGGCTTCCTTCGGGTGGAGGAGAACATTTCAGGCATCCACGGGCCGAGTTACATTCGTTGCTCACACACACCCTAAGGACGAGGGTCTCTGTGGTCTACACTGGTCTGGGAAGGGGAATGCTGAGCTCCCTCACTGGACCAAACAATGCTGGAATGTTTTTTCCCTGTCCATTCACTTAAACAATGTGCCATTCTGTACCTCATAAGCACTTAATTTATTCCGACTCTTTGGCCTGACCTGTAATCCCCCTCTCCTTACCCATCTGACCCATCTGTGTTTCATTTCCCACTCATCAGCATCCAAAGAGCTAGGCCCAGGCCCTATTTGGAACCATTAGACAGAGATTGGCACTCTTCCCTCTTCCTGCGCCACATCCTCCGCTGGAAAAAAAATGACCATCAGATCAGAGAACAGAGCCTGCTTTGTCCCCTGTAACGGGGATCTGGAAGCATTTTCAATCATTTGCACTCTATACCCACTCAAACGCATTAATGTGATCAACATTGGGCCTGTTGTGGGCATTTTTTCCAGCAAATAGCTTGCTAACATTCCAGGCATGTACTTCCCTGAAAACAAGACCGAGACAGGGCCCTGAATATTCAATTGGAAAATCACCAAGAGCAAAAGCTTAGCTTGGCACGGCTGGTGTTGATTCTTAATAAGTGACTTCCTAAAGCTGAGGCATGGGGCTTACAGCGTCAATGACTTGTTTGAAAAATATTTTGTAGGTGCCTCATACCACTCTATTTCCTGTGGTATGCGTCATATTGTGAGCTATTCCAAGCCAGCCTGGTTAAGCATGCTACACCACCCCCCCTCCAAGATTGTGGTGTTTAACTAAAAATGTCTTTATACAAGATGAGCTCATAGCTATTAGTGCTGATGTAGTTTTAACTGCTTGGATACCAACTGCAGAGGCTTGAAAATGTGCTGAAAAAGAGTTAGCTGGAGCAAAAATATATCTCACCCTGTCTAAGATGGCGGGGTGTAGTCCCAGTGGCAGCATTTCTTCAGGGGGAAAAAGTTCCAGATTTAAGCACAATGCATACCTTTCACTTTCATTAAAAAGACTTACTGTTCTTGCTATATTACCAAAGTCAAGGTGCTGAAGACATCTGGAACACTGGAATAAAATTAACCCTTTTTTATTGCTTCAGGTATTTCGTAAACCTTGCCAAGGAGCAAGGTTAAGGTAAATGGAGAAAACAAGTGTATCTTTTCAATCAAACTTCTGAAAAGGAAACAAAAAGAAATCCAAGGACCTAAAATCTTGCCCATAAAATTAAAATATACATAAGTAAGGATTTGTGTAAGGATCCAATAAGACACAGTATGTAACGTATCGATAGCATTTAGAGACCTAGAGGTGGGAAAAGAAGCTGTTATCGAGTATCTACTATGTGTTGCACATGGCTCTTGGCGTTTCTGTATACCAACGTGTTCTTCACAGAAATTACGATGTGCGTATTACTCTTTTCAGTTTGCGAACAAGGAAAGAGAATCCCGGAAAGATTCAGTAAGCTTCTGATGGCCCCACAGATGATTCATCAGAGAAGCGGAATTTCAGTGCGAATTCAGTGTGAATATCAAGCTCAGGTTTTGCCCCCTTCCTTGCTACAGAGAGAAAAAAATATTCTCACCACTATCGCAGCTGTAATTGTGTCCTTGTTCACAGGATGTGTGTTTGCTATGGTGTCATGGGCTAGAACAAGAGAAGAATATACATCCAGGTCATGTTCTTTCCTGCCTTTCTCCAGTGACAAGGTTACAGCCAGCATCTAGTTTAGGGCCTGCACCCAGTGGGCGCTGGGAGGCTGTTAAGTGATGAGACATTGTGCATGCCATCTCTGAATGATTTGTGTGTCTACAATGGGGCCTTTTATAGCAGAGAAGAGAGAGATTGATACTCTGGACACTGCCTGGGCTGTGTTTGCCGCTTGGGGCAAAGAATTTTCCTTGGTGCCAGGAGCAGCTCTGACGTGGCTATTCTGTCCTTTTGTGGCCTGGGGCTTGAGTTCCGGAGCAAGGGCCTGGCTAGGACTGGGATGAAGCAGCAGTGCAGCAAGGTGGAGCTAAGGCAGCTGGACTGTTCACCAAAAGAGCAGCCCAGGCATGTGTCTACCTCATCAAGACAGAGGCAAGAGAGTTACGGGGGAAATGACCGAGACATTCTCTAGACAATGGACTCCTGCACAAGCACACTATGCAGGTTATGCAGAGAGAGAGGAACTTGCATTCCTCCCCATCTTCGGAAAGGAACAAAATGAGGCTCCATGCATGGAGTGGAAAAGGAGGGTTTTTGGTTGGGTATTATTTGCAAGAAAGTATTTTGGGTCTATGGTGCTTACAGGCTACAGAGCTATACACAGGGACAATTTATTGTGAATTGATCCCTTATAACCCAACACCTAGTGCGTTATCTAAAAGGCAATATCTTGTTTCTTGTTGAGAGTTGCAAACTGGACAAGTTTCTATTCTCTTAGTTTTTAGGAAATGTAATTGTTTTTTTTTTTAAAAATCAATGACTCTTTTTCCCCACTCCTTAAAATTTAATAAAGTTAGCAAAGATATCAGTTCAGAAAGTCTAGCAGAATGATAACTCTGAGATTGGTCTTTGTTCTCGACTTATAAGCCATTCATTTTTTTTACAGAGACATTAGAAAAAAGTTTCTTTCTAGTGAGTAAAAATAATTACTATTTTGAAGTAATTTTGACTTTAGAAGTTTGCCATCACCAGATTGTAACATTTGGGGATAAGCCAAATAAATATGTTAATAGACTAATAAAACTATAACAGTTTCTAGATGTATAGATTTCTTTAATTCTTACAGTTTAAAGCTAATATAGCTCGTCAGTAAGCAGGAAATATAAGGGAAAGGAAATAGATTCTTCTAATGAAAACAGATAAAATGGGCACTTGTCAGAAGTCACTTCAATTCAGGTCTTCTGAAACCTCATCCCAAGTTAATTTTTTACACTGAATATTTTTGTATGATTATTATATTTCTGACATGCTGCTTTTGCTGTAAGAAAGAGAGAGTTTTATCTTCAGCAAAGTAGTGTGAAGGCAACTTGTAAGAAAATGTCAAAAGACTAAAATTGCATGATCCATCATGGTGTTTAAGCTTAAATTTGGAAATATTGGCTGGGAGCAGCCGAAGTCTGAATGCATGACGTTCATGCTGATTTGAGTTTTCCCTCATCCAGCTCCATAGCGGGCTTTCATGTTTGCCATGGACATAAATTCACTGGGGTTCTTAAGTAAGGACTATGTTTGAAAGAAAGGAGTGA
The DNA here is from genome assembly GCF_000276665.1 of Chinchilla lanigera. Taxonomy (NCBI): domain Eukaryota; kingdom Metazoa; phylum Chordata; class Mammalia; order Rodentia; family Chinchillidae; genus Chinchilla; species Chinchilla lanigera. The sequence continues at coordinate 27,674,807 of NW_004955404.1, read as the reverse complement.
CTAGAATGCTGGGATTTTCTCTTACGATTACACGTACCCCTTCAGGAAAGCTCCGTGCAAATTTTCCTTCCCAGAGCTGTGCACACAAAATTTCAGGAAACAGCAGGTCTTAATTAGGCCTCCAGTTTATAGTTTCACCTGAAAAAATACATTTAAGAAAATCATATATATTTGGCTGTCGAGATTTTTCAAGTCAATAAATTCTTGCTAATTAATCACATTAACGGTGCTCCTTAAAAGTTGAAACAGAATCAGAAAACAAACTGAATTCCCCATAAATATCCAACATAAAGGCCTATTCACTGATGCATTTTCAGTTTCTAAGAATTTTACAAGTGCTTTGCTCTCCCTGACAGGACACACACGCACACACGTGCTATGTCACTGTCTGTAACTGTCATTATGCTCAGAGGAAAACAATCCAGGTGGCAAATTTTTAACACTGCAGGATGAGACCACTGTGTTTAGTACTTTGCAGCTTAGGGTTCATGCTCCTGACTGTTTTGAAAGATAAGAGAGCAGGGATCCTCAGCAGAAGCACAACAGTTTATGCTAAAGAAAGTTAGCAGTATAAGGGTAGAAAGAAGGTGGTAAACTGGAAAAGCAGAAGTGAAGGAAACAAATGAATTTTGTCTTATCTGTTTATTACTGCATTCTTCAAAAGGACCCTAAATTTTTTTTTCCAGTATTGGGGATTGAGCCCAAGATCTTCACACTGAGATACATCCCAAGCCCTTTAAAAAAATTATTATTATTATTATTATTATTATTATTATTATTGAATTTTGGTACAGGGTCTTAGTTGGTCACTAAGTTGCCCAGGCTGGGCTCAAACTTGTGATCCTTCTGTCTCAGCCTCTGAGTGCTGAAGTTACAAGCATACACCACCACGTCGAGCTTGGACCCTAGTTCTTGAAGCAAACTTTCTTTACTACTACTCTGATGCTTTGGCCTGCTATGCTGTCCCAAAGCAGGATTGCTTAAATCTGCTTTAGAAATGCAAACAAATAGGCATAAAATCCCACCTCCTTCTGCGGTGTGTTTCCTGAGAATAGTGCTAGTACTGTTCATTAAGAAAATAACCTTCCAAACTGGTAAACCTCAGTTCCTCCAATTTCTGTGGTATGTGTTTGTGAAGATGTCGTGTTTGAACCTGTTTGCTACCATTTGGAGCCTTATTTGTCACTACCGTGTGTGGCAGGTAGGCATTTTTCCCATAGGATTTCTGAGTGGGGTCCATTTTAAGAGAGGAAACAGAACTAGTTACATGGACTACTACTTTTAATAAACAAGCAATTTTAAATCAACCAAATGAGAGAATGCTACTTTCAGGTGAATAGGTTTTTAATTTTTGTTAAAACTTTATTAGCGTGTTATTAGTACTTAATTTTGTGTCTTTCTATAAGAGAAAATGCCTGTAACATTTTTTTTTTTTTTTACTGCAGCCTTTTCCCTTAGCTGCAAATGACTGATCATGGCAGAAGTATGGTATTTTATATGATCCCTAGGTAGAGATTTTAGACTTGCATTGGTTTTGTGTTGTGTGGAAAAGAGAAGTAGTAATATTTATTTAAATTACTTGCCTTTGGACTTAATTTATGAAGCTTGATTCTTTTTTGATGGATTTTCTGATTTCTTATTCCTTCCTTCCTTCCATCTTTTATAACATTTGGATCTTATATTCTAGGCTCTGTATTTGCAGCCATAGAAGGAACACCAGCTAAAATGTAATATGTTGTATTGAAAAGTTACTTGATTGGTCCCAGCTAAGGTTCTGAATGTTTAAATTTTGGTAAAACACTGTACTTGTACTTCATTTTCTTCACTGATAAATTAAGAAGATTCAATCGTGTATTCACTTAGCAAACTTCCAGTGAGGCTCAGTTATAGGCAAAACATTGCGTTATATACTAGGTTATGTACTATTGATACAGAGATGTATTGCAGAGTCTGTGGCCAGTGATCTTGAGAGTCTTATAACATTGTGTGAGCAGATCTGTACAAGACTGGAATGGAGATGATGCTGTGAGATATGTTTCTCTTTCTTGGTCAGCATGCTTCCTACTCTATTATTTATCACATAGAAAGAAGCGAAAAGAAGGGAAATACTATATAAAGAAGCTCACTGCAGCTTCAGGAAGGAGAGTAAGAGTGCAGAGAGGGAAACACAGGGAAGCAGCAAGGGTCCTTTGTTCTCCCATCTTCTCACTGTAGCTGGCTGAGGAGAAGACGTGGACTAAAGAGGATAGGTTGGTTGTAAAGCCAAAAACAGCAACAGTATTGGTGCATATCCATCTGCAGTTTGGGACTCTGGCTGGACCTTTCTGCTGACAAGGAACCGCCAGAGCAAGTGTAGCCATGGTGGGAAGCTCAGAGGGAAAGAAGGAAGAGAGCAGCTCCTGTTCTTTCCTCCAGTTCCTGGCACTGGCTGGTAGCACTGGAGAGGCCCAGAACTTCCTCTGTGTCCCCACAGGTGCTGCAGGTTGAGAGGCAGCAGGCTTGGAATGCACCCCTGTTATGAAGGGAGGAGGAAATCCCTGTCAGCAGCTGCAGCTAGGAGAGTGTTGGAGGCTCAACTGGAGTCACAGCTGAGGCTTGAAGGATGTGAAAGGAGAAAGAAATGAGATGGGGGACGCATGGAGCAAGGGGCCACACCTTGGTCACACTGAGAGAAGATGCCAGTGTGACGTCAGATATAGAACTTCATAAGCAGACACAGAGAGGACAGAGACCAATATGATACTGGCAGAATGAGTTTCCTATGGCTGAGGGCAAATGGGACCCAGAAGAGAAGCAGAGGGCCCTGCCTTGATGCCCTGATGACCCCACCCCATGCCCCACATTGTCTAGGGAATCCAGAATTCAGGTAAGCCCTATGGGGAGTTTAAAATTCACATTAAGTAACTCTGGAAAGGATGGGCTGACTTAACCTAAAAAGGGATATTTTAAACTGAAGAAATAAGAGTCACTCCAAATTGGCAGGTTTAGATCTTTTCCCACACTAAAGGGAACAAGAACAAGATGCAAATAGGTATGGATCATTGCACACTTTTTATAAAAATATATTATAATGTATATTGTACAAGTGCTTCCTATTTTATGATAATATAACAATAGTTTCCCTTTTGTGACATTTTCTAGTTTTTCAGGTACTCTCCCACCTAGTATTTTATTGTTTTGTTTTATTTGAGTAGATTGAGAGGTTGGCAAACTTAGCATTATTGCCTCAATTCTGTAGGTCAGAAATCTGAAGCTCAGTGAGGTCAGCCTGTACTTCTTCATCTGTAAAATGGAAATAACAATACTTATTGGATGAAAGTAAAATGCTTTTTGTGAAGATTAAAGAAGAATAGAAAACTCCTAGGGAGATCTGATTTACTGTGATGCTAAAAACATCTAAAAGCAGATGAAGCAAGAAGATACTGTAATCAAAATGACTAGGATGCAAACTAGGCTGTCAGACTTCAGATATATACTTTACAAAGTGAGAGTATTCCTATAAATGTTTCAGCAAATCCAAATCACACATGAAATGCACGATGAACCTCATGTTAAATGAAATGTCAGACACTGCAACTCGGTTTAAGGAACAGATTTTTGTGTATATGTAATCAGATTTTGAACATCCTATTAAAGTCTTGTCTTCAGCATTTATAGTAACACAAGATTGATATGAGTTATTAAATACATTTTTGAAATTCAAGTTTATCATATTTTTCAGCTATCTTGAATCTATAAAAGATATAATGGTTGTCACATTTAAAGAATATAATTTAACTTACACTCACAATTTCTGTAGAATACTAGAAATTTGTCACTCAATTAGTCTTAAGATTTGGATCATTGGCAGAAGGTCAAAACCACCTCCATACAATTCTCTCTTATGCCATGCTTCTCAGAGAACAAGAAACATAACAGCCTCTTCCTCTTACCAACACACAACCATGGTCTAATTGCTTCTGACTGCAATGTGATTTCATAATCCTTTCCATTTGCTTGCTTCATGATAATCACAGAGCCTTTCTGTTAGTTCCTTATTTTCCTAAGTGAGGTCTTCACATATTTTCTTTTCTCTGCAAGAAATCTCTTTTGAGTTTTGGCTCCTTCTTATGCAGTAGAGCCCAAGGATCAAAATTTTTGCCTCAGAAAGCCTTCTACAATTACAACATTTGAATGCATTCTAATATTGTTATCTAGTACACACTTTTTTATTTCTTTTTATGTTTTGAACTTGTATAATAGTTATTGTAATCTCACCAAGAAATTTGTTTTACTCATCATTTTATAACTAGTTATCCCTTGTGACATAGTAACTGTTGAATGGAGAGATAAATGAATGAATAAACCAGGTTTGTAAAATCCTTAGTTCAGTTTATAGCACATGAAAAAAAGTTAATAAAACCGGCTGTTTTAATTACCATAGTATTCATGGCCTCAAATAATTATTGCCAAGTATATATTGTGGTTTAGATCTAAAATGTCTCTCAAAAGTTTCACATTTGGAATTGAGGTCTGATCAGAAGGAGTAGGACACTGGAAGCATGACTTGGAAGAGAATGTTATTGTTCCTGGCTCTTTTATCTCTCTCTGCTTCCTGGCTTCCATTATAAGAGCAGCTTTAGTCTACCCTCTGCTTTCCTGTTTCTGCCTTGGATCCTATAGACCATGGACTGAACCCAGTGATATTGTGAGCTAAAGTAAACCTCTCCTGCTTTAAGTTCTGAGTATCAGGTATTTTTGTCTCAGTGACAGTAAAGTAACTAAGACACAGTTTGGTACCAGGAGTGCAGAAATTGCTAAGGTTGTACCTCTATATGATTCAGAAGACTTTGAAGGTGGTTTGCATGAGGATTTTGGGAAGCATAGAGATACAGGACAGAGAAAGTGTACAATGCTATGAGCTGTGCTTGATTTGTGATACTGGTCAGACCTCAGAATGGTGGTAGGAACACAAACAGTGAAGGCCAGACTCAGGAGCTTTAAATTGGGCACAAAGCTTCATGGATTTCAAGGATTTTAGGTCACATGTCTCATGTTTTGGTAGAAAGTTTGTCTAAATTTTTCTCACATCCTGAGACTTTATGGGAGATTGAGATTAACAGTGATCAATTAAAGTGGTAGAGGAAATTTTAAGGTAGCTCAGTATTCAGACTGTGGCATGGGTACTGTTGGTTGCTTTTGGTCAAGTCTACAGTGAAAATTCTGAGCAAAGGGCAGAACTGAATGGAGTGAAATGCTTACAGTTTTACCAAAAAGGAAGGGTTATACAGTTGGGGCAAAGCAGAGCATTGTGGCCAAAAAGATTGGCAATAAAAAGAAGACAAGTATTTTGTACAGGAATAAGAAGAAAGATTACTTCAGGGCATCCCAGAAATCATCAAGACTCTATCCATTGCAGGATCAATGGTGCAAAACTGTAAATCTCATTTGAGGAAAGAATCCTTATGATGCCTGTACATTTGAGTTCAGCTGTCCAGGCACTCAGAGGCTGCCTCAGCCTTGGTCCAAGTGGCCCTAGTTGCGGTGGCTGACCTTGGCACCACTTATGTGGTACAATTTTTTAGGCATGAAGAATGTAAGAGTTGTGGGGTCATGGAGGATTCCATTCAGATTTCAGAAGAAGCCCTGGGAGATCAGGCAAAATTGTGTAACAGAATCACAGTTTCTGCCAGGAACCCATGAAAGGGTGGTGCATGAAGTTGTGACAGTGAAGCCAAATGTGCAGTGGAGATTCCAGAAAGTTGGAGAAGACAGGAATGTGGAACATCTGCTGAGGAAAGGTAAGAAGAGAGTGGAACCAGTCCACAATAGAGGCAATGAGGGCTGTAACCAGCGAGGCAAGGTTGAGGGGGCTCCCCAAACATTTTTGAGCTCACATCTCACCAGCCTGGCTCCTATACATGCAGCTAAAGAACTTAATGTTTGCCCTGCAGGATTTCACTCTTGCTTTGGTTCCATTGCTCCTGCCCCATTCCTCCCTGTTGGAATGGGAATGTTTACCCTGTGCTACTGGACATTTTAAGTGATTAACTCTCTATTTGACTCTTATAGGAAGGAGACTGGACTTGGGCTCTTCTGCAGTGTTGTTACTGTTAAGAGCTTGGCAATCCTCAGAGACAGACTAAATAAATTTTGCCTAGTAAGATGGACATAAGTTTCTCTGGGGCTAGGAGAAGAAAGTTCTGATTTAGATATAAAATACCCCGCCCCCAAATCTCATGTTTGGAATGCAGCCTAGTGAGAGGCAGCAGGTCACTTGGAGGTGTGACTTGGAGAAGTATATTCTTTTCCCCAGCTCCTCCACTCATTTTCTGCTCTCTGGCCTCCATGATGTGAGCAGCTTTCCTCTGCCATGCCTCTCTGCCATCATATTTCTGCCTTGGTTCCTGCTGGTCATGGACTGAACTTCTTGAGACTGTGAGCCACAATAAACTTCTCCTCCTTAAACTTGGTAGTATCAGGTATTTGTCCCAGTGATGAGAAAATCACTCAGAAGTTACATATAAATTTGTGGTAAAATACAAACAATAGTGAAAGGATTTGACATTTTCTAAGTGATTATCTTATATACATTCTTAGATTGCTTCAAATTATTTATGGTTTATATTGTAAATAACAAAATAAAAATGCAAAATGTGCAGTGAAGTTTTGAAAAGACATTCACACCAATTAGATATTAAATAAATGGATTAGAAATAATAAGGTATCCTCTTTCCAACTAAATTTAGCAAAGATAGAAAAAATTGATACTATTCTGCATTTCTGGAATATGTGGGAAAATGGATCCTTACATAGATTTTTCTGAAGAGCCTTGAGGAAATATGTAATAAAGTTTAAAATATGCATACTTACTGTTCTGGTATCAATCTCAGTAAACTACATCACTAACAAATGACAAGATTAGAGATATTATAAAGAAACTCTAATTCAAGATTTTTTATAATATACTAAACTTGGAATTTAATATATTGTTAATACTTCACTGTAATGAACAAGAAAATTGGAGAATAATTTTGCTATAAATAATGTTACGTTTTAAAATGCTGATAAGTATAAGTTAATACAACAATCTTGGAAGATATTTTGGCATTATATTTAAAGTTGAGAAGAAAGATGCCTTCTGTTGTAGAAATTCCAGCCTTGTGTTACGAACCTTAGAAAAATTTACACACTTACCCATGAACCTAAAAAAACATATACAAGGATATTCTTAGCAATGTTATATTTTAGGATTGTTTTAAGTACTTTTAAATTTCTGTTATATTTTTTTCTTGGATTTATATGTTATTATTAAAGAACACCACTTGTATATATCTGTTCTTAGATGAATGTTGGCAGTGTGTTGCAATGACCTGGCACATAGTCAGGTTTCATAAGCATTCTATGTGTTCTAGATAAGAATGTTTATTCTTGATTTGTTAGGTACAGAGTTCTATGTACATCTATTAGATCAAGTTTATTATGTTTTTTCAGATATTTTAAATACGCAACACTTAGAAATCCATTTAGCTACAAGTCTTTTCCTTCTCACTGCAAGAAAGAAAAATTTCTTTGTTCCTATAACTGATAATTTAAATTAATGTCTTAATTAGAAAGGGCCTAATTCAGTTTTTAATAGCTTTTGCCAATTTGTTGAAAGTGGTTTGATTGGGCTTATGGTTTATAGTTGTGAACTGTAAGCCCATGTTTTACCTGGCAATTACACGAGGCCTACACAGAGAGCGTATATCTCTCTTTAAAGCATTTTTTCTTTGGCTAGGCACTTTTAAATTTGGCTACAACTTTAAATTTACTTCTCAGTTTGGGGTTTTTCAGACTATGCATATATCTGAATCTCCTGTGTGTGTGCAAGCTGACTTTGGTTAAAATTCTCAGAGCAGATTTTTTTGTCTCCCAGTTTTCAGCAATCTTGAATTTTGTTTATGTTTTCAGTGTTTATTTGTGTTTGCGGGGGGGGTGGTGGACTGAATTCAGGACCTTTGCACTGAGCTATATCCCTACCCCTTTTTTATTTTTAATTTTGAGACAGGGTTTTGCTAAGTCACTTAATTGCTCAGGTTGGGCTCAACCTTGCAATTCTCTTTTCTCAACCTTCCATAGTACTGGGATTACAGGTGTGTGCTACCATTCTCAGCTTCGGTGGATTTTCTAAGCACCTTTTCACTGACCTTGCAGCTCTCCAGATTCTGAATTTATGCATAGGGGGCTCCTAGTTATAACTTTTACATGTTTCATAAGCTTACAATCATGTTTAATAATTTTTTTTTAAAATTTAATCTGCTAACGTTCAGGGGTTTTCAAAAATGTTGGTGTGCTCCCTGATTGCTACCTGTTTCCAATGAGTCATGGATGTCTCATATATTATTTTGTGACATTTTTTATGCATTTCTAAAGGTCTGTACCAACATATTTACTTCACAGTGTTGGTGTAAAATTAAATGAGAGAATCAATGTATGGTATGGAGCTCATTGCTTGAAATATATGCAAATCCAGAGGCTTTAGTTTTAAAAATACTGGACTGAAAAAAGAAAAAGCATTTGGCAAGTCCTTTTAGTGACAAGAAATTGTCTAACGATTCTATTTTATTCCCTCAAAAATTATCCTACATTATCCTGCAGATTGGGTGCATAATAAACATTCAATTTTGCTTATGATTTAGATGAGAAGAATATCTCTTTGCTATTTGTGTGTACAGGAAAAGATCAACCCTGCAGAAATATCAGGTTAAGAGTTTCATTTCCTGATATCCACGGACTAAGGAAACCTAGAGAGGAAGAGCCTTTCGCAAACAATAGGAGCATTTCTTTGCCCTTTCTCTTTTCAATCTAATTTTCTTTCCATTGAAAGCAGCTGTGCTTTTCTCACTCTGACAATTCTGAAATCAGGGTAACTCATTCTTCATAAATTCTTTAGAATATGCTGGCAGAGCTGCTTCTAACAGTAGCTGTGGAATGTTCAATGGAGCTTGATTATACGGAAGGTTAAAAAGACCACTGTGATTATTTCCTTCTCTGTGAGACTGCCCCTTCTCTTATTACAAAACTGCTAATTATCCCAGAAACCAGAGATTATATAAATAAGACAGAGCAGAAGCAGTACCATGTACCAAGCTCAATTTTTTTTTTGTTTGTTTTTTAGAAAGGTGGGAGATTTGTTTAAAAAGCTTTAAGATACATTTTTCATACTACGGAAGTCACACATTTAAAGAGTACAACACAGTGGCTTTAAATATAGTCATAGATATGTACATCACCACTGCCAATGTCAGTTTGCTTTGACATTTTCATCACCTCAAAAAGCAATGCTCCTGGGGCTGGGGATTTAGTTCAGCAGCACAGCGCCTGCCTGGCAAGTGCAAGGTCATGAGTTCAATTCCTGGTACCGGAAGAAAAATAAAAAGAAAAACAGAAACAAAAACAAAAAAACCCCAAAAAGCAATGTCCTAAGTAACTGCTACTGCTATGGTTTGAATGTCCTTTCAAAAATTCAGTCACTGTCAATTCCAGTAGCAAAGATAGGCTAAAAGGTGAGCTTTCCCCACATGAATGGAGTTCCCCGTCATTTCGAAAGGGTTCGACAAGGGAAGTTTGTCCTTTTTACTCATTCCGCTACATGAGGACACAGTGTTTCTCCCCACTAGAGGATTTTGTACTCAAAGTGCCACCTTGCAATGGAGACTGGACTGTCTCATGACAGTAAACCTAGATCTTGGTCTTCTCAGTTTCCAGAACTATGAGAAATAGACTCTTGTTTGTTATAAATTACCCAATCATAGGTAATAGCAGCATAAGAGACTAAGACAAACCCAAACCTTGTATGATTTCTCCCTCAGCCCTTAGCAGCCATTGACACACTTCCATCTCTCCAGATTTTCTTGTTCTAGACTTTCATGTGAATGGAATCATATAATATGTGGGGTTTTCTGTGATTGGCTTCTTTTGTTTAGCTTAAGTTCAATGTTCGTCCACGCTGTAGCATTTACCAGTGTTTTATGGCTAAATAATATTTCATTGTATGGATACATCATATTTTATTTATCCATTCACCAATTGATGAATGTTGGTTTGCTTCTACATTTTTATTAGTATGAATAATGCTGCCATAAACACTTGTCTACAGTTTTTGTGTAAGCATAAATTTTCATTTTTCTATAAATGAAATTGCTGAGTTTTTTTTCTTGCAAAACTGTGTTTAATCATTTGAGGAACTAGAATGTTTTCCAAAATAACAACATTTTACATTCCAACCAGCAATATATAAAAGTTCCTAGTTCTCTATAACCTTGTCAATGCTTGTTATTAACAGACTTTAATTCTTTCCATCCTAGTAGTTGTGATGTGGTAAACTGTTTTGTTTTGATTTGCATTTTTCTAAGGACAAATAAAGGTGAATATCTTTTATGGGCTTATTGACTAGTAGATCTTAGCTGGAAAAATATCTATTTAGATTCTGCACATATTTTTAATTAGAAAAATCAGGGTTTTGAACGATTTCTGATTTATAAGTTTTATAAAATCTAATAACTCAGCAAGTATTTCATTTTTAAAAATATCCTTAAGAAACTCATTTCATAAAAATAACACAAGTACTTAAAATTGGAACTCCTTTACAAAACCCAGGTCATCATAGATCATTCAACAGAAAAAGCTTTACATAATAATGATTATATGTTGCTGGACACTTTTGTCCTGTACTGTTACAGCTTGTGTCTAGAGGCCTCCCTCAAAGCCTCATATAGTCATAAGTGTGTCTTTTTCAGAGGTGACTGGGTCTACAGTGTGTGATGCTGGAATTGATTCATGATGCAATGTTAGGATCAAGGGCAGTAGGGTCAAGCATGTGAGTGCTACCTGCCCTAGTAGCCTGGTTAAGATATAGAGGACAGAAGGAGCTGTGGTCATCCCTTGTTGCTCTGCTACCTTCTGCCCACCATGAATTTTTTTCTCCTCTGCAATGCCTGTCTGCCATACCACCTACCTTGGAGCCAGCCGATTATGGACTGAAACCTTTACAATGGTGTTATGGTTGATACATTGTGTCAACTTGGGGAATCTAGAGGTTTGGCTAAGAGACTCAGCTGCCTCTTGGGGTAAAAAGGACATGCCCTTACCCTTCTGGGATGTTGTTTATTGTGTTAATTTGATAAGTTTAGAAGGTTAACTATGCAACTCAGAAGGGGTCCAGGGTGCTTACTTTGTATTCATCCTGAGCCTGTGCAAGAGGCAGGCCTGCAGAGGGTGTGGGTGTGGAGGACCACCCCCACCTCCCCAGAGCGGGTAGACTATATAAAAAAGGAATTGAGGAAGGACTGGCTGCTGGTTCTTCAGAGGAGCTCCGGTCTTCGCCTTCAGCTCGGTCGTCTCCTGGCTTCTGGTGCAGACTGTTGGGCTTCCATCTGGGACTCTTCAGCCTTCTGGTGTTGGCTCTCCGGCCTTCATCGTATATTCTTCAGCATTCCCTCGCAGACCCATCATCCTTTTGATACGGACTTTCAAGGACACTGCAGCGAGCTCCAGACCCGGGACTGGGCTCTTCAATCTCCAGCGTGCAGACACCCTCTGCACGCTTCCTCATCCAACTCTGTAGCTGACCATTGTAAGCCAAACTTATAATTCCTTATACATTTGTTTATCTTGTATTATATCTGTTCCTCTAGTAAACCCTAACCAAGACAAATGGTGAGCTAAATAATCTTTTCTGAGTGTCAGATATTTTTTCTCAACAGTGAGAAAAGTAACTAAGACATCTACCTCAACATTCTCCTAAGTCTCCTACAATAGCACTTGAATCTGCACAAACCAATTAATATCGTTTCCTAAAATGATCCGTTTGACTTCCATATTTTTTGCAAGTTATTGTTCTAGTTGTGAGACATCTTCTCAGATTTTTACTTATCTGTTCCCTTGTCAGTCCTTTCAGAATAATGCAAAGTTAATAAGAAAGGTGTTTTGATTTTTTTCTCCAACAGGATTTTACCTGCTCTAGAAGGAAATGTCCTTACCTTATAATTAACAAAAACCCATTGAACTATTATAACTAGTCAAATGGATATCTGACCCTCAGTCTCCATCATTCTAACCCTACCTGTGAGAGTGGAGGAAGCTTTCATATTCCAGCACAATAAATGTAGTTGTTTATCTCACCCTTTTTGTATCTATGTATGAATGCTAACCATCGACTTGGATATTCTGGTATAGTTTCAATTTCAAGAAACTTATCATTTCTTAAAAGTTTAAGTATGTAATATCCCAATGCCATAGTATTCTAAATCCTTCATGTAAATGAATTTATAAATCTGTTTAAAATCTCTTTTTTAAAAATTTGGTATCTTCATTTGTGTTTCAGAAGATGTGAACTATCTTAGAATGAACACTAAAACCCGTAAGGCAACATTGGGGCATATGAGGGCCCCACTAAAGAAAATGTTCAGCTTCTCTTTCAACTGATATTGCAAAACAATTCTACAAATTTTAACACTGAGGTCCCAACAGAGACTGGCTTTTGGTCAATGAAAATTATTTACAGTAAGGTTTTCTTCATAGTTCTTCAATAATACATGTAAAATGATATATAATAACATATATTGAGGGCATCCATTATAATATCAAAGTGTATAAACACCTAAAATGTTTATCAGTGGAAGTTTAAATATCAATTATTATTTAACCACAGAACATAATAACATGTCAACCGTTTAAAATATGAAATTATGTATTTATGAAATACAAAATTTTATGAGATATTGTACGGAAAAAATTCAAAGCATAGAAAATATATACAATGTGGTGACATATGTGGAAAAATATTTGTGTGGATGACTTTGGCAATGCATGGAATATATCTGAAAGTTTGTGAAGACTGATTGTCTTAGAGGAGTAGCGTGGTATCTGGGATACAAGGGTAAAAGGGAGACTTCTCAGTGTACAGCAGATAGTGTCTTCCCATCTTACATCATGTGCATTAATCCTACTTAATAATTCACCAGTCTTATAAATAAATAAAGCAAAATAAGAAATTCATCACATATTTTGTTACATGCTATTTTCCATATCATACCACTTCTTGGGAGGCACTGTAACTCCTAAACTTTCGGTAATTGTTAAGCACTATTTCCTAGCAAAATAGACTTCATTTCCATTATTAGCTTTCTGCAATTCTGCTGAGTTTGCTGCCTCATATGACTGTGTGCCAGCTGGCTTCAGAGAGCAGGGTGCTCTTGAGAGAGAGTGTATCATCAAGGACTTTTAAAAAAATCTATTTCCACTCCAGGTACTTGTTATTTCTCTGGTTATTTAAGAAGCTGAATGAGGAAACCTGAATTAACTGGCACTATATTTCTGATTTATTCCAGTAAGTTTTATTGACTTTTCAGACCGGAGCTCTGGGAACTTGCCTGTCTAAGTTGCTTCTTAATCCTACTGTGGTTTCACACCAATGTAAGAATTTCGCTAATGTTATATTACTTTAAACTCAGTAGAAAATAAAATAAGAGAGAGTCCAAAATCTTGTTTCAGTTTCAACCCAGACAGAAGTTTGAACATTTGGGACCCTTTAGTGAAGACACAATCTCATAAAATGTAAAAATGACATTTAAATTTTAAAAAGAAAGGAAAAGGAACTCAAGGAGAAAAAAAGATGTTGAGAATTTATAAAAGGAAACATACTGTGATGTTTCTCCATACCTTTATATCTTTGGCTTACTGACACTATCTTATCTTTCCAATTTAACTGTATTTTAGTTTTAGTCAAGGTAATTATAGTACACATATATTTCTATTTTTAAATGCTATTATATGAAGTAGAAAATAATTTATCATCATATAGACAACAATAATAACTTATCAGAACATCAAATGCCACATAGAATACAACTGTATTCTTAAAAATAGATTATTATAGGTGTAACAACTGCAAAGGATAACAGAATAGTAAGGTAATATTAATTTTTGAAAAAAATGTGTTCAAATATTATATTCATTATTATGGTCTTACAGAATTTCTTTGAATAATCAAGATTATTTTCATAATTCCTTTACATATAATACCCATATACTAATAACTAAATTCTGAAAATTCAAAGATCTACCTGCAACTCTATGTTTCTTCTATAAAAATCACAGCAAATATGATTTTAAAATGTTGCACTGAATATAAAATTTTATTTAAAAATAATTCATAATAAATGTAAATTTAACATATATTTACATATTTCTTTTTCTTAATGATAATCCTAAATTTTCTAAGATAGTAAAGCAACATTGATGTAAATTATAATAAATTTAAAAGATTTTCTCATTATAGTTAGTAATTCACAAAAAGTATATACAATTATGAATAGAGTAAAACATGAGAAAACAATCTGAACTGGATAGCTAACTAATTATTGATATATTCAGTTGACAATTCTAAATTAAATTTTTTAAGTAATATAGATGGAATACAGAATGTATTCATATGTGTGCTCCACCCAAGTGCAATACTCTCTCCTTTGGGTGTCATTTCAGACAACATACAATGCTAGGAGACACAGAGAACTAAAGCAGAAGGGATGTTTCGTCTCAAGCCACGTAGTGTCAGGAGATGTAGCATGCACAGAACTATCTGCAGTATATAATGATGATGATGTGTCAGAGGTTGGGTGAGTTACTTTTCTGTAGCAGAGGTATTCTGTGTTTGAGTTGGATCTACCCATAAGCAGGATTTGAACTTGCAGCATTGGCAAAGCCAAAGTTTTCTGGTAAAATTGTAACATGGGGAGAGCCACAAAGGGAGGAAAAGGTGACAAATGCAGACTGACGTGTAACGCAGGAAAGATGTAGGCATAAAACGAGATAAGAAAGCCATTAAATGTGTAGCTACCAAAATATATGACCGAGTTGGCTCATTCATTAATTCACTCACTCATTCAAGCAAGCTTTTCTTGGCTGCTGGCATGGCCCTGAAGCAAAACACCCTCCGTGACTTCTAAGCCTTGCCTAGAAAGCTAGGCCTGAATTCAACTGCATTTCTTCCCTAAAGGATTTGAGGGTGCATGAAAAGCTAATCTAGATGGAATAATGAAGATACTAACAATTTAAGGCTTCGTGCTGCCTTCATTTTCCCTGGCATAACAAGAAGTGTCTTGATTTTCTGGTCACTGGTATACTCAGAAAAACAAGGTGAGAAAAACCGAGGTCACACAAAGCATGAGCCAAGCTGGCTGATTCTGGCCTCCTTCTGTATGGTGCAAGGAAGAATAGTGCCAGGCTGCAGGGCATGGACTCTGAATCCAAGTCTGGGCTAGAATCCTGACTGTCATTTACGAACAGTGTAACTTTGGGCATGTCACTTAATTTCTCTCTACCTGTTTCCTCATCTATAGTGCAAGGGATAAAATCAGTGCCTGGTGCATAATAATTACCTGCACATCTGTGAAAACAGTTTGGCATAAATAGAATGTTTTAAATAATAAGGGATGGCTCCCTAGTGATGGCTTTGGGGCATATTATTTTTAAATTAGGACTGTGGGGTTTTTCAGAGCCTAGGGAATGATGCTCTGGCTTGCTTCCTTCTGTGCATGTTGATTGTCCTAGAGTAAAAATATGTTCTGCCTTTGCATTTTCTAACCATTTGGCTTCTGCCATGCCTGTTTCTGCCTAGTTCTGACACCCAGGTTGGTTATCCATTTGAAAATACATAACTAATCCAAGGCTGCTATTCGTTCACTGGAGTTTATTATAAATACACAAATAATGAAAATGTTGCAGTGATATTAACTTTTCCAAGAAGAAAATCAATCTATTAGTTCTCAAGTGTTTTGGTTTCACTCTATCTTCAGGTAATTTAACATTTTAGATCCAGGCTCATCCTTCTTCAATACAGATTCTTGATCAAATTATTAGGTACTCTTCTCTAAGAACAGCCTTCTTCTCCCCCTGCTCCTTTTAAAAGGAGGAACTTTAGTTTCTAGAAAAGTTTTAAGTTTGCAGATAAACTTGAGCATAAATACACAGAGCTCCTATGTCACCCTTTGACCCCATAAATGTGCAACTCTTCATTTATCAATATCCTTCACTCCTATGGTGTGTATTACAATGCATGAAGCTACACTGACACATTATCCATGAAGCTACACTGACACTCAAAGGCTATAGGCTCATTTTTGGTGTTGTAGATCTTACTAGTGTTCAACTCTTCTTTTTTTTATTTTAAAGAGTAAATGAAGGATAACATAATAATAGCAGGGTCTTACCAAATTATAGACAAAGTGGTAGGAAATTATCAATGGTTATTGTTTTACATATTGTTATCTGCAAGATAGTTTCTCAGGAAAACAAATGGACAAATAATAGTGAGTTACAGACAAAAAAGGTAGGAGATTATCAATAGTTGTACTATACTTTGGTATCTTCAAAGTGGCTTCTAAAGAAAATAAATAGAGGGGCTGGGGATTTAGCTCAGCGGCAAAAGCGCCTGCCTGGCAAGCGCAAGGTCGTGAGTTCGGTCCCCGGTACCGGAGAAAAACCAAAAAAAAAAAAAAAAAAAAAGAAAATAAATAGAGCTATACATGAGTGACCTATTGAATAATCATTAACTATTCTCAATGGTTGTTGTAGGAAACACATAATAATAAACATGCATTCACTTACGAAATAGGATAGGAACAATACAAACATTACAGAGTTATGGATAGATTAGTAGGAAAATATCAATCGCTGCTGTAATACATGGTGGTATCTTCAAAGTGGTTTCTCAGGGAGACAGACATACGCAAGAAGGATCTAACAAATAGTTACAGCCTAAGGGTTGTCAGAAATAGCATATTACCTCCTCACCAGTGACTCCTGTCTCCGAGGTGTGATGGCTGGAAGGAAGGCCAGGATTGAAAAGAAGGACTGAAAGACTTGCACCTGTGTCTAGCAACAGGCTGTTTTCTTGTTCTTCCATAGTTATGATTACCCAGGGCTCCTCCATGGAGATGACAGTCTGGCCAGAGGGAGAAAGCAGAGTATGCCCCAGGCCCTCTCATTCCTGTTGGACTAACTGGTAGGATGGGTCTGAGCTCTGGAGCCTCCACTTCAGAGGGCAGACCGATCTCCATTGATCACATTTGCATTCAGGGCATGGCCCATGGGGCCTCTTAGGGCAATTCCTCTTGAGGTGGCCTGGCTTTTAACAGTGGTAGCAGATGAATGCAGTCGTCAAGTTCTTCTTGGGTCCCTGGGAATCAGACTTGGGGTCTGTTTCTCTTAGTGCTGCAGCAAAAGCAGCTGCTTTTTCTCGGTCTCTTTTCAACTCTTCTTAATGCCTGGTTTCTGAGAAGTCAGATATAATTTTTATTTTTGCTTCTACAAATTAAAAGTGTTTTCTGGCTTTTTTTTTTCTATATCTGCTTTCACAAAATTTAAATGTGATATACACAGGAGTCTTCATCCTGCTTAATGTTCTCTGAGCCTCTTGGGTCTGTGGTTTGGGGTCTGACAATTTGGAGAAATGCTCAGTCATTATTACTTCAAATATTTCTTTAGTTCTCCTTCTGGCATTCTCATTGTGCCAGAACTTTCAAGTGATGTGTTCTTTATTTTTCCTGTCTTTGAATGTTTCTACTGTCATACTCTCAATCCTAGAGATTCTTTCCTCAGCTGTATCCAGTCTCCTGATAAGCTTAAAAATAAAGCATTCTTGATTTTGTTTTAGTTTTCCAACTCTGGCAATTTCTTTTTTATTTTTTAAAATTTCTATCACTCTGTTTACAGTTTCTGTCTGTTCTTACATGTAGTTTACTTCTTCCATAAATCCCTTAGCATACTAAGTAAGCATAGTGTTTTAGAATTCCTGGCTTTGGTTCTAATGCTCATTCAATCTCTTCAAACTATGTTTCCCCCTTTTTATAGCATCTTATTTTTTTGTGGAAAGAAGGGCAGGATTACTGGGTGAAAGGAACTGCTGCTAACAGGGCTTTAGAACTGTTGTGGAGAGGTTTGTCAGGAGCAGAAATGTCCTCTACCCCCATGATTAGGTCTCAGTCTTCTGGTGAGTCTGCTCTCACCCACTCTGTGAGCTTCGCCAGTGAGTCTCCATCTGCCCCCAACCTTAGGTGTCTCAGGGTGGCTACAGCAGCTGGATATTCCTTCCTTTCACATGGAAAACTCGTTTAGTCTTGGATAAAACACCAGCAGGTTAGTCTCTGGCAAAATGGTTTCTCTTGAGGACAGGCTTTGTTAAGAACAGCACACCCTGCTGTGTATGAAGTGATTAGTTTTCTCCTTCTCTTGCTGGAAGCACAAGGAAATTACCTGATAGTCACTGTGAGGACCTCGTAGGGCTCTTGGAGGTGAAAACTCTCAGAATCTTGGGAGTCCCCAGGGCGCATCTACTGGCATTTTTATCTTTCAGACTTGGCCAAGTTTAGCTTCCAGCAATTCATCAATTATAGCTCAGTTTTTCATACCGTGGTTCTGCTTTCTCTGGCGTTTTCTGCTCTTCAGTTTCTCTTTTGCTAAATTATGATTTTCTGTACTTGTCTGTCTCTCTTTCTGGGGAATAACCATTTGCCTGGTAACTGTTCTCCTCTGTGAATCTAAGAAGGATTGTAGATTTTTTAGTTTGATCAGCTTTTAGTTATCATGAGGACAGAGTAGTGACTTCTAAACTCCTTGTATGCTGGACAGAGAACTGGAAGTCACTCTGGTGTCTTTAAATATTTTCACATCAGTTTTGACTATTGCAGATGATAGTAGACTAAGGTGGGATTTTTCCTGTTTGAAAGCACTGGATCACTAAGGGTATTACTGATACCCCTAGTAATATTCTGATACATCTGGTCTCACTTTGTCCTATTGACTAAAAAAGTCAAGTCCTGATTGTCAGCCAGTGAGACAGCGGAGGTTTTGCTGTGAAGCATGACTCTGGCTTGCCTGTCCCTCTCAATAAACAATTGCTCACAGTGGGGCTGGAGTCCTCACCCAAGGTGAATGACTAAGTTGCAGTTTTGAAAACATCATAAGCAAGCATAGAATATTGGTACAGGAAATGGGATAATAAAGCCTAAGTTATGTCTCATTTAATCACGATGGTGTTGAATGAAATAGAGTACAATACTAAGAGCAATAAAAATCAGTATTGTTATAACTGGCAGAGACAATATTCTGTGTTCATATTTTGCCTTTATCACCTCTGTTTTTGCTGTAAATTTTGTTTCAATTCTGGTTTGCCTGTGCAATCATTTATTTCACAGATGTGTATTGATTATTTAGTTTCAGTTTTTCCCCTTAGCTATAGGAGCTCTGATAAACACTTCTTTTTTTTCCTGAATTTTGGGATTTGTTTGTTTGTTTGTATTTGTTGGTACCAGAAATTGAACTCAGGACCTTGCACTTGCGAGGTAGGTGTTGTACCACTGAGCTATATCCTCAGCCCCGTTCTTTTTCCTGAATTTTACTACTTACTACTAAATTCTGAATCATACAGTCTCTGGAGTTTCATCCTTCTAGTTCCAAAAATATTAAATAAATTATGGGCTATTGAGCAAGGGAGTTATTTAGAATGATGCTGGTCTGAGAAGACATCTCTGGGGAATACTTATACTTAGAGGGTGGATGCTTACCTTTGTTCCATCCACCTTGGCAGATTTCGGATGCCTTCCAGGCTTGGTTCCAGTATCACTTCCTGTGAGAGAAATTTCTTAACTTCCACTGTGAATGTTTCCATCTCACTGGCCCAAGGGTCCACACACACAATAGAATTGCTTGTGTGCATGTCTGCTTCTCCTGTATCCTGTGAGTTCCCCAAAAACAGAAGCTGTATTTGCCATAGTTCACCTATTTTTGAGCAAACAGAGCATCTCGTCCTCCTGAAGAGTTTCTCTTTCCTAAATATATATCACTTACTTATTTCAGGGGATTTGGATAGTTGATAAAATCTTACAGGTTATGAATAATCCATATGTAGTATGTATATTCCCAACAAGATTATAAATGCCCTCATCAAACAAAGTGTGCAGGCCTTTGTTTTTTCTTCGGCTCTGCATACAGGCAGGTGATTCACAAGCAGAAGCTGGACTTCCTTGAATTGGAAGAAGGCAAATGGCAATATTTTTGATGGGCTTTTTTTTAAGAATTTTTCTGGTTATCACCCCTCTCAAGCACTTACTAATTTACTTGTACTTTGTTCATATCAAGTAGAAGTTTAAAGTAAATGACTTAATTTATGATTTTGGTCAGGTAAAAATATGAACACAATTGTTCCTTCCTGCAGGGTCAGGAAGGTGCTAGTTTATCTTGCATTACAGAGTACATTAAACAGTACAAAGTATTATAGCTGTTTTCAAAATTACTCTTTTATGGCAGGGCTGAATCATAGAGGCCAGGATCTTAGGTGAACAGGCAATGGTTCTGCAGCTCAGAGAGCAAAATGTAGAGATAGGCTGTTTCGAGTCACTGCATATTCTCTATTCCAAGCTGTCTCCACTACAGCCCTTCCTTTGTCATTTGATGAATTCAATACGGAAGAAAGATGACAGCATTCTCTTGTGTACTGCCGTTGGCATTAGGTCCAGTGTGAACTGTCTGCAGACCTAAAGACCAGTTGGGAACAGAGGTGGCTGGCTAGCTGTTAAGTATTCAAGTGGGAAAAACATTTGGGCTACTGTAAACTCTCAACTGAATTCATTTAAGCAAATACAAGGAAATCTCTTTCCTAACAAGCCATAAGAAAGATTTTAATTGAACCATTTAGGTTACTGCCCACATGGTCCTGCCTTTGCGGTCAGGTTTTTGAATTTTTACTCCTTGCTTGTTTACTGAGGAAAGGGTCAGTAAACCTCTGGGAGAACTTCGGCGCCTGACTTCCCCACCCTCAGGCCTGACGTCATCCTGAGTAACTCCAGCTAATGACCTTGTCTCATGGTGCCTTGCCTGCCACACCTACATGAGCCTTCCCCACCTAGGTTACATGTTCACACCCCAATCCTTGTCATATCTATATTGGGCCACTTCTCTAGTAAACTAGTTGGAGTTACTCTTACATGCATATTTCTCATTCTCTGTCATTCCAAATATGTCAGTTCTTTTACTCGATTTTTAGTCTCTTGTCCATCTCATTAGATCCTCCATTCTTCACTTAGTTACCTGTGTATGTCATTACTATACCCATTTGCTTACCAGTTTTCTGAACCTTCTTATTCTATTGTGCTTCCTCTACTGACTGGAGAAAACTCTGCTAACCTTAATAAATCCAGCTGCTACTTTGTCTTTTGTACGCAGCTCATTGGTATTTCTAGGGAAAAATCAGAGCAGTCAGGACTAGGCCCCTCTATATTTATTTCTCTAATTTGGTGGGGCATTTCACTGGGAAGATAAGCTGTTGTTTGGGGCCTCAGCCATGTTAGACCACCACCACCATAATAATTTAGCAATTCATACTCAGGCAGGAACCTGTCATTCCCGTCTTTTCGTTGTTAAGAAGGGGCGGTGACTTTCTCAGACTGCTTTCTGCTGAATGGGAGTGTCATTTTGAGGGCAAGGAGAACTGACAGGATGGCAGTGCATGCCCACATAGAAGTTGGTGCCAGGTGTCTCTGCCAGGATGAGGAGCTCATTGGCAGCAATAGTTCACATCCTGGCTTGGAGAAATCTTGAAAACAGTTTAAAAATACAAGGTGCTATGAGAAGGAAAACAATTATTATAAATAATGGGCCCAAGAGCAGGAGGAGGAAGGGGGTCCATGATCCAAAGGAGTTATCCCACCATGGCCATGGCGAAGAAGTGTAACGTATCCCAGCTGTTATAACATCCAGTACCCTCCACTTTTGGAGCACAGCTGCCATCAGGGAGTTGATTTGGTTTTAGAGGATGGTCTATTCTATTAATTTTACTTTTTATTTAGGAGGGAGATCAGCTACGGTGTCATTTAAGGCTTTCTGAGTATAGTTAGTTAGGGACTTAATATGTATTACATAACACTCTGGACAAGATTTGGTGGTTTTCAGTAACAGAAATTTATTGTTGGTTTTGTCTGTATGGTCACTTGGGGAGTTTGGCAGTCTTCAGGCAAGAATAAACCAATTTTTTGGAGAAATTAGTATTATTATGGCATTGCTTTATACATCTTGTATACTTTTCTGTTGGGTGTTTAAGACCAAGTTAAAGTGAGACCTGTATTAATTAAAATTAACTTCTTGCTATCTATGAAGATCAGTTAAATCTCCTCAGGATTTCCCTTGGAACCATGTACAGTGCCTCTCAGTTCTACTGTCAGTGTCAGCCGTGTCTGGATGAGTCACGGCCATTGCTTGACCAAGTTACTTTCTTTGAAAGCTTGAGAGACTTTTTCCCCTGGTGACTCTCCTTAGGTACATTACACACCATAGAATCATTTTCCTCTGGGGTCCCATATCTCCTTGATCAGAAGATCAGGGAGTCAACTGTGTTAGTTATATGATGTTGCAGCAGAGGTTCTCTTGTGTCCTGAGTCTTTATTGACCTCAGAGGCCAAGGGCCAAATATTGGTTATCCTCTTAGCCTACCTGTCTTTCTAATTTGGTCTCCAAACCTCAGTTGTTGAATATCCAAAAGAGAAGATTAATGACATTATATTGTAATGGGAGCAGTGAACTTAGTTATCAAAATTTTATCTGAGTATTAAGCACCTTAAAATATAAGGTATAGCCAGAGAACTGTCACTTCTTACCAATCATGGGTGTTCTAGTAGTTGAATCCCTGAGATGTCCATTGAGACTCGGGGCTCCAAGAAGGATACCTTAATGGGGGCCAGGGACCGTGAGCCCTGTCAATCCTCTTCAGTGGTGCGACTGAGTAGATTGGCCAACCATGAATCTAGCGGCAATGAGATCTCTAGACCCATCTCCATTTTGATAATCCCAGTTGGGATCCTATTCTTACATAGGCCCAGGGTCATTTTCAGGAGTATTTGCTTGATGTCTATGATCAGCTTCCTCTCGAGCCATCTGCCATAATCAAGTTCTGTGGGAGATGAGGTAGATCGATGTTGGATGTGAGCTAGCAACAGCAAATTGGCAGGTCCCAGAGGAGAGAAGGGTGGCTTGTAAGCAGAGGAGGCTCAAAATTGGGGTTTGACCCCAGGAGCCATATGCTCTTGCCACAATCCAAGTTGAGACACCATTATTGTTAGGTTTCTGGTACAGAAAAGAACCAAACAAAGAAAAGAAAGAAAGCCTTTACTCTGGGCATGGAGAGGAGAGGGCAGCATGCCATACCGGACTTCTCTCTGTGTAGATGTTAATTCCACTACTGTGTCATTCCTCAGTTCAAAACATTTCTAAATTTCCCAGTATTCCTAACACATCAAAACATAGCCTGGTACATAAAGAAGGCTCTTTGTGACTCACCTACTTATATCTCCTGCCTCACTTCCAGCCCTCTGCATGCTCTCCTTTATTGTTGCCATACCCACTGTTTTCAGTTCATTTAAGATTTCATGCTGTTGCTTATTTCTTGATCTTATATCCTGTTCCCCTTGCCTGGCTCCTTCTTCCTCTCCCTTAAACTTTACCACTCAAGACATTTTTATCTTTAGACATCACTTCAAGTATTCTTTCCTCTGAGAAATTTGCCCTAATATTCCACAAAGCTACACAATCTCTTTGTGTAGCCATCAGTCTATCCTGAGACATTGCAAGTTAAGCAAAGGCAAGAAAAAAATATCTGCCCTACTTTTATTCCCAATGGCTATTATAATGCCCTGTACATTGTAGTATTGGCTAAATATTTGTTGAGAGAATGACCAGATCTTCATTTATGTGTATTAAAGGACTGTGCAGTCATGCAAGGACTAAGACATTTATAGTCTCATCATTGAAATCTAATTTACACTTCCTTCTTTACTGATTAAAATGAACATTAGTAGTAATAATAACTACTGTCACAATATGATCGCCAGTTACAAAAAGCCAGCAATATCTTATTTATACAAACATACAAGTAGTAACCAAATTAACCAATATGTAGTGTTGCAGAAGGGGTTAATGCTGTGTCTTCCCATGACAGAGTGCAGCAGGATATAATGGGCCAATCTCCTTTATAAAGCTACTAATCTCCTGTGTAAAGGCCAAACCTACCTCCAACAGTCCCCAACTTATAATATTATCACACTGACATTTAAGTTCTAACATGAATTTTTAAAGAGACGCATACATTCAAACTATAGTATACAAAGATACTTGGACCTTATATGTGGTATTAATCCAATTTAATGAGTTTATATCAACAGGGAAGATTCACAAGTTTATAATTATCTAACTACTAGCTAAACTCAAATTATCTTGTCGATTAAAAGAACAAACCTAACACAATGTCCTTAAAGGATTTGGATCAACACTCTGCTACATGACAAAAAGAAATCTTTATTTCTGAAGTCATTATGACCAATATGCTCTGAAATTCTCTAGCTCAAAACAAAATCATCCCTAATTATGAAGTATAAAATGGTTTTTATCTAACTTCAAGTCTGTTTTGCTGCTCAGCTTGTGCTGTGACATTTTGGCTTGCTAAGCACTTTGGGCTAAAGTTGACTTGGGCACCTCAGAATATCTTCACAAGCGATTTCTCTCTGGGCCTCTCACCCTGAAGTGGGTTAAAGAAGACAGAATTCCTCTTCCTTCCCGTAAGCCATAGAAACTAGAATCCTTCTCCCTCAAAGCAAGTCATAAGTCCTAGTTTTCTAACTTATTATTTTAGTCTCCTTCCACCTTTCTGTATAGAAGCTGGCAATAAAGAATTCTCTGTTTTACCCTTATTTGACAGCAGATTGTAGGAACCCCATTGCAAAAGAGTTCTGGGCTAAGTAGAGGGGCCAAGAAGAATCTGAATAGATGGGCCTTGATGGGTTTCCTCCCGCAGTCTATTACTCTTGAAGGATCATAACTTTTGCCCAATTATTTTTCTACACAAATATCCATTCATCAAACCTACACATACAAATTGTTTACCCTGGGCTTTGGGTCTTCATTTCTGAGTGTTCCTGTGCTGCATAAAAATTTAACTAAATTAGCTTGTTATGCTTTTCTCTTGCTAACTGGTCTTTTATCGTAGGAATACTTACTGTGACTCAGTATGAGTGAGGAAAGATGTTCTACCCCTAGACTTGCAAACATCGTCATAAAGAGCAAGTCATTTTGCAATGGAAATTCTTTGAAAAATGCTTAATAAATAATTAACTATATCATTTAATGCCCTGCATTATGTTAATATCAGGTTAATAATAAGACTTTACACTAAAATCTGAAATTTAGAATTATTACTCTCAGGAAATCATAACCTACCTCCATGGTGTATACTTCTGTTTTAATGAGAAGTTATTTTAACACAGGACAATGCAATCTTTTAATTTTTTTATTTGGCAGATCAAGCAATTCAATAAAACATTATGTGAAGGAATAGATATATGCAAAATTTAGGGGCTTTGTTTTGTATTTAAATGTCATTATTCCTTAAAACTTTCCTATGCCTTTTCCAGAGGAGAATTCAATAAATGTTGGAAGAATAACATTGACTATAAAATATTTATATAATTGATCTTCAATGAGAGATGTAAAAGTTTTATTACAAGGTAAACAGAAGGCATTTTCTGAGGAGACCACACTTGTTAGTGTCCCCAAGCCAATTCTCCCTCCAGGTAATTTGATGAGTAGTGATATTTTCACCTACTGTAATAATCTCACTTTTTTTTTTTTTTTTTTTTTTTTTTTTTTTCTCCGGTACCGGGAACCGAACTCACGACCTTGAGCATACGAGGCAGGCGCTTTTGCCGCTGAGCTAAACCCCCAGCCCCTCACATTTTTCTTTGAGCTTAGAGCAGCAAATTTGTTATAATAAGTATCAGGTTTGAAATATTTGTTGTGACTGACACTTAAGGACTCTGAATATTTTGAAGAGAGTCACAAAAAGCCTATTCTCAAAGAGGAAAGAACAAAGAAAAATTTTTTAGAACAGTGGCAAAATTTATTTGAGAAAGTAAAAGTAAAGAGTGGGAGAGAAACTGGTTCTGCAGAGCAAATTTGGGCCAAGTAAGTAGAAAAAGAAGGTACGGGCAAAGATAAAATTACATGTTGTGTCTGGGAAATGGCATGGGCAATCATGGAGAGCCATGATAGCCCAGAACAAAGACATCACAAAGAAAAAGACAAAAAGAATGACTCAGGAAATGAAGAGAGTCAGAGGAATAAAAAAGCCCAAAACAAAAACTGGAAAAGTTTTTCTCAATGGCAAAAGCACTAGAAGTTATTTACTTTGTTTCTAGCAGCTTTAGAAGATTCTTTACTCTGCTTAAACTCACTATAGGGCATAAGAAATGACAATCTGTAAATCATCATTGGGGTCTTACCTAATAGTGACCTTGGCTGAGCTTATTAGCTTTTTTCCTTCCATGTAGGGACAAGGAATTATTTAAACTTTCCATATAATTGAAATTCAACTAAAGAATTACCTTGAAAGTTATAATGAAAAGTTACCACATGTGCTAGAAGTATACTAGACGTTGGAATTCAAATTAAAATAACTAATACATTCATAGTATTCAAACTGGCTCCAATGCTTAGCTACACATTGAATATAATTTATATAAACTTTACAGTATAAGGAAGCCGCTACTGTTATTATCTCAGTTCACTGGTAAAGAAATAAGCATGGAATGGATCCAGGACTTTCTCAAAGTTAAATTATAGAGACGTTAAAAGTGAGACCAAAGTAGGGATTTGCAGCACGGTAGTTGCAGTAGGATGAAGGATATGATAGCAATACGTATAGGTGGCAAAGTGCCAGAGATATTGCCCGTAACAGAGGAAGAGGGTGCCAGTGAAGCTTTCTTTGGAAAGATGGTGCTGAGCTAAGTCCTAAAGGTCAGAGAGGAGTAGACAAGAGAAGACTTCCAGGACAGATGAGAAACATTAGGAAAACCCTAGAAGCCAGAAAGAACACAGATGTCTGAGGAAAAGCATGAGGGGCAGAAGCAGTACACGGCAGAAAGTAGAGGGAGAGGTACAAATGAAGTGGGGAAATGATCACCACCACAGCCCTGAAAACTCTGCTTTAGCATTCAGGCCATGGGCAGCCATCAAATGAGTTTAATTGAGAAAAAATTATTTACTTCTAAATATTGGAATAAACACTCACTAAGTATGGGTTATTGATTGGAAAACAATTTTTAAAATTTTTTTAAATTTAGTTACATCTTGGTTTTGAATTTTGGGTTCTAGTTACTGTTTGATAATGGATAAATCACTCTCTTAAACCTCTGTCACCCTTGCTGATAAAGCTGGCTAAATGTATACCTCACAGTAGGGTGTTAGGGTGAGGTGGGATTATGCTTACAAATGGCTGAGTAAATGGAGGTGGCATAAGGTGTAGGGCAAATTGTAAATGATGGGAAGGATGCCAGTTAAAGGTTTATTTCATTAGCTCGGCAGTGGTACAACGACAGCTCCATATTAGTGCTCCTCAGTGGAATTGCACTGGGACCAATTTTGCCTCGCTTGGGGTCCATTTGGCAATGTTTGGAGAGATTTTTAGCTGTTTTAACAGGGGTAGGTGTTACTGGTATCCATTGTGTAGAATCCAGGGATGCATTACAGCCTATATATTGCCTCACAATATATGACATCTCCACACAAAAAGGAATTATTCATTACCATAGTTCATTGTTGCCAATGTTGAAAAACATTGTCCTACATTAAGGTAGTAGGAGTAGAGGTGAGATGAAGTGAATTGAATGCAGCAATATTAATGAAGCTAAGTCAAAAGATCTGGGTAGCCAACGTGATGTAGAAAGTGCCCTAGTTAAAAGAGTATAGCTTAAGTTATTCAGCATAGAATCCATTAGAATTCCCTGAACATCTAATAGCTGCTATTGTAAAATATTTGTTGATTAAAGAGGAATGAATACATGAATGAATTGAATAAATGAAGAATCAGGAGTTACCTCTAGT
The DNA here is from genome assembly GCF_000276665.1 of Chinchilla lanigera. Classification (NCBI taxonomy): domain Eukaryota; kingdom Metazoa; phylum Chordata; class Mammalia; order Rodentia; family Chinchillidae; genus Chinchilla; species Chinchilla lanigera. The sequence continues at coordinate 27,646,865 of NW_004955404.1, read as the reverse complement.
TAGTTAGCTTAGGTTACTGAGTTTATGGTGACTACAACCTCTATGTTTCAGGACATAGGAAGCAAAGATGGTCTTGGGGAAAAGATGGTGAATTCAGTTATAGATTTCAGATGCTTAAGAGAGGCACTGAAAAGTTCACTTGTACAGTGCCTCAAATGTTGACTCTGCTAAGTGGGTTAAAAGTTTTTCAAAATTAAACCCTCACTGAAAATAACCTTTGAAAATAATAATATTGGTTATCTATAAAATATAACCAAGAATAAATTCAAGTTGTTGTTATAGCTATACAAAAGGAAATATTTGTTTTATTTTTTCTGAGTAGATTACACTTGAAATTTTTCAATTATGTGATCTCAGGGTGCTAGATATTTCCTCTCATCATCCTTTCTTGCTTAACCTGTTTTGGATCAAGGAAGTAAAATACAAGGAATGACTCATCTCATTTAAGTACCAGATTCAGTGTGATTACTTCTACCCACAGTCGTGGTTGCTTGTGTCTTCTCCATGATAATCCCCTCTCCAAAGCCATTCTCTCCTGATTAGTCCATCTACCACAGGCCACTAGTGATACTCAGAGTAGAGATGTTTGTTGCTAGGGCTCCTTTTGCCTGCCCTTGATTAGTGTTACCCAGTGGCCTTGTTGAATAGTTTCTACATTACTAGTAGAGTGTATGAATGCTACAGATACCAGAAACATGGGAGCTGTTGTCACTACTCTGTTCATAGCCTTGTCATTTTGCTCCACATGCCTGGGCCATGAAATGAGTATTGCTCTTTCTTACCCACAAAGCTGTCCAGGTATTTTAATTTGTAATCCATTATCGAAAACCTTTTAGGGAATATTCCCTAGGGCTTATGTCAGAGTGCATTTGCACCATTATGAACAGTACCATCATGTTCAGGAAAGAAGTATGAATCTTGAGTCTCTCTATCTTAGAGCGAGTTCTTCGCTGGCCAGGGAACCTGCTAATGGATGGGCTTTACCTCTCCTTGTTGATCAGTACCCCTCATGTTGTTGGGAACATCAAATCCAAACTTTCTCGAATCTTTAAGAGTTTTCATTCTTCAGGCATAGCCCATACAACTTATAGTCTGATTATTAAACTTTTCCAGAACAAATACATCAGTAGATCAATGCAAGCTCTATTGTACTGATCAACTGCTTGCCCGTGTGGTGGCAGAGCAGAGGACACAAGTTGCTGAGGAAGGAGAAGGCAAGGACTTTGCCAAGAAGTCTGTATGCATTTGGGATGTCTCCCAGAAAGTCATAACTATCATGTCTGTCCAAGCTATATGAGCACCATTGGGCTTCTCTAGGGAAGAATACAGGGATAGAAACTTCTGGAGTCTTAAGGCAAACAGGATATGTGAAAGCTCCACCTGTTATATCAGTCTGGCCAAGATGGATCCCCAGTTTATGTCCATACTTGTCTTTTGCAACACAAATTTTTAATTAATTACATTTTATTTTTATATTGGTACAGGCTGGAATTTTATTCTTGGACTGTAGATGCTGAAATTCTGTTAAATTAGTTTCTGCTAAATGTAACACAAATAGATACTCAAAACATAGCTATAAACTTCTTCGGATTTTGTTCTCCATCTTTGCTTTGAACTTTCAGTGTACTAAATATTGCCTAAGTGAGACCTTAGTAAGCATATCTGAAAGGGGGTGTGACTAGACCACATCCTCTCATCATCACTTAAATTGTTTTCAGTCAGACTTTTATTTTTATTTTTGGCTTTTTGACATAAGATCTGACTACATAGTTCAGGTTGGCCTTGAACTCACTATATAGACCAGGGTGACCTTGAACTCGTAATGATCCTACTGCTTCACCTTCTAAAGTGCTGGGATTACAAGTGTGTACACCATGGTAGGCCTCAGTCAGACTTTTAAAACCTGAAATCAGCTCAAAATATCACATAGTATCTCACAAATATGTACAATTTTATGATTTTAGTGTTAGTTAAAAATATTTTAAATTAAGAAATTTAGGGCTAGGGATGTATTTCGGTGGTAGAGGAATTGCCTAACATGTGGGAGGCCCTGGGCTTAATCCCCAGGATTGCAAAATAAAAATTAATGATGATGATGATAATAATAATAATAATAACAATAATATTTTAAATAGCAAAAGTAAAAAATAATAATAGTCCTGAGTCCATCTTGTGATTTCTGTGCTTAGGAATCTTGAATTCCAAAAATATGTGATTTCTATGCTTAACAATCTTGAATTCCAAAAATATGGAGACATTAGATAGAAGGCCACAAAACTAGTGCAGATGTCAGCACCTTCATTTATAAGAGCTCACTGCCTGCCGTCATGGAAAACATGCTAATGCCAGAAAAGAGGGAGGAGGAGATTAAAGGAGCTCTAGAAGCAACAAGTCAGAGCTGGATTTCCTGTGGGGAGTGCGTGCACGCACACATAGAAGGTTGTCAAAAACATTTTAAAAGTTTTTTTAAAATCTAGCGAAAGAACATTTTATCCATTTGTCAGGCCTGTGAGCTCTGCTGCCTCAATTGCATTAGCTTTTTGTTCATTTTTAAGTGACCGCAATGATGAAAACAAGTTCCTTGTGAAGTCTCGCCAAAAACCAGTAGGGGAAACAGTATCTGTTCACGTATTGGATCAGAGTTCACATTCTGACGGAGTGTTTTCATGTCAAAACCAGTATCTCTGGGGTTATGAAGTCTGCTTGTCAGCAAATTGCTACAAAGGACTACAGGTTTGTTTGGGGTTTCTTTATTTTAATTTTTAAATTTCTTCCATTGAAGGCAAGTAAACAAAAGAAGTTACTAGCTTAGCAAAAACCAGAACTTGATGTTGTAAAAAAGATGCACATTTTGTGCCCCTCCGTGAGTCATGTTTCTCCTATGGATTTTTCAGGCTCTGGTAATGGTTCTGAGTTTTATGCGCATTTTTATGAAGCTTGAAGAGAAGTCTAGAATGTAAAAATATTAAGAAAGACATATTGTAAAAAGACTAGTTCTTAAACAAAATCTCTTGTGGAATATGAAAATCTCCAAAGGCTCCTAGGCAACAGGGCTGTAGTGGGAACACTGATATGACTCAGGTCATTCAGAAAATATTACCGAAAGCTTTATTTTGGAAATATAGCAAAGAAATATTTTATTAATAGGAAATATTTGGTGCTACACTGCAAATGAAATGACATTTACACAATTTGTTTAGATCTATCAGAGATTCAAACTCCTTTTCCTCAGGCTTAGTATGAATGCTATATAACATATGTGAATTTTAAAAACACATGAAATTAAATGTAAGTAATGTGATTTCCCAGGCTGTGTTGTATACCCTTTTGTGGCTCACTGAATTGACTTGATGTCATTAGGGAAAGTGATTAAACTTCCTACTGTGGGCTGAGATGATATGCCAGTGTACTTTGATGGAAAGAGATTTGTCCAGATTTGGAATCTCCAAATTGAGAAAGAATTGGCACTAGGTCCTCATGGGTGTATGCAGAAGGAATACTCCAGCCAAGCACACAATTGCTTAATAAAGATGTTGGCTCCAAATGGCTATGAAATCCTGAATTCCTCACTATAGGCTCAACAACATGTGAACCTTTGGACTTCTGTTTAGAAGCTTGTTAGCTTTATATCTATAATATTAGCTGGTCCAAGCAGCCTACTCTAATTCTTTCCCCAGAAGATTGCCCATTTTAACCAGTATTTATCAGTTAAAATGCAACCTATGTCCTTGGCGTATCTCAAAATAATTTTTCCAGATGTATGCTCTCTGCAACTAGAGTAGAGATGGAGGACAGCCAGATATGACCAGAAACACTGAACAATCTTTAGAGTTTAGAATCTCTAAATCTAAGACAAACTGAACTTGGAGTATTGATGAGCACTGGCATTAGCCTTCGGTTTGCCAGGATGGAGTGAGGAATTAAATGTACATTAAATTGGCCAAGACATCCCTTCCCTCCTTCACTTGTGTTCTGCTGGCTTCTTCTGAAATTACATCTGAGCCAAGATTTTATCCTGTAACCCACAAGAGCCACATAGTGAAATATGCATTTTGACAAAAGAATCTAGTAGTTATCTGAATGACGGATCAGAAGGAGAAAAAACTTGATTCAGGGCAATCAAGACCATTAAAATATTCTGGGTGACAGATCAAAAAGATCAGCACAAAGGAAGAGAGCTGGTTAAAAGAAGACTAATAGAAAACAACTCAAAATGTGGCAGAAGATCCTTAAACAAGTAGGTGGGGCTTTTACTTTCTGAGTTTATGGAATGGTGTGTAAGAAAAATAAGAGAATAAAGATGTGTAATAAACCAATATTCCAGGCTAAAAAGATTTCAAAGTACAAACACTCCTTCACTTGTGATAGGGTTGTCCTGATAAACCCATCTTAAACTGAAAGTATAGTAAGTTGAAAATTCATTGAATATTCCTAACCTACCAAACCTGTTAGCTTACAAGTAGCTACACAGCACACTGGAGTGTTTTAGCTGTTTCCCCTCCTGATCATGTGGCTGACTGGGAGCTGTAGCTCACCCAGCATTGCTAACTCAGTAAAAGATCAAAATTCAAACTCCAAAGTCTGATTTCTGCTGAATGTAGGTTGTTTTTGCACCACAGAAAAGTAAAAAAGCTAGTAAGTCTAAGCATTTGATATTGAAGACTGTCTGTAAAGTATAAGATGCTAATAGAATAAATAAAAATGCAAGGAGTTGCTAATGCTGTCCATCCCATAGCATCCTATGACTAAATTATTCATAAGGTTGATTCCTCCTCCTTAGTGGTTTCTACCATCTGAGGTAGTTGTTTCCCAGTACATAAAAGCAAATGATCGTTATCATCAGTCCCTCTGCTTCATTATTATTTCACAGGATGGACTGCCAAAGGAAAAGTATAAATATCCCTTTCTTACTGTTCATACCAGTTATATTTTCTCATATTCAGCTTCATTATTCTCTTCCAAGAAGCCTAAAGAGGAGTTCATATTGATTTTGGAAATATATTCCTCTAATAGTAAGAAACAGCAAACTATACTGTGAAATGTGTGGTTAAATCTGTATTTTGTTTCCTTCAGATAAAACGAAGACCTGTGCTTTGTCATCTTTAGGAGAATGTAACAGTAGATAAATATTTTGTGTTTAGGAAGGGAAAATATTTTTGCCATTTGTTTCCGTGCTTAAAATGAATATGATATCTATATTGTTCACTTTGTAAGCTTTTCTACAGCTTAGCAAAATCAATAGAGAAAAATTCATCTACAAATTTTTGCACACAACATGGTATCATGGTTGAAAGTCACAGAAAAATGTCTGATTGATAGATTTATCTCCTGGAAGAAATCCACATAGATAAAGTGGTTAGGTAAAGCAGGATGGAATAACACATGGTTGAAACTAGTTCTTACATTTTTCATGCAATGGCATTCCTTTCTGTTTGTATTAAATATTCTAGATAGCCACCTTACTCTCTACATTAATTAATGGAATTACAGGAGGCTGGATTTTTTTTGTTGTTGTTGTTCACACAAGTCATTTCTGATTGGCCTAGTTTGAAAGTTTTCTAGGGCATTAAAAAAAGGCATCACACAATACTTCCTTTCTGGGCAGTCTAAGGAATACAAGACTAGAGACAGAAATGGGAATGCACTCTGAAAATCACAGCTTTGAATCAGCAAGCTATCATGTTCAGAAGCAAAAGCACAGTTAGACTCAGTGAGAGGATAGCATCGCCTGAAAAGCACATCACCTCCCCAGCCTTCACAGCGTCCTTTTCTGTGCCCAGGGACCACATTGCTGAGGGCATGATTTTCTCTGTTGGCAAGTGTGGAAGAAAAGCCTGATTTTCATATGAAGTCCTTACCTGATGATGAGGTTAGTCCCTTCTGGCCAGATGGACCTTCCTTTTAGAGTCACACTCTGCTATCCCCAAATGAAATTGTTCATAATTTTTGAGCAAAGAGCCCTGCACTTTCATTTTACACCAGGCTGCACAAATTATATAGCTAGCCCTGCCTGCTGGCTCTATCACTGTGCACCTCAGACCTTTTGCTTTATAGCAATGGCATGACATCTACCCATTTCTGTGGTACAGTCTCACTTTTGGGAGATTATTTATTTTTACTTATGAACTTGACTGGCTCATGGCTTCTACCTAGCAAGGTATTGTGTTCATTCTGTTTGTGTGATTGAGAATTGTCCGTGTCTCCTTACTTCTTCAGCGTAGTTTAATAACACTGGCACATTAATTATAGGCAATGATGTGTGGGAGATTTCTACCTTCTATCATAAATTCTGAATATAAGCCCATGGCTGGAGTTTTCTGAGTGAGATAGAGTCTCTGTGTGTTTCACATACTCCCTGGCAGTCCTTTTACCTGGTGGTGTCTTCAGGACTTCCTTTTAGGCAGTGTCTCATTGAGTTAGTTCTATCAAAACTGTGCTTCAGAAGAGCCTACCTGAAAAGAATGAAGCCAGGTGTTCACAGACATTTTGAGTAACTCTTCCCCTTTTAGCTATGTTTTATTTTAAAAGACTTTTTGAGAAATAGATTTAATTATCGGCCCATGAATGTATCATTTTATTTATTTATTTGTTTATTTACTTATTTTAAAGAGAAAAAAGATAAAGAAATCAAGTTTTGAAACAGAGTAGCAGGACAGTTTCAGTAGTTGATACTAACATCATTTTAAACAGGATTCATAGATTTACAATGAAGTAATTGTCTCTTGCAGCTCTGTTGAGGGATTCTATATTGATGAGAAGGTTAATGCTTTGAAGATATTTAGAATACAAGATTTCTGATAATAATGTATAGTTAATTTATCCATATATTGGTTTTTGAAAGTTGGAATAGTCATAAATTCTTCTTTCTTTCTTTTTTTTTTTTTTTTTGGTACTGGGAATAGAACTCAGGACCTTGCACTTGCCAGGCAGGCACTTGTGCCACTGAGCTATATTGCAGACCCACAAATTCTTAAAATTAGGTATTTTATGTAAAACTATGGCTGGGCATATTGGCTCACACCTGGAATCCTCGCACTTGGGAGGCTGAGGCAGGAGGATTACCATGAATGTTCTATGCCAGCCCAAACTCTATGGTGAGTTCAATGCCATCCTGGACCATGTAGTAAGACGTTGTCTCAAATAAAAACAAAACAAAAATCTTGAGTGCTATCTTTTAAATATGGAAGGGGTGAACATCATGGCTCAGCTGTCTTTAAATCAATGAAATCCTATTTATCTATTATGTGGTGTGTTTGTCTACTCTTTTTAAAAATCTTTGCTAATTCTCAGATCAGGAATATATTATTTTCCAGAATATGTATTGTTTTGCTTTTCATGCTTCTATCTGTTCTGTCTGGAATTGATCTTTGTGTATGATGTGGAACAGTGAGGTAGGCCTAGGTTCCTTTTTTCTTTTTCCCTTTAAGGGTATATACTTCCTACAGCATCACCTACTAAGGGGTGCAGAGGGAGGAGAGAAAGCAAATAGCTCAACTGTTTGTGGTGACATCTTTGTCATAAATGAAGTATTTGTGCATATGTGAGTTTGTTTCTAGAACATTTTTTTCTATTAATGTATTGTCTGTCCTTTAGCCCATGATAAACTTTGACTTACAGTGGCTAGAAATACATTATAGTGTATGCTATTACAGTAAGTCTTCCACTTTTCCTTTTCCTTCAAGGTACTGTAGTCATTCTTGGCCTTTCACATTTCCGCCTTGCTTTAAATTACTTTCTCAAACTCTGTAGAAACGCCCGTGGAAATTCCCATTAGTAGTATAAGCAGACCTCAGAGATACTGTGGGTTCAGTTCCCAACTGCTGTAGAGAGAGGAATATCACAAGAAAATGAGTTACACAAAGTTTTAGTTTTCCAGTCAATATAAAAGTTGTATGTACACTATACTGAATTCTATTAAATGTACAATAACATTGGCAATTAGTGTAATTGTCTTATGTGGGTTTTGCTTATTTGTTTTATTTGTTGTTGCTTTGTTTTGTTGAGACAGGGTCTCACTAGGCAGTTCAGGCTGTCCTTAACTTGTGTGTAGTCCTGGCTAGCCTCAAACTTGCAGCGATTCTCTTGCCTCAGCCTCCCAAATGCTGGGATTCTGGGCATGTGCCACCACATCCAGCTTGTTTTGTATGCACTTTGGCTCACTGGTCTGGTTTTCATTCTGTATATATGATCATTAACTTTCTAAGAGCTTATAAGATAAATAAATAAATCTGATGCTAGCAAACTAATAGGGTGTGGGAATGAGGGAAATAAAGGATTAAGATGTGTTGTGTACATGTACCAGTTCCCTGTGATGAAGGTACTCATTATGTACTACAAACGTGTACTGATAAAATTCAAAAAAGTAAAATAGTTTACCTATAAAAAAGGGCAGTGTACATATCTTTTTTTAAAAATACTTTATTGTGCTAAAAGATGCAGTCATCTCAACTATTGGAAAAATGGTGCTGATGACTTGGTTGACATAGGGCTGCTACAAAACTTCTATTTGTAGAAAACAACAATAACAGTACCAAACTGTGAGGCACCATACATTAAAGTGCACTTAAATAAGATTTGCCTGTACATGGAAAACATAAATAAGTTTGGGGAGAAATGACTTTCCCACATTATTGAATAATCTGATTCATGGGTACAGCATAACCTACATTGATTTAGATCTTTAGTTTCTTTTGTAACAGTTTATTATTTTCCTTTTTGCACACGGTTGTTAGAAAGTCTATGTATTTAGTTTTTGATGCTATTGTAAATAACATGTATTGATTTTAAATTTTATTTTCTAATTACTTAATGGCACTAAATGAGTACAATCTGTTTTTGTATATTAACCTTGTATTTATTCACTTTGATAAATTAGCTTATTGATTCTAGTATTTGTCTTTTAGATTTCTATGTATACTCTCACATTTCCTCTGCAGTTCTTATGTAGTTTATTTCTTCTTATTGCATGGGCAGGACTTCCAGGATAGTGTTAAATGGAAATTGTGATGGGGGCTAACCTTACCTCTTAAAATAGCTTTATTACAGGAAAAAAGTTCTTACGTTTCATCACTAAGTATAATATAAATTTTCACTGAAGATATTCTTTGTCAAATAAATTTTTCTTTCTCTTTTGCTAAGAGAGACAGATGGAGTTTTATTTCATTTCCATCATGAGTAGCTATAGTTTCTTTTTCCGTTACATTTATTGAAACATGTACATACTTAGTTCTATTAATGTACAGAATTACAGTGGGTAATTTCTGAGTGGTAAATCAACTTTTCATTCATTATTTTAGCCCATTTTGTGAGGATATGTTAACTTTTTTCATACTGTTGATTAAATTTATTAGTGGTTTTTTTTTTTTTTTTTTTTTTTTTGTTTTTCTCCGGTACGGGGAACCGAACTCACGATCTTGCGCTTGCCAGGCAGGCGCTTTGCCGCTGAGCTAAATCCCCAGCCCCCTTATTAGAGTTTTATTGAACACATTTGTGCCTGTGCTCACATGAAATGACTTATCTGTAATTTTCCTTTCTTGTGGTTAGGTAGTTGAGTAAGATAACGATAGTCAAGGTGAGTTGGGAAATAGTCCCTCTCTCTAGGTTCTAAAACAATTTGTGCAGAATTAAAATGATTTCCTTCTGAAATATTTAGAATAATTCCCTTTAGAAGAATCTGGGCCCAGAGTTTTCTTTGTGGAAGTCTTTTTACTTGTGAATTCAGTTTCTTTCACAGATAATAGCATCATTCAGATTTTCTATTTTTGCTCATGTATTAGTTTGGTAATGTGTTTTCTCTAAGAATTTATGTATTTAATTATGAAGTTATTTGATATAAAGTTTGTCATAATCTGTTATATTTTAATGTGTATAACATTTTCTTTTTATTTCTGCTATAAATAATTTGTTCCTAGTATTTTTCTCTTATCTTTCTTTAAACAATGCTGCTGAGGATTTATAAATTATTAGTGTTTTTTAAAAAACCCAACTTTTACCTTTATTTTCACAGTTGAATACTTTTATTTCATCAAATACTATTTTTTTTAAACAATTGTGATCTATTTTGTTTAATTTGGTCTTCTTTTCCAATTTTTGAGCTAGATGCTTAGATTGTTATTGTTTAGCTTTTCCCTGTCTTTTAGTACATGTATTTTGGGCTTTAGAAATTCTCCTCTAAGCACTTCTCCTCCTACATTGCTCAAATATTTTCTAATTTCCTCAATTAAAACTTTGATTTTTATCTCTGCAGTGCAATGAGAAGGGAACAAACCCTATGCCACTGTTTTCTGTTTTTCTTCTGTGCTCTGTGCCAGAAACCAACCCATCCCCTAAGGGCTTATGGGGCGCACCTCGGAGCACCTCCCTTCTCTTTAGAATCTTGGCTGAATCTTCTGCAATTCACAATCTGGAATCTTCGAGGCCTGATTTCTTTCTGTAACTTTCAAATAGGTGTTTGATTTATTTTATTTCATTTTTACTTCAGATTTTATAATAGTTGTTTTTGGTGGAGAATGAGTCTGATACAATCTACTACAGTACTGTATCATAGCCAGAAGCAGACATTCATCCCGACATGTTAAAATGTTAACAATAAAACACATTTCAGTTCTGTTTATATTATAGTAGACATTTGTTCAATGCGCTATTAGTTGAAGAATGGTAATCTAGATGTAGTGAGATAATTTTTGAATATTTAGTTTTAAAACAAGATTAGTCAGACTTTTTTCCCTTTTTGCATGGTATATGTATGGTTATTCTTTCAGTATCTGATTTTATCATATACATGCTTTTTGAAAGGATTATCAAAGTAAAAACTGTGTTTTGAGGGAGGGCTCAATCACTAATTATTTGGGGGTTTCATCAAATCTGTGAACTCCATTCTGAGTGCATCACTATGTGCATTGCTGTGGCGGGGATGAGAGATGAGAACTCCAGGGAGTGAGGTTAAAGCTTCAGTGGGATGTTCTCTGCCTCACGGCTATAGGGGAGCACCTTTAAAGTAGGTTCTCATTTGCTACACTGCAGATCTTTTCCAGTGCTGAAAATACTTGACTGTTGCTATTCAGTCAGTATCTTCTTTCCCTAAAATTAATAATCCCTAACAATTGACATTACTTTAATGTTACTTTGGGGAAGGTCTCAATCATAAAGCAAATGATTTATCCATTAGGTACAAATAAATGAGTTATGATGGTTTCAAGATGGATCCAAGATCCATCTGTGATTATTTCTTTAATTCATTAATTCGTTTAATGCATTAACCAGGAAGCAAGACTTTTCTCCCTATGTTCTATGTTCCACTGAGAAGCAGAGTGCTCATGCTATGTCCTGACTGGTGCAATGTCTTTTTTCAATTATGTTAAGTTACACTTTCCTTATTAAGTTTTGTAGCCTGGCTCCTCAATGGGAAGTTTGAAGTGCCTTTCTAACCTATTTTTTACCTAGGTGAGTTCAGGTTACACTGGACATGAAGGACAGTCTTTAAGGAGAAAGCCAGAAAACAAAAGAAGAAGAAAGAAGGAATAAGAAAAAGGAGGAAGAAGAGGAGGAGAAGGAGAAGAGGAAGAGGAGGAGGAACAGGAAGTAAAAGCACAAAAGGAAGGGGAAGAAGATGAAGGATATTTCTCCATATCTTAGTCTGAAGGGTTGCAGGGAGAGAATTAGACTACCTTACTGTCAGTTTTTCTTGGAGCTCAAGGAAGATTTACATCCTGGCTTTCTATGCTGAGACTCCAGAGTGATGAGACTTGTTCATCAGGTCAGTCAGGATCCTCATAGACCTACCAAACAGCTTTCGGTCTTTCTTAGGAACTGACATCAGACTCTTTTTTCTTTAGCCTGGAAGACCAACTCCCTTGATCAGCTGACACCTCTCCATCATCTTCCATGCAGTCAGACCTGTGGGAGCAGGACTGTGGTGGGGGCAGAGAGCTCCCAGACCTGGCCGGGTCCATTTGGATGGAGAAATGTTGTACGCTGGGAACAGTGCTGTCAGAGAGAGAAGCCATCACTGCAGAACTTCACAGATAGTACCATTTTGTTCTCCAAAGTGATTGTATTGTTCTCTGTGTGAAACAAATCCAGTAGAGGGCACATGAATTGCTTCAGATCTCCCTTGAATTTTTGCTATTGTCCAAACCAAACCCCAAACTGGTGACAAGGATTCAGAGGAACTGGGACAAATGGATTGTCAGGATGGAAACGGGAGAAACGGTATTAGCAAAGCACAGATCAGCTATGAGTTGCCTTGTTGGAGTGTTTTTGGAAGGGCCTTAGGAAGGTGATGGTCAGTGATGACAGTGTGAAGAATGAATCAGAGGAGCCAGTGAATAAGGGCACCCAACCAGGATGTGGTTAGAGCAAGAAAGGAAAGAAGGGCCTGCCTTTCATTTCCTCTCTGTTGGTTTCCAACATTTGTAAAGGCCGGAATACTTTGTACACATGAAGGAAAGCAGGCATGGAAGGAAGTTTGGACTTACACAGAAGAATGTCAACAGGTATTGAGTAAGTGCACGGTGCCTCTTGTATAGGTGGTGTAGGTCAAATATTCATTGTCTTCCATAGTTCCCCCAAACAAAATAACTAATACAATTTCTAGCTCCAAGTCTTTCTCCTCTGCCTACACAATTGGTGATAAATTTATTTGTGAATAATTAAACTAGATAATCTGTAAGGCTCTCACAGCTTTAGTTATTGAGGCTCTGCTTTTGTGAAATGAGAGGTTTTGTGACTTCTCACCCAGTTTAAATATTAAGTGATATTTATATAGTACTCAGGGATATTCCGGGTGACTTCTGGACTTCTCTGTTTATTCCAGCAATGATGGAAACTGCCAGCTGTTTAACATCAAACTCCACTTTCTCCACGTGGATTGCCAACAGCCAGAGTTTACCTTCTGTGATATCGTATGATAAGTGATATCACTGCAGTGCCAGTCAAGTCAAGAGAAAGACTACACCTGTTCCTTATCTCATGAAGGAAATTTAGGTATAGGTAGGAATGACCTTGCCAAATTATAGCACTGGCTGATGAAGGGCAAATCAGCAAGCCTATTGCTATGTTCTTTTGGCAGGTCACTGACTTCCCTTAAATCTCAGGTTAGCAATGACAGATGCTGACTGCCTTAAAGTTTATAAGTCTACCCAACAGCAAAAGTAACCTTCAGCTGTGCAGAATTATCATTCACGCCACGTGCCCCTAATGTGTCCATGCCTACCACAACAAACAGTAGCTCTGTAGAGTGGGAAAGAGCTTGTAGAAAGAGTCAAAGATCTGAATCCTAGAATTTTATTATGTTGCTAGGTCTCCTAGGGGGATGTCAGTAATTTTCTTACAAATCCATTTTATAAGGTTATTAAAACAACCAGATAGAACATCTAATTCAACCCTCTAGTTTCTGAGATATGGAAAGAGAAAGAACTTCATCCATGTAAGTAATGTCTCCAAGTTTGTGGAATTGGAAATTCAATGTGCTTTCCATTCATCCACAGTAGCTTTATTTTAAAGGCCTAATGAGATAATATGTATGAAAGCTATGCTGCAGAAATTGAAATATATTAAATTATACTATTTTAAGAGTATATTGACAAAGAAGAGTACATAATGTCATCTCAATTTTCTTTTTCACTTTTTTGGGGTTTTGTTTTGTTTTTGAGACAGGGTCTCACTACATGGTTCAGGCTGGTTTTGAACTCACTATGTGGCCCAGGCTGTCCTCCAACTCTCCTGCCTCAGCCTCCCAATCCTGCAGGCTGGGATTACAGGCATGTATCGCTACGCAGGGCCCAACATCTCTTATTTTCTAAATGAGAAAACTAAGGCATAAGTAAGACTAATGGAGATCAGCCTTCAAAAGACAGAAACTATTTCTTATATCCTTTTCAGTAGTCCTTCCCTCAGAATATAAGGCAATGTTTTCAACGGAACTAAAATCACTTGTCACTAAGTGGCAGTACAGAATAATAGAAAAGATGCTCTTGGCTGAGGAAAAACTGGCTTCCGCAGCCCCATGCCTGACTAGCTGTGTCATTTTGGGTTATTGTTTAACTTCCCTAAATATGACATTATTCAGATGAAAATGGAGATGTGTAGTTTATAGTAATAACACTTAAGGTACACAGAACATTTATTATGTGACAGTTACTGCATTAAGCATTTTACTATCACCTTTTTAATTGCTTATTTAATTCACCTTTTTAATCCTATATTTGTCAATTCATTGAATCTCCAGAAAGAAAGTACTGTTACAACTGGGTAAGAGGATGAAACACATAAAGCACTTCTCAAGGTCTTCCTTCCTTCTTAATTACTCTACATAAGTCGTACTTAATGTGGATGACAAACTTCTGCCACGTCAGATGAATCCTCCTTTCTTTCCGCTGTGCCTCACATTAGGACACATGGGAATGGGAAGAGAAAAGATGATGGAATTTTTTTCTACCTATCACAGTTTGGAGAAAAATTATCAACTTTTACTGTTTTTTCTGAGCATTAATACCAGTAATGTTCTAGTCTATCATTATGTTCATCACCAACCCACGTGACAAAAATTAATTTTAATTTGTCTATTTTTAAAATTTATATTTTTGATATTTGCCTGCAACTAAATAAAAGTATTTTTCTCCAAGAGTTGTCTTCTAATATAGGCAAATTCTATCTAATTATATAAGGGTGGATCATCCTATAAATTGACCTGTAAAAACATAATAAGAAGCAACTAATTCTTCAAAAGATTTTTTTCAAGAAATTATATCCTATAATCAAAATCAAAATTGATTTTCCAGCTAGAAAAGGAATTTGGATCAAATATGTGAACCAGCAGTTCCAAATGCAGCCACATATATGGTTTAGAACAAATATTAAAACAAACTCTTTTGCTGCCCTATTTACCAGAAAGTCTTTTCAGCAGTTTCTGTAAATTCTTACCTTGTTGCCAACAAGTGATTTGAGGTTCAAAAGCAACTAGAGAATAGAGCTATTATTTCTGTGACTTTTCATTAATTCTGGGCTTTATGGTGACTGAACATCTTTCTTTCCAGAAGCTCAGAGACATTGTTTACTGAGCTGCTATGCTAATTTGTCCTTTGGAACAAAGCTTGAGCTAGTACTTACTTCAGCCATGGTGCAAATGAATTGGGTAGAAGCAGTGGTACCCAGATTTTGTAGTGTTGGAGAATACCAAATGTTCAAAATCAGACTATTTGATAATTATGCTTAAATCTATTATTTTTTTTAGTAGTAACTTTTGTTCTGTGTGCTAAGTATAAGATATTAACCATGTATAGCTTCATGTCGAAGTCTCAGGGATACTTCAAATTTAACAAGTCCCATATGAGCTCAGGATATTCTTCCTCTAACCTGCTGTCCCTTTGGTATTCTGACTGATGATTTGCTATCCACCTAGAAATCCAAGGCAGAAACCTGACCATCACTGAGATTCCTCCTTCCGGTTAGCATTCATACTAAATGAATTGCTCCTGACCATCGGTTCTACTTCTAAAATGCCTTTGAATCTGTTCCTTCTTCCAACAGCTATCCTCATTTTCTCTCTCCTGGATTATTGTCATAGCTTCCTAATGGGTTTGCCTGTCTCCAGGGTAACCACTTTCTATTCCACCCACTGAACTGTGCCAGAGTGTGCTTTCTGAATAACAAATCTGATCTTGTCACTCAGACAATTAACATCCTCCAGTGGATCCCAGCTACTTACAGCATGAAAATTCAAACTCCTCAGCACAGACTACAAATACTGTTTTTGATCTGGATTCTGTATCTTTCCTCTGTAATCCAACACTATCCTCCATTAACTTCTCCCAATTTGGCCTCCTGTAATGCTCACTCATGTCATCATGGCTTTGCACGTGCAGTTGCCGTGCCTGGAACAGCCTCCCCCCCCAAACACCTACTCATCCTTCTAAATGGAGTTCAAGTGGCACCTGTTCTGAGCAGCATTTCCTATTTTTCTCTGTGCATATTCTCTGTAACAATCCCATGCATGTCCATGTAGCAGATTTAACTGCATTGTATTTAATCATCTGTTTATATATTTATTTCCCCCTCCTTCCTGTGAATTCATTTGAGCATGGTCTTTGTGTTCTCAGCATTTAGCAGAGTGCCTGGCAGTAGAGAAGAACTCACTATGTGTTTGCTGAATATGAATGAATACTGAGGCAGCTGGTTTCTGTCAAAGCGCAGCAACTCTGGGCATGCAGCTTAGCATCCTTTGAGACTTTGTCCTCATTTGCAAAATCAAGGATGACGAGAACTATCTTCCCATGCTGCTATAAGAATTAAAGAAGACATTGAAATATTCTATACAAAGTAAGCTGATATACTTGTATAAGATCATACAGTTATTCTGACCATCACACACTGAACAATATATTTTAAAAATCTATCAATACACGTGACATACAAGGACATTTCACAACACAGATTTAGATGATACTGTCCCTCCATTCACTCACCTTCCAATGGGTTTATCTTCCAAAGCCTGGCTCTGGTGTCTGATGCTCTCCCAGACCTCTACTGTCTCCTCCTAACTAGAGCTCACCATGCTCCTCCCCAGGCTCCTCATGCACTTGGCATATGTTTGTCTTGTACCAGGTGGTACTGAGATTTGCTCAGCTCCACCGTAGGGCATAGTTTTTGTTTACGCATTTACCTTTTCCACATTCTGTTACAACCTCCTGAAGATGTCTTATTTTCCCAGGACTGTTAGTTTCATTTGGTCAATATCTCTCCAGCTGCACAATGGGTTTTATTCAGATTCCCAGACCAAATTAAGGACAATGAAGATGAAATATTTAAATGTAACCCGTTCCCCAGATGATCCCTCTTTTGGTAAAGGTATGTTGTTCCAGAAGGTGCCTTTGGGGCCACAAGTTCTTTGATGACTGCCTGACCTCTGCCTGGGGCTCTAGGGCATGTTACAGATTCTCCAGATCAGTGCTGTCCCTGGTATTTTGCACCTTGATTTACTTAGGAGCTTTAAGTGGACACAGTGTCCTCTATTTCCTTTTAGTATCAACTCAAGTCTCTGTATTAGACTTGGCATACTCTTTCTTCCCTGGTTCATTTCTTGCTGATTCAAAGCTTTGCCGAGGAACTCTGAGCTGTTCAGGCACATATCTCCGGGACTATGACCAACACACAGACTTCCTGAGTCTACGCCTTTTCATTGTTCCCCAGCGTCTGCCTTTTATCCTTCTCTTCCTCTCTCACATCCTATATTAACAATTTTGAAAAAGCAATTTACTATCCCTGAAGAGTTGTTCATTTCTAGGCACTGTGCTAAGCTCGGAACATACATTGTATCATTTTTCCTTATAAGAACTCTATAAAAGATTACTATCAATATCTCTTCTTTAAAAGAAACATAGGAAGATTATGTGACTAGGCAGACACTTCAAATGACCTGGGTCTGCTTCAGTCTGGAGTTCATACTCTTGACCTGGATGGTATTCTATTTTCAGGGGAGCACTGACCCTACCTGTTCACTCCAACCTGCCTCCACACTTTCCTTTGAGGTCTCTGTCCTCCCACCAGGTACACAAGTTTTGTCTGCATTTTAACCTATGGTTTTGCCCATCTGCACACCATGGTCCGTCCTCATTGCATTCCCTGCATGACCTCCAACTCCCTACACTTCCTTTCTTTAAATCCCACATCTGGTTATCTTCACCTGCTGACAGAGCAGGAACTGTGACTTCTCTTTCTATATTTCCCTAAATGCTACCACAGTGGGGGCCCCAAACTAATCTATTAAACAAATAATGGATTTTATTGACAAAAAAAACAGAAGATAAAATATAAATTAAAGCAATATTCAAATTCTTAAGACCACAAATTAGTATAACTTCCATTATAAGTGGAAATATCTGATGTGCTAATTTGCATTTTTTTCAAAAAGAGTCCCCGAAAGCCAACTACTAGGTAATCTGGTTAGTTTTAATTGAATTAAGGCAATATGTTTAAGCCCAAATGTAGGGAACTACATTCTTTTAAAAGTAGAGAGACAAATTTAACCTCAACAAATCATTTCACTATACCTTCTGAATTAATTAGTTTAATGTATTTTTATAATTAGAAATAATCATACTGTTTTAAATTTCTCTTTGCTATATTCCTCCAAGATTGAAAAAGAACAAATGATTATAAACTTCTTAGTGGAAAGATGGCTTATTCAAGATCCCATAATGAACCCAAGAAACTTCCCCTCTGTTCATGATTTTCTCTATTGGAAAAATCCTAGTGCATTTTTTTATTCTCAAGGAGCTACTTATATAGTTAGGCAATTGGTAGAGAAAAGTTGACTTGAAATTAGACCTTTCACTTGAATGATCATAAACTTGCTTGAGTTGTGTAAGGTAATCTAAGTCAGGAGTTTTCCTCTATGGACTCTGAGCATGCTATGCAAAAGACAAGAAATAAATATTCTGGATGCGTCAGAAAAGGTATTATTACAAATATTCCTTTTGGGTACAAGTGGAGTCCTATAAATTTCTATCATGTAGAGATGTTGCTGTGTTTTATGCTAATCCATGTGCAGTTCCTCAGATCAAGTAGACACTTTCCCATCTGAAAATAGAATAGCAGAACCCTGTTTAGCTGGTGAGCTCATAATCATTCCATTAAGGGTGTTACCAATTTTCCTGCACAAAGATTAGTAGTAACAAGATGCAAAGGCCACACTTGAATTAAAAGAAACATCCCCTCAGCACTAAAGGTTATTAGACATTCCAGTGTCTACAGTGAAATGAATTACCTCTTTTTGTCATCCACAAGGAGAGAAAATGACTTCTTCCAGATCTACAATCTGTCCTTAGTGTTGAATGAAGACAATTTTCTTTAAGAAACTAAGACATAACATCGTGTGTCAGGTGTATTGACATAATCATGCAGTTCATCTTTATTTAAAATTCACAATCACATTTAATTTATATATTTACATGGAGTTGTAGAATCACCATTATTTTTACAACATTCTGTATGTATTCTAACTGATCTTTATCCAGGTAGTTGTATAAATCAAGCAGCTAATAAAAAAAACTGATTTAAAAAATTCCTACCCTCATGCCAATAGTATGTCATTATAAAAACATTTGAAATACAATTTTAAAAATAAATAAATTTTGAAGGGATGAGAGTGCCAGGGAAGATTCGTTTAGGCAGATGGAGGAAGTATACTTTGGATCTCCTAGAAATATAATTTTACCATTATTTTATTAAAAACAACCTGTCTACCCTGCTATCATTCATTCAGTTGTTTAACAAGTAGTTACTGAAAACTTTCTCCAAACTATATGTTATTCAATCCCGGAGCTACTTATTGAAGATAATGTCCATGACTGATTAGTCAGTAAAGCCAAACTTGCTGTAATTTCAGTAATTCTATGTTATTTTGCCAAGCTTCTGCTTTCTAAAATAATAAAGAACATAGAGTTTACTGAACAAAACAGTAGCTAACTCTCACCTCTATTTGTGTTCCTGGTAAGCTTAGTTTCTCATTTGTCCATAGATGCCTTAGATGAATTGTTCAGTACTAACAAACAGAGAGTCAGCTCTGTTTTGTCACACTATGGGAACCCTATGGGAAGTGAGGGGCTGATACCTGAACTGCTTATCTATAACCACTTAACATCTACCCATTGTGCTACAGTCCTTTTTTCTAATTTCTACCTTCTCCAGCCATTTACACTTAACGGACCTCTGAGGTGTCCTTCTGAACCTCTGCTACAGCCAGCCCCATCTGCACGATCCTTCTTCTTCCCATGTTATTAATGCTGTTGCTTTCTGGATGGTTGTTCTATCCTCTGCTCTCAAAGCTGCCCGCGATCTAATCCCCACGCCTGTGGCTATGTTGCACACCGAGGAGAATTTAGGTCGCAGGTGGAACTCAGGTTGCTTAATCAGCTGGTCTTGATCCAGGAAGAGCATTCTGTATTATGTTGCTGGGCCTGATGTAATCACAAGGGTCCTTAAATGGAAAAGGAGTGCAAATGGAGAAGGGTGGAGTGCTTCAGTAAAGAAAGGCTTGACCCTACCATTGGTGGCTTTAAAGTTTTTAAAGCCTGTAGGAGGTAGAAAAATCCAAGGAACTCATACTCCAGTTGAGCCCTCTAGCAGAAGTACGGCCCTCTCTCAGTCCAGTGAGACTTATAGCAGACTTTTGGCCTACCGAATAACAACATAACAAATTTGTGCTATTTATAGCCGCCGACTTCGAGGTAATTTTTTAATGGGAGTCACTCAGCTAAAACGCATGATCCCTATGATGGAGATGTCCTGTCTTCCACAATCTGTCTGAAGGGGGACCCTACACTGTCATAAAACAGTCAGATATCTGACTTTAAAGTTTGGTGAGTCTTTTTTTCCAGATAGGAGGATGTGGCTTGTTTTCTTACACAATACCTTTTCAAAGGAGAGGGTGTATCTCCCAGAGAAATGCCTAGGCCTCAGTGATATATTAATTTTATTTTTTAAATGGCCTTCTGCCACCTGTGACACCAATATTCTGGGTTGGTGTGGAGGGCAGTACATGGGAAACTGGTCACTCTCCAAGTCATTAAGATGAAACTGCTGCTTCCTTTACATACAGGCCAGCCTGAGGCAACGGGTCCAGCCTGCCAGAAATCATGAGTTTTCCTGTAAGAGTCCCATGGTGTTTTAGTGAAGTCTGTCTCTTGGCCCCTACTTCTACCACCTTTAACAGATATGTTTGCACATACAGAATGTTAATGGCAAACAGGTACCATGCTCTTTCCTGTGGACAACTGGAGCCTTAGGGAAATCAGGTGTGGAGCCAGATCACTGTTTTAGTGCATTAATCTGCTATTACGTTATGAGTAAGGATTTTCCTGAACCCTCCGGAACCAAGGCAGAGGTACATATACTTGACCATTGCTCCATATGTTGTCTTCAGTTCAAAGATAGACAGTAGGTGCAGTAACATAAAATTAAATACCAGATGGTGCCTGTCGGCAAGGAAATCAGGGACCTCTTGGAGAGACTGTGCACAAAGTGACCTTCCCAGTAGGATACACTTGGTTGTGCAGAACCAACATTTTATGATCAGCTAGGGCCCTGCCTTGTTGGTTATTGAGTGTGCTGAGGGTGGGAAAATAGTGCAATTGACTTTAAATTGTCTTCAGATTGTACCTGTAAGCCTGTCGGAAGAGAGGAGTCAGAGTCAGAAAGAGCTACACTAACCCATGAAAGGAGAATTCCTGGGCATAAACAAGAGCAAGACCCAAGGAATTCCTTACCATGTGTGAAGGATATGTAATAACCAAGTGGCCAGAATGCTGAAGAAGAACCTGAGGCAACCAGGGTACATTAGAGACACTTACTGCTAAAGTAACTAGTTTTAAAAACATGACTATCTGCTTAAAGTTTTTTTATTGTTGAAAAATACGTGTCCAGTCTATAAAAATGCCACATCTTTTTTATCCATTCCTCAGTGGATGGGCATTTGGGTTGTTTCCACGATTTAGCTATTACAAATTGTGCTGCTATAAACATGGGTGCACATATATTGCTATGGTATGATGATTTCAGTCCTTCTGAGAAAATATCCAGAAGGCAAATAGCTGGGTTGAATGGGACCTCTAATCCTAGTTTACTGAGGAATCTCCAGAGTGATTTCCACAGTGGTTGCACCAGTCTACACTCCCACAAACAGTGGAGAAGGGTTCCTTTTTCCCCACAGCCCCTCCAGCATTTGTGGTTGGTTGATTTCTTGATGATAGCCATTCTTTCTGGGATGATATGGAATCTCAGTGTTATTTTAATTTGCATCTCTCCAGCTCAAGGTTTTTATAGATAAATGGATGCAATTAAGAGACCATACTCATAAGTACAATAAACCAGACTCACACGTGTAAACATCATATTGTCTCCCTACTGTAAGAACCTGAAACAGCAAATAATATCTGAAAGATACAATAGATATTGTGAAAGAGAAAGAAACTGCTGAAAAAGAAAAAACAATTGGGATGAAGGAAAGGAGAAAAGAAAGAAAGAAAGAAGGGAAAAATAATATACACAAGATAGCTAAAATAATTGTATTACTAATTTTTATTGGTTTATTGAAAGGAACAATTAATGTTTAATTGTTTGATCAATCTTACATGCCTATATCTGGTTATGTGAGTAACCAGTTTGAAGATGACCATATGTAATACAATGACCATTGTTAATTTCCTATCACCTTGTTTGAAATTCTGTATCATTTTTATTGTTTTGTGTTGTTTTGACTATGTCTTTGTTTTTATTACTTTGTCTTTGTTCTTTTCACTTTAAAATAAAAAAAACTATGGCATAAAATGACACCAATTAATATGATTTCATATAGTATGACTCATAAAAGGATAAGGTAGTGACTAAATTTCCTAACAATGATTTCTTGTATTTAAATTTTAATTCTTTTGAGCTTCTATGTGTAAAATAAAGCAACAGTTAATTCATATAAAATTAAAAAAGAAAAATATGTGTCTCCAGTTACTTAATATTCTCCCTTTAAGGTTGCTCATTGCAACGTACAATAAAATAGTCTCTCAGATTCTCAGTACTGCAAAAACAAAAAAAGTAAGTAGTCTTTCATGTGGCTTTATACATTACTGAGTTTAAAAATGGCCTTTAATTTTCTTATCATGCTAGTTTAAATTTTGAATTAATTCCTTAATTATGTATTTTATCTTTATTCTTTTTGTAATGGTTAAATATATTCCCAAAATATTTACCAGTAGTGTAAAGTAGAATGACGTTTTAAGAGTTTAGCCAGTCTTTGTCCAGATACCAAGTTTGGGTCCAGGCACAATGTGATCTTGAATATTATTTAATTCCTCTACATTTCTATTCTCATGTTTATAAAATGTAATTCATGTACTTGCCTCACATAATTATTGATGAATAAAGCATATTATTGAAATTAAAGTTTTCCACAGAGCTCAGCACAGAGTAAGCTATCACACAAAGAGACAGCTACATTGTTTGTTAACTCCTACTACTTTTTCCTTATAAAAAAGTAAAGAATTATTACTGCTGAGAAACTATAAAGAATAACATAATCTTACCCATTCAAACATCAGTACTGTTAATATCTTGATAAATATTTTCATATGCTTTTAAATGATTTTTGTATATTCTTATATATTATTGATTTTTTTGTAAAATGAGAACATGTCACATCTGCCCCAATACAATTTAACTATAATTGATTTAACCAAACTACCATTTGGTAGACATTTATATTACTTTAAATTTTTGCCATATCTAAGTACAAAAAAGAACCCTAAGAAATCAACAAATTAAAAAAGCATGACATTTTCTAAAAATTTACAAAAATGCTTACAACACACACAAAGAGTAGCAAATAGCTCATGATTGCCATTTGTTTATCACTGAAACATCACTTTTGCATGGAACTGATTTCATTGCAATACTTTTGAAAATATTTTCTTTAATTGTTTCTGGCCAAATCATATGCTACTGGGGCAAACAGGGAATTTTGGTGGCAGGAAGAGGCAGAAAACAAGAAGGACATGTGGGTCACATTAAAGGACTGGACTGTGGAGGAAGATATTTAAAGTAGGAGCTGAAGAGGATCTCTCTGTGTGAGACCTTGAAAGAGCTAGTAGGGTGACTAAATCACCTTCAGACAGAGATAGGGTACTGAGTACAGACAAAAGTTCCAGTAAATCAGCCTGAATCTTTTCAGGACCTAGTTAAAGACAAGTACAAAAAGACACATATAAGTAATAATCATTCCAAATGAGTCATGTTTCCGTTCTGACCTGCATATTCCTTTCTTAAAAAATTAATGTGCTACATTAATAAATTCTGAATACCTCTTGCCTTCACAGTTTTCTAAAGATAAAAGGGAAAGACGAATCAGCTGATATTCTATTTATGAGCTGGACCCACTGCAAAAGGAAATAGCTAATTTTTTATAGGTGCAAGGAAGTACTTGATCTCAAGAGGCATGTCCAAAAGTAACTATGCAGAGCAGACCCTTTGTCCATCTCATTCCTGTGTCCACTCTTCTTTCATCTGAAATGAGAACTATGCAGAATATTTGTCCTCAGACTTGCTTAGTGTTTATGATTTGTAGTGATCTTTTTTTGGTTTTTCTCCAGTACCGGGAATCAAACTCACGAACTTGTGCTTGCCAGGCAGGTGCTGTGCCACCGAGCTAAATCCCCTGTAGTGATCTTGTAAATGTTTCTATCTCTGAAATAAATATATGTATGTATGTGTATATATATATTTTGTCCAGATTCTTTTAAAATTTTGTATCACTGGCAACATATTTGATGGATTGACCTTTGGGCCACAGTAGCACAAGAACAATGTCAGTACCAAAGCTCTGAATGCACATGCCTACCTGATTCATCCACTGGGCTCAGCTTGGTTCCAGGGTTTTTGTTTTACATTCATTAAAATTCCTATCAGGACAGAAAATGCTGAACATCACCCAAAACAAAAAACAAATCAACCAATAAAAAAATAAAAAGCTTAAGCACACAGATACAAGAATGTTGCTTGATGAAGAGCTAAAACAAACCACTTATCTATTGCTTATTTTCCTTAGCTCATTGGTATTTTTTCTCAGTTTAAAGGTTTGTGGTAGTTGTAAAGTTCCAAGTGTTGAATCTTTGTTTCCTCATTTACCTCTCTACTTCACATAGAGAAAATGAAAAATACAACCAATAATGGAAGACATTCAGTCTTTCATACACCTTGTATGTGCTCAAACTAATAGAAAACATAGTCTTGTTTTGAGTCTAGTATTTTGGTTACTTCTAAAGGCATTACTTTGCTATTTACAATTTGAGGAAGAATATAAGGGTTAAAACAGATATCTCATTTCTATCCATAAAATGAGCTAAACCAATGGAATGTTACACAAATATGCAAATTTTTTATCTTCATTTTCAAAACCTACAAGTTAATTCCAATTTTAAGAAATGCAATAGTATCTTCAGGGAAAACCATAAACTATTCCAGGACAGAACTGTCATTTGATATAGGCTATTGGGCTTTTTTAATTAAATACATATGCATCCACTGATTTTACATTTTCTTGTGGAAGGGAAAGAAGTAGAGATTGAGGAGGTTCCATGTGATGCACAGTTTTTAACAGACAATGTGTTACGTTCGAGGGACCACAGTTTTCAGTGTGTGAGGAGGAAGTTTCTGGTTGTCTCTGTATGGCTTGTTCTTGTCTTCCTCTGTGATAACAGAAAACTTGCTTTTCAGTTTGGCCCATTGCCATTGGCTCAAGACCACTGTTCCCAAAGTCCCTTGCCAGGTGTGGCTCTGCAAAAGTTCTGCATATGTGTGTCCAGTTTCTGGAACATGTGCTCCTTCTCCTCCCTCTTTTCTGCAGCTCAAAGGTGGGCAAGATAGTAGGCTACCCATCTCCAAATGTGTGAAGGAGAAAGCACCCTAGTAATGGTCCCCAGAAAATCTGGAGGAAACCTGTAGTCCAGACGGACTGTGGGAATATCATGCCATTAGAGAACTACCTTGATCCAGGTTTCTATGCAAAAACAAATAAAGATCCCTCATGTTTATGTTTTAGGGATTTAGGATATCTGTTACGAAAGAAGAAATGCCCTAATGAAGAAATTTGATCCCTGAAAGTTGGACAATGGCCGAGATAAAAACCTAAATATGGGTACTTACTGAGGGCTCAGATAATAGAAGCCAGAAAGGTATAAACCTTTGTTATGCTGTGGCAAAAACAGATAATAAAACTATTACTATGAAATCTTAGCAGGTCACACAATAATCATAGCATTAGGGAAAATTGCAGGAATGATTGGATGCATTATATGATATTCGTTCCTTCTCAATGACTTAGCAGATTCTACAGAAGAAGTAAATTCAAGTGAGAGCTCATCAGTTTGGGGGAAGACTACTTCCTGCAATTCATATTTGCCAAGAGTCCAATAATCTTACAATAGAAAGTTAATACTAACTACACTATATGGTTTTTACAGTGAGCCAGGGCCTATTTTAATGTTTTATATATTTTTAGAGTTTAATCTTCAAACAAACCAGTAAAGTAAATACTGTTTAGTCCCACTTTACAGATGAGGAACAGAGAGGTGAAGCAACTTGCCAACTGCAGAACTAATCTTGAGGAACTAGTTTGAACTAGGCAATATTTCCAAAGTCTGTATTCCTAACTGGTATACCCACCAGCCAGTAACTAGGGCCCGAGGAATAAAAATGCTAATTTGCTTTTGTACCCCAGACAAACAATTTTACATAAAGACTGAAAAATGTCAGACTTAGCAGAAAATAAGCCAGTGTCTACGAATCTTCCCCAGAAGATGAAGCAGTGCCTCCAAGTCCAGCCTACAGTTAAGAGCTCTCTGCCAGAAAGAAAATGGGAGCAAGCAGAAGCAAAGATCACTCTCCCCATTCCAGCTCTTAATTTCCAGTGGCTTTAGAAAGCCGGAAGCACATAGCAGAACCAGAGTCAATAAATAAAAGATTTTACTTTCAGTGTTAAAAACTGAGATTTCACAAGATCTTTATCTATTGTTACTAACACATAGCACCTACCAGAGCACATAAACTGGGAGCCTATCCCATACTTGAAGAAATTATATTACTAGAAGATTAAAATCCTATCCAATTCTTAAATAATTCCCCTGGCTCTAACGCAGTACTAGCAAAAGGCCGTACTGGGCAGGGGCAAAAGGACACCCTCTCCTGTACCTCAGATGAGCCCCAAAGAATAATGAAGAGCAAAGGACCACTCAGAGGCACTTTGGGATAGGCTAATCTAGGCATTTGCTCTACTCACAAGAAAAGAGGCACGGCTATTACTGCCAACAGGATGTGATAACTTCTAAGATCGCTCTGCTTTCAGTCTCATTTTTCCAAAAGGAATTTTTTTCTTGTTATGATTGCTTGCTTTTTTTTTTTTCTTCTTGTTTCACTGTTGGGGGCAGATAAATGAACCATGAGAATTCATACTTGTACCTATTAGAGATGATTTTCAGTCAGTCAACCATCTAAGACTTGGTGGGCTTTGGATATCTCTCTTGGGAATGTAAGAGGGGCTTGTAGAGAGAAGGGTGCAGATAGATATTTGGAGGGGTCGAAGTGGTGGCAGGGGTAATAGATATTGGTAGTTGTCCTTGTAGTGTCTGTTTTGCTTTTTTTCTATACAAAGTTGAGATCATGATAAATAGTAACAAAGTCTTTAATTTCCTGCTTAAGTTCCAGCTAAATGTGATTGTGTAGCTGACTGTTGGCTAATGGGATATCAGAAGAAATTGTGCGCAGTTTTGAAATAAGCCCTTAAAGGATGTTCTTTCTTCTTCTTTCATCTTATTTCTGAAACACAGATATCCTGGCTGCAGATCCATTGTGAATGGCTACTGCACATTTTCTTTCCCCCTAGATATCTACATGCTAGTCCTTGGAATGTGAGTATTGCATTCTATGTGATTAAATCAAGTTTCTCAAGAAAGGGAGATAACGTTGCATTACCCAGATATCCCTGCTTTTACTGCTGTACCAGTGTACCACAGGCTGAGTAAATTATAAACAGTAGAAGTTTATTTGGCTTATGGCTCTTTTTTTTTTTTTTTTTTTTGGCTTTTTGAGACACGGTCTGGCTATGCAGTTCATACTGCCCTTGAGCTCACTTTGTAGCCCAGGCTGACCTCAAACTCACAACGACCCTTCTGCCTCAGCCTCCCACCTGAGTGCTGGGATTATAAGCACGCGCCAGCACGCCCTGCTCAGGTTTATAGTTCTGGAGGCTGGGAAGCCGGGAGCATGGGGCCGGTATCTGGCAGAGGCCTTCTTGCTACATCATTCAGTGCAGGAAGGAGGAAGAGCAAGCAAGAATGTGAGATCAAGATAGGAAAAGGCGGCCAAATGCTCCCCTTTTATAAGTAATCTACTCCAGAAATGCCAGACTCAATCCCTCACGAGAGTGCTCCTGTGTCCTCTTCACTGCATAAGGTCTGACCTCCTAACATTGTCACCGTGGCAATTACATTTCACCATGAATCTTGGAGAGGACGTTCAAACCATGGCAGACTTTGGCATAATCATGTCTTCTTGTAAGTGGGAAGCAGGGAGACCTGACACAGGCAGATGAGGAGAAAGCAGTGCAGTCACGGAGCGTGTGGCTTTTTGGCAGGAAGTGTGCCTAGCAGTGGCAGCTGACAGAAGCAAGGCATGGGTTCTCCCCAAGGGCTTCTGGAAGGAGCACAGTCTTCTTGATTTGGGCCCAGTGACACTGACGGTAGATTGCTGACTCTAGAATCAGGAGAAGTGAAACCGCTGCTGTATTCAGCAGTCAGGTTTGTGGTCATTCGTTTTAGCAATCCTGGGAGATGACTTCATTTACCTTAGATGAGGGGAATGAGAACTATACTGTGGGAAGGATGGAGGGACCGGAAGTTTGGAAGTGGCTGAGATGCGGATGACCTGAGCCCCCATAGCACCTTTGAGCTTCCTTCCTCGAAACTTGAAATGTGAGAAAATGATAACTTCAATGTTCTTTCAGTCACAATAATTTAGAATTTCTATTAGCCAAACCTAAGAACAAAGAGGAATTATGTCATTAACTCTGTCTCTGAGCCAAAATGTAAATCATACAAAGCAAATAGATATCTATCCTAAAAATACAATTTAGTATCACTTTTTCTGTACAGTAACAAAAAGAAAGTAGGTAAGAAAAACCTTTTCATCTGAGCTTGGTGTCACTTGCTTGCTTCCATGACTGGACTCTAGATAGGTAGAAATGACATTTTTTTTTTTTTTTTTTTTTTTTACTGCAAAAGGCTTTATAAATCAGTAAGTGTTAAAATAAGCATATCACACCATTAATTGAATGCTTTATAGAAAGTAGAAATTCTTGGATTCTTGAATACATGGAAGATGACTGAAAATAATTGTCTTTGCCTAGGATTTTCTTCTGTTCACTGGGGATTACCTTATTGCCAGCTGTCCATTCTGTTTGTTTATTGGAAGGAGATTGCTTCAGTTTCAGACCCAAGCTTTATAGCCTGGAACAAGTTATGGAACCTCTGTGTGGCAGTTGGGTGTCAACTGTTTCGGCTTGGGGATCCACCTAGGGGATTAGTGAAGTACAGTTGGGTGTATCTGGGTGTGTGGTGGAGGCATGGCTTTGGGGTCTAGGTTGCTCACCCTTCTCTCTGGCAGTGTTCTCCTGCTTTGCTTCCCAGCCACCGTGAACCAAGCAGCTTTGCTCCTCCATGCATATCTGACATGTTCTTTCTGCCTTAAAGCCTGCTAACCATGCCCTGAATCTCCTTAAAAACATGAGCCAGGGCTGGGGATGTAGCTCAGCAGCACAGCACCTTCATGGCAAAAGCAAGGTCCTGAGTTCAATTCCCGGTACAAAAAAAAAAAAAAAAGAGCCAAATTACACATCTCCTCTTTTAAATTATTGGTGCCAGGTGGTGTTTTCTGGAACAGGAAAGCTGACTAAATCACACTGTAAGCCCGTTTTCTCATAGGTAAAATGGAAATCCTATATATGCTAGCACAGAAGAGAGATGAGGTTGCTGTAAGTACCTACCACAATCTGAAAGCTTAATAATTGGAGACTAATATTAATTATTGCAACCAGAATGAGATAGATCTATTAAGGAATTAAGAGAAGCGATAATAAATATAGACAAAATGAACTGAAGTCAGTTTGAAAAGTTGAGTTTAAATTTTATAGTAGTCCATACCTACTAAAGATTTACTTCATACAAAATTTTAGTTTGTATGAGTTTTTCTTTTCCTTTACAACTTTCCAGCCATCATCAGAATTGTATTCCTACAAGGTCTGCAACAGGAGGCATTTGTTTTGAAAGGTCAGCAAGGAGTAATGGGGTGCCGAAGAGGGGGGGGAGGGTGATGTGGAAGGAAGGGGGAGGAGGGTCTCAGCAGTGACACTTGGGGCAAGATGGGGAAGGTATGAAAGGGCAGGGAGGGAAGGGGAAGCCTGTGTAGGAGGGAAAGAGGGAGCGCAAAGGAAAGTGGTCTAAGGGACAACAAACTCTTTGGCCTTAGCACTGGGGTTGGGTTGGAGGAATTCTTATTCTGGTAGCTTCAGACTATTGAAAGAATTTTTTTCTATCTCAAAAAACTAAATAATATGGAGGTCTGAAAATATGGTCAGACTCAAGTGAATGTAAACAACTCTGAGTCCAAAATTCAGAAAGCCATTTAGATTAACCCAAAATCAGGGAAGTAGAATAGAAACCAGTGTGGCTGAGATTTTATTCATTCCAGTTATTATGCAAAGTGAATCAAAGTATTTATGTCATTTAAGGCACAAAAATCCTACATCAACATTGGATATTGTACTGAAGAATGTAAAATAAATGTCTTATCAAGGTCAAAAACTTTGAAATATTATTCTTATTAATGAACAGGTTATATTAAAATCTCTATTCCTTCCATTACATTATGTTACCTCCAAACATTACTACTGATCCTATTATGCCTGGTTGGCCATTTATGTTTTTGCCCCCTGTGTTTTTCTTTACAGAAGAAAGGTAATATAATAAGTTTTCAGAAATATGAAGAGAGTTGGGAACCCTCTGCTCAATATGATCTTCTTCCTTGTGTCATAATAATTCTCCTGACTGTCTATTTAAGATCCTCCTAACTTTCTTTTAATCTTTGAATGACATTCAACAATGGTTCTATTATTGTAAAATAATGATGACTCTCAACTGGGCAGAAGATTTCTGTAAAGACAGGGAGGCTGATACTAGATAAACTTCTCTGTAGATCAGAATCACCTTCTCTCCTTGACATGTCAGAGACAACAAGGAGATTCTACGATAAACAGTAAAGCAACTTCCAGATAATCCAGGAGAAAAAAAGACACTATACACTTTGAATCATTCTGAACAGTGTAGGAAGACAAAATATAATCAGTGGGGAGGATATTGGCATGTCAAACAGAAATGCTATATGCAGCTTTGTGCTCTGAGAGAGTTGTTTTCTAGACTTCAAAAAATGTCTTTATATCTGAGAAATAATTTTTATTTAATTAATTTGTATATGTTCCAGTTCTTTGATGAGTAAATGGAGGCATTGTCAGCATAAATGAAGAGTTTGCCCTAAGCAATGATGTTTTGAGGACAGATCCCTAATTCCAGGGTGGGCTTCTTCGAGGGAAATTAGAGTGGATGTCACTGTTAGTACTGCCAAGTCGGTTTGTCTTTATGGCAGGTGAGTAAAATATCACAGACTGATAAATAATTGTCCTCACTGAGGAAGGAGGAGAATTCTCAAGTTCTCTTCTTAACATCTAATCTCCAGTGAGACACAAGGATACCAAATAATTTGGAGAAGGAAAATAAACAGATTGACTGCTGAAAGTGGGAAAAGATATCCACTGTTACCCACGGGAGCAGCTTGCACCCAAAAGGGACAATGTGGTGGAAGTCCCACGGGAACAGTCTTCTTCTGGCTTGGTGTGGGCACGCAATGGTTGGATTACTGCCGTGTTGGCAGCAGGTGGTGATATGACCTCTGCCAAAATGTGTCCTTTCTTTTAATTATGGTGTCCAGAATTTTTGATGAAGAGTTGGACATATTCCCTAGGTCTCTGGGTGGGGACTCAGATCAATAGAACTGTGACATTCTTGAAAGATAATACTTGATTTAGTTAACAGAAGTGTCTGTGACAGAGTGTTACATAACCTTGCACTTCTTTTTAAAAAAATTTAAAGACTAGTCAGAAAAAAAAACCCAAAACTGTACTTGCCCCAGCAGACAGTGATGTTTTAAAAACTACACTGTCCTTAATATCACAACAATTCAATGTACAAAACCATTTTGAACCAGTTATTTTATACCTTGTTAGTCTTGCTTTTAAACATAATAGACTGTCTTCATATGTCACTGAGCTTGATATTCAAGTGCAGAGTAAAATTATAAAATGTTTTCTCGGTGATAGAAGGGATAGCTAAGAAAATCAAACACCAAAATCATGTGGAAGTTTAATATAACTGTGCTAATTCTATATAAAAATGATAAAGAAGATTGCTGTTAGGTGCTTTATTTGAGATACATTTATAAATTTACAATATACCTGGGTAATATGGAATAGCCTTCTACTTGTAGCATTCACTAATTTCAGATAATATTTTCTGAAGAGCAAGTCATATACGTAACAAAAAAATAAAATGAAGTCAAAGTTATTTTTCAGCCTCCCTTACATGAGACAGGGGTCAATTTTCAAGAGTTGCACCCATAATCCAGGTACATTATAGAGAGATCTATGTATTTGCTGAGTTATCCATAAATTCCACTGACCCTCAGTCACTGACCTACACAGGCAGTCTCTGAGATGCCTCTTGGCCTCAGCCATCCCTTCAGATGTGATGCTGTCTGTGGGACCCACACAGTTTTACTCTTTCTGTGCTGAGGCATAAAAATTATCCTCTTCTTATGGTACCATCTACCTATCAAAACAAACAGCCAATGCCTCTCTTCCTGAGACCCCCAACATAGCATACAGGGAAAAGATGAGGAGAATGCATTTCTCCCTAGGACTTCAAGACATTCTCTGTTTCACTTCCATCTTTCCTGTCTTTCCTTCCATCCAAATGAATTGTTTTCTAAACTGTGGCAAGGAAGTAACCAACTGTTGTATGATTTTCCTCCTATGTGCTTGGTCTTTGCATGAGTTCTCAGTATTGCTCAGGTGCTAGGCTGAGACATTTCTGGCTGGATACATTGTGGTTGTAGGGCTGTCCTATGCGGTGGGGAATTAGTAGCATCCTTGGCTTCCATGTGCTAGGTAGTAGCCACATCCCATGTTGTGAGCACAGCAAACCGTCTCTGGATCTTGCCAAAGGTCATAAGGGACAACACTGCCTCTGGAGGAGAACTTCTGCTTTTTAAAAGCATAAACTTTTGGAAATCAGCACTGTCAATTTTCTGGGAACTGAATATTTAACAGAAGAGTCAGAAGAAAAGATGGCCAAAGGAGAGATGGAAATGTGAGAGTTTATATTTTAAATGTTTCATGTATCTGGCGCTTGACTTCCAGGAAAAGGGGATGGAAATATACAATCACTACACACAAACACTTCTGTTCTAACACAGATATACTGATGTTCATA
This sequence comes from Chinchilla lanigera, assembly GCF_000276665.1. Lineage (NCBI taxonomy): Eukaryota > Metazoa > Chordata > Mammalia > Rodentia > Chinchillidae > Chinchilla > Chinchilla lanigera. The sequence continues at coordinate 27,613,731 of NW_004955404.1, read as the reverse complement.
GATTCTGACTTGGCATTTTTAAAATGTATTTCTTTTCTCTTTATCAGTCACAGCTTCAACATTTTTAAGGGAAATTGTATAAATATACCATTGCTGCAAAAAAGTATATGAAAATTGATGCAAATAAGAAAAAGATTTCAGAAACATGTGGGACTGTTTTTTCTAAACTTCATACTTCTAAAATATAGGAATTTTTCTAATGTACATTAGTCAGATAATGTCATATAGAACATCACACGACATCTTATTGAACTCACACAAATACCAAGTCTGAACATGTATTAATAGCATCAACAGTGTCACGCTTCTTGGGGAAGAATAACAAAGGCAGTAAATCGCAAAGAATTCAACTTCTGGGATATTTTGAGATTCTGAACTTCAGAGAAAGAGAGTCACTTACCTTGCATTTCCTCATGACTGATCTACGATCAGTTCAATAGAAATGTCAAGGCTGTCGACAGACCAAGAATGATGAGGGTGAATTTATGGCCTTTGTCAATAGACCAGACAATCAACTCCCCGCAAGACCAAGTATTTCCTTGAATGGGTAAATCTTGAGAAGAGGTGTCCAGATGCAGTTCATATCCAGGTGTGACATTAGCCCTCTGCACTCTCTCAATTAATTGTCTTTCCCCAGGCAAAGGAAACTTGAAAACTTATAAAGATCACCAGTCTTGCTTTCTTCCAGTCAGTGTTTACTAAGCAAGGGACTGGCAGATGTGTTCATTCTAGAGGCCAGTGAATAGTTTGGGAAACCATAGGGCAGTTATTTAGAATGTTTGCCGATGAAAACTTTGTTTCCATATGTAAGCTGATCACGTAGGAAAGAATTTAAACCATTGGATATTGAACATATTTTTTTGAGGATGATGGACTTTAAATCTATTGCATTTGTGATGTTCTAATACTCAGAAAATTTCAGTGGAATAGATGATTATTTTGCTTTGAAATTATTTGTTTTTATAGTATAGATGTCTGAGCTCTAAAGGTGAAAATCTGACATGAGTTATTCTGTTTATAATATTTCTTTCTCTTATGCAAACTAAGTATGTTTTTATATTTTCAGGCTTTATTGTATTCTATTAATTCTTCCAAATTTATACTCATATTTTTCATGAATAAATGTAAACATCTGAATTGAAAGTTAACAAAATTGAAGATATATTTCTTTTGCAAATAAGAGAAAATCTTCTGTACATTAGTAAACAACAAAATACAATTTAAAACAAAAGTAGGCTATACATTTTTACTTCTCACATTGTCAAAATAATTTAGGATACTCAATATTAGAGATAGTGTCTTGTTGGAAAAGAAATTTTATAGATCCTTTGGAAAATTTTCTGAAAATATGGAGAAAGAATCTTTTAAATTTCCAAGTCTGAGACAGGTAATTCTAAGTCTGGGATTCTATTCAAAGAAAATCATTTTAAAAAGAGACAATTTTGTGTAAAAGTTCCTCACTGTAGTATTATTTAGAATAGACAAGAAAGGAGGAAATGTTTGACAATAAAAGAAATTCAAATAACTATGTAAATTATCATCAAAATTATGTAAAAGTAATGTTTAGAAAAAAGACAAATACAGTTAAATATTAATATGCACTGCCTTTCTACAGTGAGAAGCCGGGTACTTTTAAATTTAAGTTAAATTTTTCCAAATTTCTATATTAACCTTTTCTTTTTTCTATACTGGGAATAAAATGAATTTTATTTTTCAATGTGTGCATACATTATTAAGTGACCATTCTTTAATGCTAATCTTCATATGTAGAGTTTCTAGACTAACTACTATGGTTCTTTTTCAAAAGGAAAACTCCAGAATCACATTTTTTCTGTTTTTGAGACAGAATCTTGCTAAGTAGTTCAGTTTAGCTTTGAACTCACTATGTAGCACAAGTTGGCCTTGAACTTGTGGCGATCCTCCTGCCTCAGCCGCCTGAGTGTTGGGATTACTGGTGTGTAACCTTTCCTACCTTTCCTACCCTACACTTTCCTACCCTACACTCAGCTATGAGAATCATATTTTTAAAATGATTAGAATCTCATATCTTAGTCATATCATTTTTTTTCAGTTAGTCAAGCTTCAGCTTCCTTTGATAAAATTATAATCATCCTTCTTAAAATTATGATAAATTTATGTCTCATGGTTTTCTTCAACTCTTCTATATTACTAGTCAATTTTATTTCCAGGGTGGATTCTTCTTGGCTAGGGATGTATAACATCCTCTAAAATTGTCAACAACCTAATTTTTAGTCATAGCTTATATTTCTTTATTTTCTTCCCAATATAGTACTTATCTTTTAGCTAAAATTTCAAGTTGTTCTCATTTTTCTATTTGGTAAGAAAAAGAAAGAAAGAGAAGAGAAAGAAAGAGAAAAGAAAGAAAGGATAAGAATGAAGGAAGGAAGGGAAGAAGGTAGGAAGGAGGGAAAGAAGAAGCCTTCCCTTTCTGCTCTTGTCTTGGTAGAGGTATCTTGGGAGTTCAGCATGAGAGGTACTCGAACTAGTGTTATTATAGCTGTCTTTAGTCACTGGCGGTCACAGGATTCCTGGATTATGGAACAATTTCTAGGTCTTGAGAGTGTGTGTTTGTGTGTGTGTGTGTACTGGAATATCAGCAAAACTGGAAAATACATATCATTTAACTTCAATGATCCTTACATATTATCCTTACATAGTTCTCCATAAGAAGGTCCCCAATTATAAGCCACACACAGACCTATGGAATCAAAAAGCAAACCCGCTGGTGATCCTGATACACACTATAATTTAGGAACCTTTGTTTAAGAAGCAAAAACAAGCCTTTCGAAGTACTATGCAAGTTAATTTTGTACAGTATATTTCGAGTAGTGTTGAGGTTAGCCAAAGAGCTCCTTGGTTTTGGAGATAGTCTTACTGCTTGAACCCTAGCTAGTTTTCCTCTTTTACCCTGTATGTGTTAGCACTTCTTTGTCTAATCTTTTTACGAAACTGATTTTCCTTTCCTTCTGTTCTGAAGCAGGTCTTTCACAGTTGGATTCAGTGGGTTGTGACGCTGGGATATTCTGAGGCAGCAGAAATCCTTGGATTTCCTTTTCTACATAAACTTCATAGATTGGCCTCTGTGAACTGGGTGCTATTTCCTGTACTTTTCTTATTTAAATCACTTTAACCTGTTATAAGGTTGCCATATAACAGGTTGCTCCTGTGAGCAACATCTGTAGCAGGTGTTTGGCTTTCACATGTTCTCACCCGAATTTTTTTTAAAAAGCAAACTTTCATCTCCTCTCCCACAATTCAAATTCACAAAATGGTCCCCAGTAGGAGTGTAAAACTCCACACAGATTTATTTGCAGCTGTATCAAGTGTTCTTTGATCAGTATTCTGAGAATGTCCAGAGAGAATCTGTAATTATTATTCTGGATCTGTTAAAGAGTATGCCTTGCAGCCATTCCGGGTTTTCATTTCCATATTTATGTTCCAGAATCCACTATTTTCCAAATTCTAAACTTTCTCAAATTCTTTCATGCCTGGGCAATGATTCTAGTGAATTATTTATTATGTTTCCGTCATATAGTTTTTCAGAGTATTTTATCTTTCCCCCATTTATCCTAGTCTGGGGAACAGCATAGTGTCTGCCGGTAGATGAGGAAGGCAAGGTGATTCAGAGGATGGTAAATTGCTTCCTTGCAAAATGTCTGTCTTAATAGCATGATGTAAGACTGTGTTTTAATTGGCTGTTCAAATTTCCCAGCTCTGATCCCTTTTGCCAACACCTGCTTTATGTTCTCATCTCCTTGCTTGGTGTCTTTCAGCCTTCTAGTGTGTGCTCTTAACCGCAGGTCAAGGCTGCTATAACTGTGTAGTATGTCACAATTCACCTGCTGAACTCAGTGAAACACAGGTGGCTGGGCCAGCCCAGGCACCCTGATTCGGCGGGCCATGAAAAGGGCCAGATATCTGACATTTCTAGCAAGTTCACAGGCACTGTGCATGCAGGTCTGAGGAAGACATTTTGAGTATCATTCATTTCCTCAATTGTTTCATGATTTATCTTTAATTTTTATGTGGGAGGCAGACATTGTTGATCTCTGTTCAGCCATCGAACAACTATTTTCGCTTTCTTCTTAATAACAGATGTTAATTTTATGCAGGCCTTCACTGAAGTCTCTTGCTTCAGGAAAGCCAACTTTCAATTCCAGTCCCAGGTTAAAAATCTTAGTAGGTTTAAAGCAATGGAGTTAAGAAATTGAAAGTAACAGGAACTGTATTCTCTTGTGAACTGCTTAATATGAAACATAAATAAGTTGGCTTGGGAGACTTTGGAAAGAATATACTTTTTCTTGTTCTTTCTTTTTTTTAAAGAACTCTGATCTCTCAAGAAGATATACCTTAGGGAGAATTTTTTAAAAAAAAAACCTTTCCTACCCTGAATTGATAAAGTGTGATGTCAAGAGTGCTGCATCCAGCTCATGACCATCAAATCATCAAGGCATCAGGCTGTACTTCATAGCTACATTCAGTGAAAGAAAGAGAGCAAGCACTTTCCAGATGTTGAAGGTAGCTGAGTGAAAAAGAAGAAAAATAATTAGGATCTCCAAGTGATAAACCAACAGAATAACTAACCTGTAGCCATTCTGTCTCAGAATTTCTTATTATGCAGGATTTTTGTTTCCTGCACATAATAATATATAAATTGATATCATCTGTCTTTATCCTCTCTCTCATTCTCTTTCTCTCCACCTATCTATCTTTAGCTTGTCTCTACAATTAGATTATAGTTCCTTAATAAATATTTGATGGTCAAAATAGATAGTGATCATACTGTTCAAATAGTTATGTTAGTTGGAAGGGATAGCTACCATCCATCAAAATGATATCAATAAATAACCACATTTTTCACCTATTGTTTTTCCTCTGTCAGAGAATTGGAAGGAATGAAATACAGGAAAAGTAAGTGTTGTGGTATGTGTAGCAGATGCCAAAAAGTTCAGGGTCTATACAGAGGGCACCAGAATGGCCAGCCTGGATTCCTGTTACAGAAAGAGACTGCTTTCAGAATACCTTTTCTGGTATTCCTTCTTACAGTCTTCCACATCAACAACTCATTTTTCTCCACCCTTCATTCAGTATTCTTTTAAAAAATCTGATCAGCCATTCTCATTTTAAAAACCTTTTAAAATCTTTCTATTTTTCTTCAGATAAACATGTAGAATCCTTAACTTGTCCTACAAGGGTCTAAAGGAGCTGGTTCCCTCCTGTTCCTCAGACTCACCTCATGCCACTCCTCCTGCCCTTTATTCTTTTGTTTTAGCCCTAAACATCTGCTTTCCATTCTGCTTTTGTGGCATGCCCTTCTTGCCTCACAAACTTTTATTCATTCAATCGTTCATTTATGAATACATGCATTCATTCATTGGTAGATATTAGTAATACTGAGACTATTGAATATGGAGATTTGTTTTGCTGTGTTGGTATAAACACAGAACATATTTTGATCCTGTTCATTCCTGTCACCCACCTCCCTTTCTTTTCTGTCTCTCTGTCCACCTTCCCTATCTCTAAAAGTCTACCTCTCACAAACTTTTATATACAGCACTTTGCTTCCTAAGAAAAGCCTTCTGCATGTTTTTCACACTTCACACTTTACCTTTCGTCTGTACAGTTCCGCTTAAACATGACAGGCTTTCTATACACTTTTTTATATTCTAAAGTACAAAAACTTTTCTACAGACTAGAATAACTCTTGTTCTGCTGTAATGCATAATTCTCTTTTTTGGTACTTATCACAATTTTAATTGTATAATTAAACAGGCAATTAACTGTTTAGTGTCTGTCTCCTAAATTACCATGTAAACCCTCGAGGGTAAGAACACATCTATTTACTATCACATCTTTAGCAGCAGACACTAAACACAGGCTGAACTGACTTCCTTTTGTTCAGGCATTCGCTGTAATGACTAACTACATTCATTCACTCTTCCTTCATAGAACTTTCAATAAATAATAGTCAACATTTACCATCACTACAAGTGGGCAAAAATAGGAATTAATTTTCCTCCCTCACAGATGAGAAACAGAGAGAAATGAACTCATCTGCTCATATTTGAGATGAGAAACAGAGAGAAATGAACTCATCTGCTCATATTTGTCCCATCTACGTTAACAATCAAAGTCCAAGGGCTTGATTCCTGCTCTTTGGGTTCTGCTGGACTAGTCACCTTCAGCACATCATTACTCAGCCTGCTGAGAATGAGCACATTCATGTTTAAACAAACTGCATCTTTTTCCCAGCCCCTGCAGCAGAATACTATGCAGCTTACCCTTCCCTGAGTCATTCTTGGAAAGTATTTGAGACCACAATATGTGAAATACAGCAGGCCAACCAAGAATGTCCTTTTACCACTCCAAGTACAGATGGAGTGTTCTAGGAATATCTTTGAAAATAAAGCAAGAACTTGAAGGAAAAAATTTTCTAATCACTACCCCATTACTTGCCTATAGACTTTCTGGCACATGGTCATGTATAAAGATCCAGGAAAATTTGAAAGTGAGTAAAAGATTTTCAGTTCCTTCTGAAAGAAAGTAATTCTAGGAGGTATATTAGTATAGTCATGGAAATTAGGATCCTTGGAATGGCCTTGAACTTCTGAGAGTAGCAAGTGGGGAACTAATAGGTCTCACATCATGCGTTAGAGCTGTAGAGAAAACTTGCAGAACAGTTGGTTTCATTCATCTAAGAGCTAAGTGACCTGGAAGTTTTCTGTATAACTGTGGGCTTTTCTCCTCTTTTCCCTTCTACTACTCTTCTGACTATATAGCTCAAGAATGAGATTCTTCAACATGGGCATTACAGGTGACCAGAAGTTTATATGCTTTTATTTTCATATAAACAAGCAGTTTATCCCTGCTTCAAGAAGAATAAAGACAGGGAAATGACAAAGGGGCAAGTCCAAGGTGATACAGGCCCAGTTTAGGCGCTGTTGGAATGTTTGGAAAGTCTCTATTAAAATATTAACATCAAAGTTCCATGTCTGTCTGTATCAATAAATAATCGCTGAATATTTGTTCTGAATCCATTTGAGACCAGAGTAGTTGGGAAATTAAAAGGAATGGTCAGGGAGGTTGGAGGGAAAGTAGAAAGTACACAAGCCTCACAGTCAGACGAATGGATGTAATTTCATATTTTCATTTACTGAATCAACTTTGTTTGGGCCTATATTTTATTTGTTCAACACTATTAGCCATACCAACCTCTGTGTAAACTTTGGGGGAGAAAACATGTATCAAAATAACACCAAAAATATGGTTTAATGTGTTTTAAGGTCTTTCATTCAACAAATATTTTTGATGGTCTGTCCTATACATCAGAAAACTTACTGGGCAAAGCCCAAATGCTCAAGGTAGACTATTATTTATCCTTTAAAGTTTGGATCAGCTATGACCTTTTATGCTATGTCACTCCCTACAATAAATCTTGCCCTTAATTAATGAAGAATGTTTTTAATTTATTGTATTACTTTTTGTTTGTTTTTAAATTTTGATTTTTATTGTTACAGGTTTATAGCATGTAATGATTGTAGGGGTGTTGGTACAAGCACATAACACATCTTGATTCTTTTTTCACTCTATTCTCCTCCTTTCTCTTCCTACTCCTTCCATCTCTTGGTGTCCTTCCTTGCCTTACTTTATATATTTGTTTGCATGTCTATCTTGATTCAAGATTCCTATCTTTCTTGATTTGAGGAATTGAAGTCCTCTAATGTTGTATCAGATGTTTTAAGTTTATATAGTGTAAAGTTTTCCTGGAAAGTTTCAAGTTGAACATTTTTAAGAGAGTCTTAAAATAGAAGAAGGGCCTTAGAAATAAAATCACTAATAAATTCCTCATGCTGTGAATAATTCTCTATGTCACATGTGTTACAGGATCAACATTTCTTGTGACAATTTTTTTGTAGAGTGGGCTGTAAATGGCCACAGCACTTGGTTTTGGTTTTTTTCCCCCTTAATATTATAAACAAGGTTACAAGATGCAGTTCCTTTCAATTGTTAAGAATAATTTCTAATGATCCAACACAAGAGCAGATGAGCCACACTGGCTGGGTTTGGGGGTAATTGGATTTTCCTTTCTCTTCACAAAAATTATGCATGCCTGGAAAGAGCAGCAAGAATAAACTTCAACTGATGCCTACTAATTACCATCAGCTAGTGCCTGGCTTTTGAAATCTGATTTAAGAAAAAGAAAAAAAATGAAATAAAACCGCAGGCTTGGCTGATAGAAAACTGTATAATGTTTAAGCAGTGATGGGGAAGCCCAGTCTTAAGCAGGCCAGACTTTGGACCAAACCCAGCTGATGTTTCTCATCCTTGTTTATTTTGTTACTTGACATGATTCAACTCATTAAGGATTTCAAAGGTCCAAGGAAAAGTACTGCTACTTTGCCAAAGCACCCTCAGTTAGAATTCCATTATCTCTCATGATCCGAGACAGGGATTTCCTCCTACTCAGTTCTGAGTAATTATGTGTGAGCAAACCTTGGTGTTCTCCAGGAGTGACTGCACTGAGCTGATGGTTCACCATGAATCATTTATACGGCAGGCATCTTGAATGAGAGGGCAAGGAGGACTAACATTGATTTCCAGTGTTTAGATGAGGGATGGTTTGCTCATTCATTTCATTTGCTTCAGCAGACTTGATGCTTATCCCTGTAAAATTAAATCTTCTCCAAAAATAATGCCCCATGAAAATAAGAGAAAACAAGCATGTTTGAGTTCTCCTTCCTGCTCTCCCAAGCTGAATTTAGAATATGCCTTAGAAAATGCTATTTTCTCCTTGCAGAAGTCGAGAGTGAGTATTCTCAGTCTCTCTCTCCCTCCTTACTTCCTGCTCTTCTTTTCTACTTCCTTCCTCCCTTCCCCCTCCCCTCCTCACCTTTCTCTCTCCCCTTTTGGCCTCCCTCCACTTCTCTGACCATTGTAACAAAACTAGGTCTGAATTAGGAAGTTTCTTAATTCTGTATTTTATATACCTCAAAGTTTTATAGCTTCCCTTTTTGTCTGGGGCAGGGGGTAGGCAATAGATTCCTCTGAGTCTATGATAAAATGCATCCTCCTAGAATCATTCAAAAGTGCATATTTACTATTCCCCACTATCTATAGGATGAAAATGTTCAAATGGGAAGAAGAACAAGGGAGGGGGAGAGGGGGAGGAAGGAAAAGAAAAGAAAAAAGAATAGAAGGGAAAAATGGAAACAAAGCTTCTGTAAATAAGGAGAGGAAGAAGGGTTAAAGGGAGGAGAGGAGATTGAGAAAAAAGAAGACTCAAGGTATATTATACACAGATACAAATACCCTACGATGAATGTGATTATTATGTATATCTAAAATGTACAAATAGAGTTAATTATTAAAAAGAGTGCAGCTTGTTGTGCTGCACATGCCTGTAATGCCATCACTCGACGAGGCTGAGGCAGGAGGGTTGCTGTGAGTTTGAGACCGGCCTGATGAACACAGTGAGCTCAAATCTAGCCTGCACTGCACAGTGAGACCTTGTCTCAAAAAAACAAAAGAACTGCAAATTCACAACTCTTTTAAAACTGTGGGGGTGCCATTTGAAGGCATACATCCATAGATCCTCCCACTCTTGTGCCGAAGGAAGTCAGGTTCAGCCCCTAGATTGAAATAGGTGTTCAGTTGAGTTGCATTGAAAGACACAGCCTATGGGGTCATTCTTTAACTTGAAAGCAGTCATACACTAGACAGACCATTCTGTCTGTCATTTTCCCTTCCCTTCCCTTCCCTTCCCTTCTCCTCCTCTCTCCTCCCCTTCCCTTCCCTCCCCTTCCCTCCTCTTCCTTTCCTGCCCATTTTATTCTTTTCCGGTGTCGGAGATTGAATACAGGCCTTGCACATGCTAAACACATACTTTACCACTGAGCTATACCCCAGCCTTTCTATTCTTTTTGTGATAGCTTTGTTGGGATATCATTCACCCTCCATGCCATTCAACTAAAGTGTACATTCAGTCCCTTCCCACAACCAATTTCAGAAAATAAATTTCACTCTAGGAACTTAGTCCACACTAGCAATCCTCCTCATCTTCTTCCAACCTGTACTGTAGCTCCAGGCAAACACCAATCTACTTTCCGTCCGTATGGGTTTGCTTGTTCCAAATGAGACCTTCCCTGCTATTTGCCCACTGTGTTAACCCATCTACAGGACTGTTGTCCAGGTGAAATACCCATAAAAGTCCTCACTCAAATCAATTTGATGTGAGTAAAGCATTCTGGGTTTTTTCTACTAAATTATGGGATTTATTCTTAAAAAAAAAAAAAAAATGTGATAAGTACCAGGAAAGAAAGAAGTGTATCTCACTGGGACATTTTCATGTATCTGTCCTGTTGATTGCTTTGTCCTTCAAATACCCTCCATTCTTTTCCTTCTCAAGGCTTGTGGTCATAATATTTCCTCTGCCTCATATGACTTTCTCTGAGCCTCCTCAAAGCCACACAGACATTGCTTATTTTTCTAGTGTTAACTTAAATGACACGATGTCAGACAAGCCTGCCTTGGCCATCCTTTGTAAAACCTCTAGTTATTTTTTGTCACCTTTGATTATTTTACTTACCACTGTCTGAAATTATCTTGTTCTTTTGTTTTTTGTTTAACCACCCCCTCTCACTAGACTAATAGTTTCTGGAAGCAATGAATCTTGTTTTTCTTTTTACTGCCCTTTCCTCTGGGATTGAGAATAGGACATTGGATAGTTGGATAATATTTCTTAAATGAATGAAAAATGAGTATTTGTGGGTGAAGGCTGAATGGAATGGGAGCAGTAACAGCACATTTATGGAAAAGAAATTGGTGGGAAAAGAAAACAAAAAACAAAAGTAAGATGAGAAAAGAAGATTCTGGATATTAGATTTAACAGGTTAAGGTCACTTTTCTTTTTGAAAATGTAATATTATTTGGCATATATTTCAGAGTATTTTTTGGGATCCTATGAATCTCATCCAAGATCCTCTCAGCAGGGACCACTTCTAGGATAAGAACTTTTAGATATGGTTTTCTTTTCCAACACAAGCTTCCTTCTGAAGTTTAGCTTCCACATAGCATCGCTATTTTTTTTTTTTTTTTTTTTTTTGGCGTGTCAACCACTGTATCATATTCTCCTTTCAGATGAGAAGTGAAAGAACACAGTTGGTACTTGCATTACCCTCAAAAGTTTTTAGATTAGGCAAAAGTGGACAGAAAAAAATGTCAAGCATAACAACTGCCTTACAAATCTGTAATTTCTTATAATGGAGCTACTTCAGACACATATGCCAACTTTGCTAGATCATATCTTTACCTTAATCATAATTAAAATATAGTTATTAAAATTTATCATGCTTCACAGCACTCATAGCTTCCAGAGATAAATTATTGTCAAAATCTCTGTGCACACAGGGACTTATTTTAGAATTCAATATCATTTTCCTATAGTATTAATCTAAAAGATAAGGAGATGTATTGGAATGATCCCTCTTCTGCACACCAAATATATGGCACGTTGGAGACCCTGGAGGATATCTAATCTCTACCTGCTGCCTTACACTGGAATAGTGTCACATTTTTATAATGCTCCAAGAAAGCTTTCCCTTAAAAACATTTCCTCACTATTTTATCTGCATCTGCTCAAGGAGCTGAAACTGTCATGTCCTGAGCTGCTTGCCATATGTGAGGTCTCTAACCAGCACACAGAAAACTGTATAGCATCCTTATTCTGTGCCTCCTGCCATCTGCAAGCCTGTGGAATTCAGGTGCCCACAGGAAGGAGTGGAGAGGTTTTTCCAGCCTGACCATATCAGCATCTCACCACAAGACCCTTCTGTTTTGGCTGAAGTCCTTCTGCGGGACTCAGGCTGTTCTTTATGACCGAATGTGAGTTTAACGCGTCTGGTTTACATTCTGTCAATGAAGTGTTTCTCTATTCACAGGCTCCTTTCCAATGGCTATATCCAACAGCTTGACTGCTTTGTATTCAAGTTTGTTTTTTAAGAGGAGGTAGGATGGGTGAATGTTGGGGACCATAAAACAGCTCTAGGAGTCTAAATTCAGGGAGTAGTGGACTTAATGATACGAAAAAGAGAATCAGGCACTGATAAGGCAGCAGGCGAAGGCAAGCACATAGGATGAGGGGTGTCAGGATGTGGGAAGTGAGGAGCTAACAATGTGATGGTAAGGTGGGCAGCAGCACGAAGAGAAAATGCGGGGAAACAGCAGAAGCTTGAATGACTATTCGTTCCTTATATTTGCGAAGTGTGGGTTGCTGTAAGCTATAGCACCAAGGCAAACGACTTGGTGGAGAGGAGAACAGTTTTTAAATGTTTCTTAAAGCCCAGCCCCCTGGAACTATGAAAGCAGCCTCAGTGAGCAGGATGGACTCGCACGCCTCCAGGCACAGAGGTGTAGGAAAAGGAGTGGCTTCGGTTACTGGAAACTGATATTTGCATTGGACAGCACTATTATTTGAATTGCATGGTGAAGGGAAAGGAGCATCTTAACTTTATCAAACGTGTCAATTCCGCCACTCAAGGCTGTTTTGTTTGTGGGCACAGAAATTACCTTGAAGCTCCTTAAAAATTCCCAGAATAATTCCTGAGCGTCGTCAAAGACTGCTACCTGCTCTATTCTGTTTTTAACTATGTTTAAAACGTGTCTTGGGTCCAGAGACAGCTTGGAAACAACAAGCTTCAGTAAATAGTCTTCCTTCGAGTGTGTGAAGCAACTAGAGAGAGGCGTTGAATAAAATATTTCTCCCCCAGCGTCCAGCAGGCTGGAGAGAGCCCACCTGAGTCACCAAGGTTACATTTCAGGGTTATATTCACAGGGAGTGCAAAAAAAAGTCGTTCCTTCAGGTGACCTGCTGATGTTTTCTGAAAGTGACTCAGTTAAAGGTAAATGAAAACCCCTCCTCGGAATAAAATGAGCTCAGCTTTTGCGGCTAGCTTTCCCTCGTCCGCCTCCCTTCCCTTGTCACCGCTCAGCTCGGCCCCTCGCGCGGCCCTGTCGCCGGCAGAGGCGCTGGGCTCGCTCCCTGCAGCGCTCGGCTCCGCTCTCCGCCGCCTCGGATGCACTCGAGGTTTGCGCGTGGGCTGGAAACGGAGGCGTTTCCGTTCTATTTCGGGTTCTCCTACTGACTGGCTGCTCAGCTGTTCATGAGTCACCCTAACCTCAAAATCTGTCTTTAAAACAGAAATAATGATACCTATTTTCTGTGCCTCGCATGAATTGCACGAAGACATTATTCATATTTCTGAGATCCATGTGAGAGTTAGTCAAGGTTAGGTGGAAGGAGAAGTACAATGTAAGTGTTATTAAGCTGTGAGAGTGATGCTTTTTTTCTCGTTTAGATTTTAAGAACTCTGCTGAGAGTGAGAAGAGGTTTTTTTTTTATTGAGGATTAAATTTGGCTCTATCTTTGACAAACTGGATGGAGAGTATAGACAGTTTTAGAAAGTACATGGCATTAAACGTATTTATTGGAGCATTCACTTAGCACTTTATTGAGCACCCTGGTACTGACAGAGCTACATAGTAGAAATAAGAGAGAGAAAAAAAAATGATTCCACGTGAGTGCAGATGCAAGTCTGCTAATGTCAGAGATTTGCACCCTAATGTCATCTGTGTGAGTGAATCTACAATACTGGTTGGGAGCTCAGGAAGAATTCTGCAGCTTACCTTACTGAGTTGCTCTTTGAAAGTTTTTGGGTATAATGCGTTTTAGTTTTCATTCATTTCTATTTAGGAGTAAAAACATTAAAAGGGCACGAGTTTGTTTCTGCACACCATTTTGGCCGTATTATATGTTGCTTTACTACCGAGTGTTGTATTATATAATGAATTCCCCATAATTATAACTTTCATTAGATGAGCGTGTAACGATTTCTGGGTGATAGCAAGCTGATGCTTTAACTTTGTCCTCAGTATCCAACCGGCTTACATAAGCAGATTTATTTGTATAACAGTTGCTTTTGTCTTTATCATAGATTGCAAGTTTCCCATATGGATTGTTGTAAGCTTGACCTCTGGGCTAGGACAATATGTTACATGGCTCTGTTTAATTTTTCCTAGTCTACACACACAAGGCTTCTAGCATATTAAGCAATCTTTGCTATGCAGGCCCCTACAAACCGACTTCTGCCAGACAGAAGTCTTTAGCACAGGGCCCTCCAAACAATGAAAATGAGTATATTTACCTGAATTGGGGGAGCAAAAATAAAGAGGAACCAAGTATCTGGCCTTTATTTGCCCATCTAAGGCCTAAGAGAGGATACTGTCATGAACTGACCTCTTCCCTTTGGGATGGATCTGATATTATTGGTATCCTTTGGATTTGAGCTCAGTTATGTGGTTTCCCTATTTCCTCCTGGGAGAGGGGAAAGAGTAGCATTAAGTTTCTGTGTAGCACTATCCAAACATCGTGACTGGAAGCCCAAATTCTCAGCCTCAGTCTATGAGTTGGATACAGATTGTTTATCACAGTGTCCTGCTTTCCTAAGCGGGGACTGCCTCGTCATTGGTGCCTCTTTAGATCCCAACGTTGTCATCTGAGACAAGAAGAATCCTCCTTCTTAGGGCCTTGTTTTGGTCACCAAAAGTCCATTCAGAGAGAAATGAGAACCTAATTCTTATTGTTTTAACTGTTTTAGTTCATTCAGCAAAAATATGATTAAAAATAAATTATTGTTCTATCTAGATCTTGCTGACCTACATGTAAAGTTATTTTTGAATCATGTTATATTTTAAGTCAAAACGTACTTATCATCCGAACCTTAAGCACACATAGTGGGATATATCCCTCTCTTTTGCTAAAGCACAAATTTCATAGTAATGGTTCATGGAAAATCCACACATACATGCACAGATGTACATTTTCTTTTCCTCTTTCATTGCTCAAAGTAAGATGATGAAAAAGTTTAGATATTTGTACAAGGACTTGATAGAATTTTTAAAAATCAGATAATTCTCAATTCTACTTCTCATTCATGAGGTACTGCACACTCCTTTGAGAACTTTTTTCCTCTTCATAGCTTCTATGTTCCCATCATATAAAATGCTCCTCACTATCAGCATAACTCCCTAACCTATCATTTCTCAACTCTCCAATTTAAATTCTATCAATAGACTCAGCCAAATTATAGACATTGGGGATGATTCCTTTGTTAGTCAGTAAAAAGGAGGAGCTCTTTGTTAGCAGCTCAGATTAATCAGCATCAAAATAACCTTACTCTTGTTCTGGCATAGAAGCTAGTCTTCTGATCTGTCCTCATGATCAAGTGCCCAAGTGTGCCAACAGTAGATGAATATTAAACATTATTTAGCTATCCTTGGATAAACTACTTGGTATGTGTTTTCCTGGATAACCTATTATATATTTTCCTGGATAAACTACTCATTCTTTTCATTTTATTCCTTTACGTGTGTTTCTATTTTTCATTTTTTTACATATTGGCATCCTACTCACACTACCTCTTTGTTAGGACAATGGTTATTTCATTCTATCTACACTTCCGGACAACAACTGATAGCCAACTCTCCTTTTACCGAATTCCATTTCCTCCATCATCCTGTTCTCACTGACTTTCTCCTGGTACATTACCTCTTATGGAACCTTCCTTTAATTGATAACCTATTTAATGTTATGCTATTTTAGTTCTAGGGATGTTTGAAACTGCATAGGATGGTTATCACATATCTTTGACATAATCCTAAATTATGGCGACATAAGGGAATTCAAGCTGCAGGGGAAAGGGACAGTATATAAACATGTTCAGTGTGTCTACTTATATAGGACAGTAATACAGAAATATCAGCAACAAAGAAACATTTAAATAAAGAACCATACATCATCTGATGGACCTTAATGCAACCACTTAAATGATGTACTCCCCAATTTTGGCCTTCATGATTAAGTTAAATGAGCAAACAAAAAAGCTAGTCACTACCATATGCTATGGAGTAAAGCCACTTTTCTGTATTGCCTTCTTGGCTTCATACTTTGATAAATAAGCTGCCATCCTGGAGAAACCACCTGGAAAGGAATTGGTGGTAATGTCATCAATAGCCAACATGGAACGGAGGGCTACAGTCTAGCAACCTTCGAGAAAATGAGTGCTACCCCAAACTGCTGGCTGAGCTTACAAGTAGAACCTTCCTCAGGCCTTCACATGAGACTTATAGAAGAATGTGAACTAGAGGATCCAAGTAAGCTGTGCTCAGCATCCTCACTTCCCACAAACTCTCTCTGCTGCATTAAAAGATGGAATAACTGTAAAGATAGAATACTTCTCCTGGAATTAGAAACCTATTATAAATATCTTTGGAGCAGTCTGGACTCCCTTCAAGGTTTGCTCCCAGTGAGGAAAATAAGATACTTAAACACTGTGCATCTTTTTACGCATCTCATAAGAGACAATGCTATGAAAGTACTCTGTATTTGCTTTCTCATTGCTGCCATCCCATACCTAAACATCATAATTTAAAGATGAAAATGTTTAATCTGGTTCGCGGTTTCATGAGATTCAGTCCATGGTCAGCTGGCTTCAAAGCAGAAATATCATGGCAGAAGGGCATGGTGTAGCAAAGTCGCATAATTTGTGGCCAGTGGGAAGCAAAACTTGTGAATAGTGTGAGAGAGTTGAGGGTAGACTATATATAGTGCCAATGGTCATGCCACTATGACCCAACCAGACATAAGTGGAAATGTGCTCCCTTGGTTCTGTGGGTGGCCTCCAAGCCAATCAAACTGATACAGTCAATTTTTCACAAGCTGTAGACATAGTTTTCTGAGGAATCTCCAAACTGATTTCCACAGTGATTTCACCAGTCTGCATTCCCACCAGCAGTGGAGAAGGGTTCCTATTTCTCCACAGCCTCGCCAGCATTTGTTATTGTTGATTTCTTAATGCTAGCCATTCTTCCTGGGGGACAGTGGAATCTCAGTGTGGTTTTAATTTGCATTTCTCAAATGACTAATGATGTTGAACATTTTCTCATGTATGTATTTGCCATTTGTATCTCCTTATCTGAGAAGTGTATATTCATCTCTGCTGCCCATTTTTGGATTGGGTCTTTGAATTTGGGGGGGGCTGATATTTTTTAATTCTTTGTATGTTCTAGATAGAAGCCCTTTGTCTGAGGGACAATTAGCTAAAATTTTTTCCAAGTTTGTGGGTTTTCTTTTGACTCTGCTGGTGATTTCTTTAGATGTGCAGAAACTTTTCAGTAGGATGAGATCCCAGTTGTTGATTCTTTCAAGTGTTTCCTGTGCAATTTGGTTTTTGTTCATGAACTCTCTGCCTACCCCTATGTCTTCAAGGTTTTTACCTACTTTCTCTTCCAATAGATTTAGTGTTTCTGGTTTAATATTTAGATCTATAAACCATTTTGAGTTGAGTTTGGTGCATGGTGATAGGCTTAGGTCTATTTTCAGTCTTTGGCAGGTGGCAAGCCAATTTTTCCAGCACCATTTATTAAAGAGGCTATCGTTCTTCCAGTGAGTTTGTTTGGCCCCTTTATTAAAGATTAAGTGGCTGAGTGTGTTTCTGGTTGTGGCTGTTTCTTCCAGTCTGTTCCATTGATCCTCAGGTCTGTTTTTTAGCCAGTACCAGGTTGATTTTATGATAGTAGATTTATAGTATAATTTCAGGTCAGAGATTGTGATTCCACCTGACTTGTCGTTGTTGCCCAGGATTGCTTTTGCTATTCTGGGTCTCTTCTGGTTCCAGATGAATTTAAGGCATGTTTTCTCGAGATCTGTGAGGTATGCTAATGGTAATTTAATGGGAATTACATTGAATCTGTACAGCAGTTTTGGGAGTATGGCCATTTTCACCATGTTGGTTCTTCCTATCCATGAGCAAGGAATATTTTTCCATTTACTGAAATCTTCTTCGATCTCTTTTTTCAGAGTAGTGTAGTTTTCAATGAATAGATCTTTTACTTCTCTTGTTAGATTAATTCCTAAATATTTCAATTTCTTGGATGTTATTGTGAAAGGTATGGTTTCCAGCTATCCCCCTGCTGGGTATTTTCCCAGAAGATCTAAAAACATCATATCACAGTGATATATGTGCACCTACATTCATAGCAGCACAATTTGTAATTGCTAAATTGTGGAAGCAACCCAAATGTCCATCCACCAAGGATTGGATAAGAAAATTGTGGTAATTTTATATAATGGAATACTACATAATTCTATTCTAGAACAGTACTACATATAATGTGGTAATTTCATATAATGGAATATTACACAGCTATAAAGAAAGATAAACTCGAGGCTTTTATAGGTAAATGGTCACAACTAGAGACATTCTCATAAGTGAAATAAATCAGACATACACGTGCAAGCACCACATTGTTTCACTAGTGTAAAGCCTGAAAGAGTTAATTTAAACTAGGAGGTATGATAGACATTGTGAAATGATAGGAAAACACTCAAGGATAAAGGACAACTGGGATGGGGGAAAAGGGAAGGGAAAGAAGGAGAAATTTTGTATGTATGTATATACAGGATAGTTAACATAGTTGTTCTACTGTCTTCTATTTCTTTGCTGAAAGAAATTGTCAGTGAGTCCTTGATTGATCAATATTGCATGTCTCTGTCTTCATGAGAAACCACTTTGAAGATATCAATATGTAATACAAGAAGCATTGTTAATTTCCTGCCACTTTGTTTGTAACTCTGCATTGCCTGTACTGTTCTTTTGCTATTTTGTAAAAGTTGTCTGTCTGTTAATGTTTTCCTCCTTTGCTTTTTAAAATTAAAAAAAAATTTTTTTTTTCACAAGCTCTTATGTTGACTATGTGCTATTATCTGGGGAGGCCAGACAGAGGAGTGATGATTTTCCAATCTCTGCCTTTGTGGATTCCCTCCTGGGCTTTGCCTGAGGCTGGGCTTCAGGAACTGTGGACTATGGTGAAAGATGAGGAATTGTTCACTCTTAACCATAAAGAAGAGAAGCAAAATTAAATGAAGGAGTAAGAAATTACATTTAGGTAAGAAAAAAATGGATTTGTTTATTTTAATTTTCCAAAACAAAGCCTTTTGGGTTTTAAAACTTTATAGGTCTATATGTGTGCCACTGGGCCAGGTAGGAAGATCAGTGAAGCTGCTGAGTAGATACAAACAAAGAAAGGGAGGGGGATGCTGTCCTCTTGTAAATTAATTCTTCTCCTTCTTCCTCTTCCTGCTGGCTGTATCCATGTAAGTTTTACCATCCATTCAAGCACTGAACCTTCCTGCCACGGAACTACGGCCCCTTCCTCGTGGAGAATCTAGTCACATTCATGCAGTCACTTGAAGCATCACCAGATGGACTTTCCAATAGCAGAGAAACAACTAAGATAGCCTTTTATAAAGTCACGAGTTGAGTTCTAAAGACACAGTTTGTTCTAATTGATAAGACAGATGGAAATTGCACACTGTTAGTGTGTCTGCCTGAGTCACCACCATGTTGAGTGTTTCCTTTCAGCATTTGTCACTGTGGGGAGAACACATCACCATCCAAGCGTATGTGAAGGACAGATAGTCAGAGATTAATAATCAGGCACTCTCAGAGTCGAGTCATGGATTAAAACTGAAAGTCAAGATACAATCTCATTGCTACATACATTTGCTTATAAATAACAGCTGTTATTTTTCCCCATGGGTTCTGTACTAGTCAGCACAAGCTTCCATAACAAAATAGAGACTGGGAAGCTTAAAGAATTCTGAAAACTTGTTTTTCTCACAATTTGGGAGACTAGGTTTGGAGCTGGGTTCTTGGGAGAACTTGCAAAGGACTGCCTTCTTATTGTTTCTTCACACAGAAACATTAGACAGAAAAAGAGAGAGAGGGAGAAAAAGAGGGGGGAGACAGAGAGATGATAGCAAAAGGGGGACAGGAAGGAAAAAATAGAAGTAAAGAGAGGGAGAGGGACAGGGACAGGGACAGGGAGAGAGAAGATGAGAGGAGAGAAAGAGGGTGAGGGTGCTTCCTGGTGTTTGTTCTACAAGGCACTAATCCTATCATAAAGGTCTCAACTTAATGATCTCCTGTAACCTTCATTGCCTTTTATAGGCTTCATCTCCACATATGATACACTAAGCATCAGGGCTTCAAAGAGCTTTAGGGCTTTTAAAGGACACAGACATTCAGTCCATAGCAAGATCATTTTCCATCTGTATTATTTCACACTAAATTGTAACTACATGTTTTCTAGAAAGCTTAGTTTAAGTAGCTCTTTATATGGTGTCTTCTACATACCCCAGAATGTTCAGAGCCAATCAATGAACGTTTCTGCTGACTATGATTATATGCAACTTTTTAGCTTACAGAAAAAAATTGGTGTAGATTATATTAGCATTTTAAAGTACTTCCTATGTTAAATAAGACTGATAATAAATGTTACAGAACAGGCACGGAAAAGGGATTCAAATGGTTTAAGCGTCATAAAATGTATCTTGCACACAGTAAGATCAAAATGTTAAGTTCCACTCACAAATTCCAGTAACCTTGTATATGAAGACTTGAGCCGAGTGGCCTGAAATAAGGTCATTATTCCCTGATGCTTTCACAGCCTTCTCCTTTTCTCTGAACAAGTGCTTACTATTATGGGAAGAATGCCTGCCTTTTCTTTGCAGCTTTGCAGAGCTTTAAGGAAGCAGGGTTTTTAATCACACTCTTCTTTTCTTGCTTGCACTTCTGACTTCTCTAAGTTGGCAACAGAATTTTAAGTTCATCTCGAAGATAGCATCACTCTTTAACCTTGGACAATTTAAAAGTCTCTACCAGGGCATTTCTAGGCATTTTATTGCTTCATTCCTTTATTCTCATGTCAAGGACAAGTGGACTGGAGCCAAAAAACAAAATTAGAGCAGATCCCTTATTCTATTTCCAGAGCAGCTAAACCAATTAATACAATTTAATTAAAACTTATTTTCTTTCTTTTCTGCAGAAGGGGCTCAGAGTGCAGCTGTTGCGATCAGGTTTTCAGTGTGTGGCTCCTGCTTCATTTAACTCATACAGGGACATTTTCAGAGTAAGAAGCACAGACATGTGGCTACTGAGTTCACCTTAAATACCCTGGTATAGTGCTTCTTGAAGATGAATATTTTTTAAGTCTCGTAGTGGGGAAACTTGATGTCATGTTTCAGTAGAACCTGTGCCTACAATAAATTATTTGACAACTCAACCAATTCATCTGCAACTGCAAAACAATCCTGTTACAATGAGAAATGTCCTCTAATCATATCATAGGATGTGTTTTTACCTTGAATTGGTATAAAAATTCATAACAGTAGTGATCCCCACCTTTTCCTTGCTACTCTTGTCTTTCAACATTTTTGTAAGTTCTATAGGTAATACAGGAGGGAAAGCCTTTAAATTATACATGTACATATGGCATTGACGAAATAATTCACTAGAAGAAAAACCCAGCCAAAGCTTTCTTCTTTACCTGATCCTTCCAATTTCCCTTGGATATCTTCAGCTCTCTCTTATGATCCTGCTGAGTTATGTTTCAATCTAAAATGGTCCCTGAAGGGTCGTGTGTGAGGAAGGTGGTTGGGTCATGGGGTGGCTGTGCTTGTCAGTGGACTCATCCATGGAAGACTGAGCTACTTGAATGTGCCTGTAGAAAGTGGCCAGGTTGGGAGTGAGTCACTAGGGGTGTGACCTCCAAGAGTGTTTTCTTGTCTCCAGCTTCTCTTCTCTGTTTCTTTGCTGCCATGGGTTGAGAACCTTCTCCTGGGCTATGATGCTCTGTCATTCTGTGTCTGCCTTGAGCCCTCCAACCACGGGCTAAAACGATGAGCAGAAATAAACTCCTCCTTCTTTAAGTTGGGGATGTTGGATGCTGAGTCCCAGTGATTAGAAAAATAACTAAAAAGCTGTCCATTTCCCAGGCAAGACAGAGGAAAGGAAAGAGAAATAATTTTAAATATTTTATAGGATGCCCACTCTAATGATTCCTACATACCTCTTTTGGGCTTCAGGTAAGTACAGGGATTCTGGGAATGGAAATAGTTTTTCTTGACACTACAATTTACCTGAATAAAAATGTGGTTCTTGTAGTAAAGAAGATGAAAAAAAAAAAATCAATGAATAATTAGTTGTACCTGCTACACACTATACCTCAAACTACCCAAATCCACACATACATTTATTTTAGTGTTTGACCCCCGAATATAGTAAAGTGCATGGAAACATTTTTATGTCGTGATGACAGAAGAGGTGCTACTCACTTTTAGTGTATTAGGGCTAGTGATGTTAATATTCCTGTAACATGGGGACCACTCCTAAGTATGAAAAGCTTATCTCATCTAGGACCTCAATACTGGTTCCTGTTGGGAAGCATGGTCAAATACAGGAATAGTACTTATCTTCTGAAAGGAGATTATATCCTAAATTCATATCCATTCCTTTTCCAGGTTAAATCAGGAGGTCTGGGAATATTGTAACATTTACCACATGCAAGGTCTCATTACCTAGCAATCTAGTTATCTATACTTGCAAAATGCCAAGTATACAACGGTAGACTAGGAACAGTATTACTAGCTATAACCAGTCTCATTTGGAAAAGGGTGAAGTCAGTAGTCATGATATCTTTCAGATCTTGCTTCTACAAATAGGTATAATTCTTCATTGACTAACCTGGATATCTCTCTGGTCTACTAATCATTCACAGCATGTGTTAATTAAGCATTGGGTAGGAGTACACTACCAAGGCTGCCTGTACTCTTGGAGTTATATGAATTCCAAGGATTGATTTGTAGGTTGATAGTCACAGGAAGATGTTGCCCTGCTCTGGGATTTCTTGTTTGTTTAAACAATAAAACCACCTCAAATTAAGTAGGATTCTAGGGCATTTGTTTCAGCCAATTCTGTGAATAACAATACAAGGATTAGGTGTGGACATAGCTTTCATATATTAAAGTTTTTTATACACAGTACTAATTTCTATGTACTGACCATTTTACTAGCCTATTCTTTTCAGTGTCTTGAGGTAATCTGAAACAAATTTGTGCCGGCTATGTAGCTCAGTGGCACAAGTGCTGCCTTGTAAGTGCAAGGTCCTGAGTTCAATTTCCAGTACGGAAAAAAAAAAACTTACAAAGTTGTGCTGAGAAATAAGAAGTTTATGTGACACACACCCCCACATAATTTCTTTCTAAGATATAGATATCTTGCAGGGAACTTTTACAGAAGAATTGTAGGGGAAAAAACTCAAGTCATCCCAAAGCTCTCTTCAAAGTTGTCCTCTGTTTAGGACTGAGAAGCACTAAACTTATTTAGCCTGCCAAGGCTCAAACAATGAGAGTTTCACTTAACTTGTCTATCAGATTGTATGCAGGACGTGTATCTCTCAACCAAGTTACTACTCAACAGTGCTTGGTCTGCAGATGTCAAATTGTAGTCTCAGATCATTTGTTTCTTGTACGATTTGGTACAAAGAAGAAAGAATAAAGACAAATTTCATTGTTCTTAATGGTTTCCCATCATTTCTCCCTAACACATCAGACTTGATCTGCATATGGTCCATACCTGATGGGGAGACAAATTAACAAAATGTTTTATTACTGAAAATGAAGGGTTATCAGCACCATGTAAGTGAATCACTCTAAAATAGCTTAACCAAACTGGAGTTTACTTTCATCACAAAAAGTGTGGAGATAAGCAACTCAGTGGTTCTGTGAGATCAGCAATTGCTCAGTTTTCCTTCTTTTTATCTCATTCCATCAAAATTAAACATGTTTGTCTTAAATCTATTTTCTATGGCTGGTTATGAAATGGCAGTTTCTACCTTTGTCTTTATTACTTACTGTATAATCTAGAGAAGGCTGTTAATCTTTATAGGTTTGATTTCATTAGCAGCCTGTTGTGTTATCTGTCTTTTAAGACTCAAATAGGACTCTCTTGACTTTCTTTGACTCAATGATGGAAGATCTGGTGTATCTTTCAATTTGTCTAACATATTTCTCAATTCTTGGCTGCCTTATGTTTCTTCTAGGCATTGTAGATCCTCTGAATTCTAAATCTCCAAACTGCATCTGAAAATTTCATGATATTCATTGGCTTCCCAAAAAATCCTTTCATTTTAATGTTCAATATTTCCTTTTCTTAAAACCCCTCAAATATTTCCTTTCCTATCAATTCTTGAAAACCCCAACTTACAGATGTGTCACCTAAATTTTTTCTTTTCCTGTTACCTTCATGTCCTAATTTTAAACTCTCTTGCCCAAATTGTTCCTGGTATTTTTTTAGGCAGAGGAAATCAGCTTGTCATTTATCCTACTCCAAGCTGTCCTGATCATGCCCAGGGCTTTTATCTTGCTAAAATTAAGGAGATTATAATTATATTTTTTTAAAACAAGAGCGTACCTTGCCTGAAAGTCCAACTTTAAGCTTTTAAACTTTCTTTCCTCCCTTTTATAAGTCCTCCAGTATAAACACATGAAGTCATAAGGATTACCTGATACAACAGATGTAGATGTGATGGTGTAGCACATGTGTTTAGTAAATGTTTATCTCACCTTACAAATTAGGCATACTAATAGTTCCAGCATTTCTGAAATAATTAAACATTGTCTGATGAGTACAGTGAAATTTTAAGTAATTGCCATGAAATTTAATTAATTGGCATGAAATTGATGTCTTAGAAACAATTATTTATTTAAACTCTAGAATTGAATAAGCTTTTCAAAATATATTATTCCATACCTTTGCAAATAGGATAGCTTAAATTTTGTGGTACATTTTTAACATGAACATCACTCTTTATTGTACATCTTTGTGGATATACGTGAATTTGGTTCTCCCCCCAAGAATTACACATGCTACCTCCAGCTAAATGAATTTATTTGTCACAAACTATCATAGAATCTGTTCCTTGCTTTCAGAGTCCTTACTTCAACTTGCAATTATATATCCACCAATGGGATTATTCGGGCAATGCCTACCTCTTCCTTTGGACTAGATTTAAGGCCCCTGAGAGCAGGGCCTTTACGTATTTTATCTTAGCACCTAGCTGAGTGTTTTAATCACTGAGAACACAGTGCTGTCCTACAATCTGTTGTATTCACACTCTGCAACAAGTGTGAACAATTTTGATCATATTTCTCACAGCTCTATTACTCAACAATGTCCCATTGCCATTGAATATATCCCAAATTTTAGTAAAAATTCAAATCTCTTATAATTTGTTGTGATAAGTTTTCAAACTTTTTGTCCCACTACTCTTTAACAACTAAACTCCCAGAGTACCCAGTGATCCTGAAAAGTCCTTGAACATCTGCCTGTAATGCCAGTATCTCCCTGAAATGATTTTTCTGACAAACATTTACTCTTCCTGCCAGACTCAGGTAAATACCTCTTTCTTTCATAGAAACTATTCAACCTACCTTTAAGCTAATATGGAGGTTTGTTTTTCTGTACCCTCAGAATTTTCTGCACACACTTCTATTAGAATATTTATCACATACTTCCAGCGCAGGATCCCTATTTTCTTCAACTTTATTTCCTTGGTCCACTAAGCAATTGCTATTACATTTCATGCTTTTAATACATGTTTCTTGAATGAATAAACCATGAATAAATAAGTGAATGATGAAAATAGAAGGTACTATGCTATTTTAGTTATTTGATTCCAATGTAAATATGTGCATGTGCACACATATACACACATCCAACAAATTTTGCTCTTTTCCTGAGTGCAAAATATGTGATTAGGATTAGATAGAGGAATAATCTGTTCCCTTATTGCTTAAATATTTATTTTCTCATTATATTTCCTTTTTTAGCTAATATTTTCAAATCTTACGAGTTTAACATGACTTTTGAAGATTTCACCAGATTGTCTGATTTTAATTTAGACACAAGGAGAATTCAGCAATATTCAACAAGTATTAAAGAAGCATTTAGTTTCAGAATAGGGGAAGGAATTTAAAAATGTATTCCCAGGATACTATCATATTGGGTTAATAATACCCCTTAGTCATCGCAGGCTGATCAAGTCCACAATCTCCCAAACAAGTATACAGTGAAGGCTAAATAAAAAGAGGCAAATGGAATGATTTCAGGGCTCTAGGAGGATCAAAGCCCTGAAATTTGAGATTCTCTCAGGGCTAAAATCAAGACTTTCTCTGGGTGGCCCATATTTATTTGGTTATCAGAAGAAGAGAGGGGAGCACCCAAGACAGGTAGAATCACTCAAGGACTTCTCCAAATAAGATATTAAATTAATCCACCCAGAAATGACATGCCTGAGGCTACTGTCTTATCTAGTTGAGGTTGGATCCAGGTATCGCTGGCTATGATCTTGTCTTATCCTTTGAGACTTTCCAGCTTCACCCACCATTACAGGTTCTAGTAGGGATTAGTGACTCACAGAGGTTCAATTACTATGAGTCTACCACCCATCTCCAGACAAGGAGTCTAGGCCATGGACATATTCACAAATAAACATGAAAATCCCATTGGTTAACTTAAGTCCTGCTCAGGGCTGCTTTGTAGTGGTCTCTATCACTGTCTTTTTTGAACTAGGTGTTCTTGTAGCATTACACAGTTAACATGTTCCATAATATCATTTATAGCAAAAACTTCTTTACATTAACTCATACATCTTTACTGAGTTAACTGTCTTCATCTGTCCTAATTATTTACTAGATTACTCAACAAATACATGATCAAAATTATGTAAATTTAAACATAATAGAAATGGATAGATGACCATAAACTATTTCCCCATACACTTGTGCCTACAGATAAGTTTAGTGCATATATTTTCCAAATACACTGGACCCTTGAGTTACACTTGTCCTCACAGGTGAACAACTCAGGTTATGACCAGAATTTTAGATTTAATTTATGACAAAAGACTTGAGTTATGAATGAAATGATGGCTGCTTGTATGGTTGCAAACAAAGACTTACAATGCCAGGAAAGCTTATATAAGTAAACATAAGCATCAGTCTGTGCCTAGATGCAGGTGTTTGTGGATATGATTTCAGCAGTGCTTTCTATAATCACTATGATTACTACTATCAAAATGGTCCCCAAAAAGCTAGAAAAGAACCTACAGAAGAAAGTGAAGGTAAAGAAAGCAATCACAATTGAAAAAAGGAAATTGTGGAGAAATATGAGTGTTGTCTGTGTGACCAATCTTGCTAATCTGTATAGCATGTTGAAATCCACCATCTCAACAACCTTACAAAAAGATTTGTGCAAGGAAGCTAGTGTTGCTAAAGGTGTTACTCAAATTAGTAAGTCATGATCAATAGTATTACATATGGTAAAATAGCTACTTTTAGTGTGGATACATGAAAGGCAGATAGCAGATTATAACCTGAATCTATAATTTGTGAAAAAGCTAGGGCTATAAATGCAGATCTTGTAAAGAATAATTCATCAGTGAGGGATAATGGAAACATTTCATACCAAACAAGGGGCAATTTCACAATTTTAAAGCAAGAACTGTGGTTCATGGCGTAACTAAGCATGGTGAAGCAGTAAGTTGTGAAAAAAGTGCTGAAGAAAGTTATATACACCACTTCACAAGGATGAAACAGAGACATGGCTTTTGGCCTCATCAAGTTTTCAACTCTGATCAAACTGACCTTTTCTGGAAGATAATGCCCAAGAGAACATGTATTATCCGGGAAGAGAAGAAAATGCTAGGCCACAAGCCTTTGAGGATAGGCTAATTTTATTGCTATGTGCCAATGTCAGTAGTAACCTCAAGATAAATCCTGTCTTGGCCCATTACTCTGAGACAGTGTTCAGAAAACATAAATTCATGGGGTCCTGAATTCTGGGGTCATGTGGAGATCTAATGAAAACCCTGGAAAACAAGGGTACCATACTTTTTCTTGAGTAAATCAGGGAGACTTTCTATTCTACTGTTAAGAAACATCTAGGGGACAGTGGTTTACCACTAAAGTCTCTCTATATCATGGACAATGTTCCTGTTCACCCACAAGATTTGGAAGAAGAATTGGCTGAAGAACCCCCATGGCTCTCAGTTGAGTTCCTCTCACCTAACACAACTCCTCTAGGCAGCCTACAGAGCAGCAGGTTATAACTAACTTTAAGAAGCTTTACACCAAAGACCTGCTCCTGAAGTGCCTACAGATGGTCTCAGACACAGGTTTAACCCTTAAAGAGTTCTGGAAGGAACATTACAGCATCCTTTCCTGTGTGGGGTTAAATGAGAAATTCTGGGCCAGTGTTGGTCTAAGGACAATAAGATCTGCCTGGAAGAAAGTGTGGCCTAAAATTATACAGGCAAGAGATATTGAAGGATATGTAGAAGAGCCAGAGCCTTCAATTGACCCTGTGGTTGATAACCTTGGTACTATAGCAGAGTCCATAGCCTTGCAGGTAGACAACCGAGTTATTGCTAGATGTCCTGCTTTAGGAGTACATTTGCTTACTGTTCTAGTTCCTACAGAGTAATACCTTCATGACATCCATAGCTTATCACTTGTCTGTTCCCAATTAAATGTATCACTACCCAAGAAAGTTTGAGATGCCTGGTAACAGCTTGCTAAAGTGTCTCAGAAAGTTGAATGAGGCTTGAACTTAGGCTCCATTAGTAGCATTGGAAATTGTTCTCTGGTAACCCATTATTATTGGAGTGAAGTCTATAAATCAGTAAGTAAAACCAATAAGAAATTCACATGCTTTGATTGCTCTGCAATCACTGTGTATGGCAGCCTAAATAAAGGAGGACAGATAATTTCCAATTTTATGTCTTATAAAACATCCCTTACCTGATCTTAACCCATGATAAGAATTTTAGCTTTGTTTTTTATTTCTAAATCGACTCCTCTAGCTAAAGTCAGTGTTTGGCATTTTCTATTGTGTTTATTGTGTTATAGAAATAAGAAAGAACCAAAGTAGAAGCCCTGTCAAACTAATGTGCAGAAACAATCAGGAAAATATAAAGTTTAACACATGAGTTAAAGCTCAGGGTGGAAAAAGCTTTGTTACACACAGTAAAGTTAAACTCTGGGGGAAGTTAATACTTCTCCAACGTTATAGTGAGAACATTAAAAATACTTTTGCCAAGGGAGGGTATCAACATTTTAATCTACCTTACACTGATAAAAAAGGAAAACACAGGGCAGGGAGAAGGCAGGGGCAGGTTTTCACGGAGCCACAGGCAGTAGAGACAAAACGTCCTTTGTTTGGAGAATATTGCACCTGCATTAAATTTACTGCTGACATCTCTTCGTAGAAATTTGATTTTTCTCTCAGTCCCCCACTTTGTATTGTTTTCAGCACTGAGGAATGTGAGGCATGCCAAGTCTTCCTCCTTTTCGCTGCAACGGTTCTGTCTTCAGCTGTGAAAGAGCACCGGGTTTCCTCACCTCCCTGGCCGTCAGCACGTCATCCGGGCAACGCACCTGCGCAGGTAACACTACACTCCGTCTCGCAGAGCCTCATACTTCTGTGACACACTCAAGAGATCAATTCCCGTGGCTCTGGCCCTCAGACGTCAGGCCCTGTTCTGACAAGGAAAGTCTCTTTCAAACAGTCCTAATGACTGAGGGCAGCGCTGCAGAGAGACTCACCCATGAGAGGAGCCGCCATGTCAGCGCCATAAAGGAAGGCGTCATGGTCATAGGCGCAGTAGTCGTGATGATATTTTTTGAGGCGAAGGGCACCCATAATCTCAATACCTACACACTGAGTGGACTCTGATATTTTTTATTTTCTGAACATTCTGTGATGTTGTCAAAGGAGAAAATGTGCTTGGTGGATAGCACACATGATTACTTTTTCAGAAATCATTTGTCTATGAAAATCATTATCAGAAAGTGTTGTCTATGAAAGTGTTGTATACATTATCAGAAATCATTTGTCTATGAAAGTGTTGTGAACATTAGTTCAACACTGAGTCTTATATTTAGGCTCCTGAAGCTTTCTCCATAAAGGAAGTTTATCACCCTCTGTGCTTTGCATTCACCTCTATCACTGCACCTGCAATTCTGCTCCGTCGTTATTTATGGCTCCTATGCTGTTGTTTGCTTTTGGAGTACCTACATGCCTCTCTCTGTTGCTGCAAATGAAGGAGAACTTGATTTATTTTGGGTGAGAGAGCACAATTAAAATGGGAGCCTTTCTTAGACTAAGCCTACACTGTTTTTTTTTTTCTCCATTTAATCTTTAATATAACACACTCCAAGGTAATTCCCAGCGTCATCCATGTACTTGGCTATCATTTCCTAGTTGGCAGTGGCTTGAAAAGATCATGTTTCTCCACATACTGTGGCCATTTCTAAGTTATACCTGATCTGTGAGATGCAAATTTAGCATTGGTTTATAAATGAGCTGCTCCACTGTGAATACTGAATTTCCCTTTATTTCTCCCAGATTTTCTTGCTTA
This sequence comes from Chinchilla lanigera, assembly GCF_000276665.1. NCBI lineage: Eukaryota > Metazoa > Chordata > Mammalia > Rodentia > Chinchillidae > Chinchilla > Chinchilla lanigera. Next base: position 27,583,338 of record NW_004955404.1, on the reverse strand, counting down.
TTAAGAAGTCTTGGAAGGGAATAGAATATTGAGTTCTAAAAATTTATTTGTTTTTAACATTTCATTGAGTCCTTATAAATGTTACCTAAGTATGCTTCATTTTATTTGTCTATGAGTACATTCTTTTTAATGTTCATATTATAGTATTTGAGCCTGATCATATAGAGCTATTGAAAGTCAGACTTTACCATGTTTCTTCTTATCTAATTCCCCTATTTCTAGCTTAGGAAGGGCTGTGTACTCCCTAAATGTGCCAATTGCTGGCTACCCTCACCAGCTGTCTTTTTCCCCTTAAGATTCAGCTCTCCTCCTGACTCTTGAGGTCTCTGCTGACAACTGCTGTTTTCTTTCTACCAGCTCATCTCAACTTGGGAGAAAGACTCTTCTCAAATCCCTAGAGCAGTGATGGTGAAACTTTTAGGGACTACGTGCCCAAGCTGCAGTCCAATACCCACTTGTTTACTGCGAAGTGCCAATGTGCAATTAAACCTGAATGCCCAGCTGCTGGGGCAATGCTGGCGCAAGTTGGCTCATGTGCCTACAGAGGGGACTCTATGTGCCTGCTGCAGCATATGTGCCACAAGGCTGGCGCCATTGCCCTAGAGGGACAGCTAAGACCTAACTATACCTTAGAAAAGCCTTAAGGACAACAAAAGAGCCTTTAAAGTGGTCATCCAATATTGGCTCTTCCAATAATCCACAGGCCAAGTTTCTCCACTGCGGTCCCCGGTGGAATACTTCTGCCTAGATATGGCCCTGTTATCTTTTTGCTGGAGCTTTTCATAACTACATCTTCCCTCAAACATGCCTCCCTTGCTTTACTCTAAGTCCTCAACTGAAGACTATCTATTTTTCAAACCTGGAAGAAAGAAGGAATATTTTCTTCCTTTCTATCTACCAGATCAGAACCTGCCTCTCAAATCATCGTTTTCTCTCAGAATAGTTCTTTGGAATATCTTACACTGAGCTTCACTGTTCCCCTCATGGGAAGTCATCTTTAGGGGGTATCATCTTGCCTCTGAATCCCTTAAAACACAATTGTCATGTGTAGTTCTTATGTAGAATGCATGTTATTCAACTTCAATGGTTCAGTCCAGATGAGGTCCCATCCCCCACCAGTATGCAAGGAGATCAATCCTACCCTCCTTGGTCATCTGATACTCTACTCTCAGGGTGCTCTATATCTGAATTTAGACAAGAACAAAAGCACAGGAAATTTCGGGGACTAAGCCACACACGTATCACTAATAGCACATTGTAAGCCATATTTACACTTGGATTTTCTCAAGTACATTTCCTAAATAAATGATTGAAGTGCAGATTGCATACTTAGATTCTCTTTTTTAAAAAAGAGCTATTTGAGTTTTGTAGTCCTGTTGTTATCAATCCGCCTCTTGCAGAATGAAGTTATGTGATACATTTGCAGAAACAAATATCCTATGTGCATACTTTTTTAAAAAAAAATAGCAGGAATCATTTGCTCTCAAAAATAAATACAAGAGCCAGATGTGGTAGAACATATCTATAATCCCAACACTAGGGAGGCTGAGGCAGGAAGAGTGCTATGAATTCAAGACCAGCCTGAACTATATAGCAAGATACTGTCTCAAAAAAAGAAAAAGAAATGAAAAGAAAAAGAAAAGAAAAAATCTTGAAGTATCTACCTATACAGAAGCCAACCATGTGGTGCACACCTATAATCCCAGGATTTGGGAGGCTGAGGCAGTAGGAGGATCATCTTAAATTGAAGGCCAGTATGAACTGCATAGCAAGGCCTTGTTCCCCCCCCCCAAAAAAACAACCATATATATATATATACATATATATATATATACCTGTATAGAAACAGAAATTGGAAATACTGTTTCATCTTTAAGAGTCTAATCTTAGCCAAAATATACAAATGTGTAATAAAATATTGTATCAAAATCAAATTTTGAACCATTGATTGTATTTTTCTTTATGTTCCCAAAGGTGAAAAGGCCTTTGTGTTCTTTACTACAGGTGTGTTCAGTGTGGAAGTGAGAGACTTTGTTACAAATTTAATCTCATTGACTATTTCACTATCCAAAAATGTAAGAGGAGAGACAGATATATAGTTCTGACTGGGGAAAATAGGAGAGATTTTTTCCTAGAGATATTTGTGGATCCCTTTAGCAGTAGGAATCCTCATACCATCTCTGCACAAAGCCCCCGAGAAGTAAAATCCTCTACCCAAGATCAAAGTAAAACTCTCTACCCAAGATCAAAGTAAAGCCCAGTGTGGCTGGTCCCAAAAGAAATCATTAGGTTCCAAGGTGACTGGTGTGGACCACTGGTGGTTATAGCAGCCCCTTTGTCTGAAAGCTATGTCCCAATCTCGATCTTTGCAGATTTATAAAAACTTCAGGTAAAATCACTTTTTTTCTGCTTTGGAGAATGTGAACAGATTCATGCATTCCTCATGAGAAAGTATTTGTAGAATCCCCATTTGATAGTTAAAGAAACTGAGACCCAGAGTGAGATTCACTAACCTGTATTTTAATTTCTCACAAGCAGGAGGTGACAAAGCTGGGTTTTATAACCATATCTATTTATCCTCAAACCTGTGTCCTTCCAGCCAAAACCATCTGGCTTTCAGGTTGATCAAAACCTGGAGAAGACAGTAACTGGGAAGGAACCTAGCAGACACCAATTTTACCAAGCAATCAAAGTAAACTCTAGGGGCTGGGGATTTAGCTCAGCGGCAAAGCGCCTGCCTGGCAAGTGCAAGGTTGTGAGTTCGGTTCCCGGTACCGGAGAAAAACCAAAAAAAAAAAAAAAAACAACAACAAAGTAAACTCTATGGTATCTCAATACCATCAACCCCTTGATATGAAGTTGTCTTGGTTACTTTTCTCTCGTTGCTGAGACAAAATACCCAAAGTCCAAAATGAAGGAAGGAAAGGTTTATTTAGCTTACAGTTTGTGGAGGTTTCAGTCCATACTTGGCTGGCTCCGAGGCAGAAGATAACAAAGCAACAAGAGCAAAGCGGGGAATGGCAGCCAAACAGCAAACAGCCAGAGCAAAAACCGCAGGAATAGCGGCAAGCAGCTTCTTTTTCCTGCCTTACTTTGTAAACAGGCTACCCCCACCTAAGGGGCGTGTAGCTCTCACATAATCTCCATGCCCTCCTCTTCCACAGGCTCAGGATGTATACAAAGTAAGCACTCTGGCTTCCTGCTAAGTTACTTAGCCAAACCTCTAGACTCCCCAAGTTGACACAATGTATCAACCATAACAGAAGTATTGAAAACACAACATAGTTTATTTTCATATTCTTGCCAAAAGTGAATAAATTCTGTCCAAACATGAGAAAATATCAGACAAACCCAAATCAAATGATATTCTAAAAAATAAGTGGTTAGCACTCTTCAAACCTGTGAAAGTAACAAAAGACAAGGAAAGACAGAGAAACTTCTAGAAGGAGAAGTAGTAAGTCATGCAATGAAAGATTTAGGTCAGATCCTGGGACAGGAAAAAGTCAGTAGTGAAAACTGGTGAAGTTCAAATAAGATCTGTCATTTAGTTAACAACAACATATTGATATAATAGCACCTATGCTTGATAGTTACAGTAGGAGCTTACCACTGAGGAAAGTGACATGAAGAATATAAAGGAACTCTTGTGCTATGTTTGCAGTTCTTCTATAAATCTAAAGGGAGTTTAAAAGAAAAAGTTAAACAAAATAGGAAATAATCTATGTTGAATCACAAAGGAGATTTCAGACACAAAGTTCATGGCTGGTTCCCAAATCACTTACTACAGAGATTTTGGCACACTTGGTCTCCCATTAAAACAATTGGGTTGTCAACCCAAAACAGTTGGGTTGACAATATCTTCTGTCAACATAAATTGGAGAACATTTAATAAGCAAACATGATACACATTTTCCCTTCAGGGAAATATGATCATGATGCTAAAAATTACAAGTGAAGCAATGCCTGACCTGTACAGCAAAGTAAGCACCATTCAGATCCTTCTGATAGGAAACTTCCCTTGTACATACGGGAAGACATTACTTTGAAACAGATAATAGGATAGGTATGGTTAAACCTCTCACACAAAGAGTACAGGGCAATTTCTCCTCCAGATAAAAGATGCTTTAAATAGAATGTTTCACACTTTACAGATGCCAGTGAGTATACCTATTAGACTGACAATTTGCACTGTTTATTCATTTAAAGGTATGATTTATTACTAAGAAATATCGTTTATTCATGAAGCAATTATAGACTTAGCAGGCAAGATGTGGAATCTGAATCCTTAGATCTAGAATACGATGAGATCAGCTTTCTGCTCTGGAAACACAGCTTTGGTGACAAGACAAGAGTGGGTTAGAATACGGAGAGACTGGAGACAGGTACAAGGCTACCACAGTCTCATAAACACAGGGCAAGGGTCTCATTAGAGCAATGCTAGGAAGGATAGAGCAGATGATGTGAAATCAAGACATAAGATACATATACAAAGGCATATGATGACTTACTCCAGTATTTTATGAACTGTGGTAACAAAGAAAAGAGGTGAGACAGAGCACGGGAAGGAGAGGAATAAATGGGCAAGATAATTGAAGAAAAGGTGAGAAAAGGAGGTAGAAAAAAGAAATGAATGTTTCTTTTGGGCAAGAGACTTGAAGAAAAGGTGGGAAAAGGAGGTAGAAAAAAATTCTCAAATTTCTTCAGCTTTTCTATTGCCCTTATCTTTACCACCTTGGAAAGACATCTGTATACCTAGATAGTCTCCATTTAATTCTGGATGTTCCTGGCTTCAGACATTAATCTCAGTTCTAATATAATTTAAACCCTCAAGATCTTAACTTTTTTTTTTTTTGTTTGTTTGTTTTTCTCAGAAAGTATCAGGAAGCATCAGGTATCAGAACACCTTTATCTACAGGATGTTTTGGGACTGAGAGATACATGGGCACCCATAAATAAACAAAAAAAGTGCCATGCTTACTCAGCTAGCATAAATTCATACTACATCATTGCTGTAACACTACTGAGTGACCATGAAGAAGGGTACTGTGCTGATAAACATTAGTGCAATTGAATTCCATCTGTGAGGACACACAGAAAACACATTTATTCATTCATTTGGAAAATATTTATTACACCACATATAAGTAATTCAAGCAATATTCCAGATTCAGGGGATATCATGGAGAAGAAGGACAGAAGCTCTGGTAAAAACAAAAAGGATTGTTTTCACTAACTATAAATAGTGTACGCAAAATACAGCAGGGTAGTAGGCTGTGACCTGCTTGGGGCATGGGATAAAGCGGGGCTGCAAGTTGACCCAGATATTCAGTGACTGATTCCTGAATAACTCCGGGCAGAGACTGACCAGAGGAGAAAAACCAGCCACAAGAAGCTCTGTCAGGAGTGGACAGGAAAGCTCCATGAAGAGGCAAACTGCGGAGATTAGGGCACACATTTTGGAACAGACTCTTGGGGGTTGAACCATGGTTCTTCCAAGTACCAGTTGTTTGGTCTATGTTAAACATAATAGTCTTTCTTAACTGTTCTGTGTGTGTCCCCTCATGTATAAAGTAGGGCAAATAAGAAAACTAAATGTATTATACATTTAGAAAAAGTGGTGTTCTCTATGCTAAATGGATACCTGTACTGGGAAGCAATCAGTAAAAGAAAGTCCTAAGCGTGCAATGATTATATCGAATTTGAGGTTTGGAGTAGAAACTGTCTAAGCTAAAGGAAGAGAGTGTGGAAAAACTATTTAGAAACAACTCAAGCTGCGCGGGTAACTTCAACTAATTTGGAAGAGATGGAGCACAGAGTGATATTCTAGTTATACACTGACATATGACAAATTATTCCAAAATGAGTGCCTAAAACAATAATTCATTATGTCCCACAATTTGGGAGGATTTCTGGGCTCAGCTGCAGGCTCTTAGGCTGCTTGGTACGATGGTAGCTGGGTCTGGATTCCTCGGAAGCCGCCGCACCTTGCAGTTTGGTTCCCGGAGTGGAATGCTTGGCGCGGTAGGAGACCAGTTCAGCGTCTCTCCTGCCTCTGGGCTTCTCCTCCTGGCTAGCGTGGGTTCACTGCCCAATGGCGCCCTCAGGGCGATCATTTTGCCTGGCAAATTCTCTTCGATTGAGAGTTCCAAGAGACAGTAAATGAAAACTGTGAATCTCACGAGACCTGGACTTGAACTTGGCACAGTGGCACTTCCATAGTGCACTGCTGGTCAAAGGAGCCATAAACCAGTCTAGATTCAGAGGAGGGACACACACTCTAGATTTGCGTGGAGTAGGATCGAAGCAGGTGTGGCCGGTTTTAATCTTGTCAGGGGAAGATGAGAGGCAGGGCTCTGGGGAGGAGTGTCACTGTATTTCAGAGGGCCACTAATGACATTCAGTCATGTTTGGGGGCGGGGCATCGGGAATCGAACTCAGGACCTTGTGCTTGTCAGGCAGGCTCTGTGCTGCTGAAGTATATCCTTGGCTCAATCATGTTTGAACTTTATTTGTAGGAAATGTTGGAAGCACTTTTAAGTTTTAACCATAGAAACACCAAATCTCTAAGTGTTGTAACTGAACACGAGACTAAGCTGGAATTTTTTCTAAAGTTGCGGTGAAAGCATTAGAACTGTAAAGAGGAGTAGAGAATAATGTATTGTTCTATGACTCTGAAGGATTATAATTTCTTTACAGTGCTGCTTCCCTGCAGAGAAATTCTCTAATGGCCCCAAATCACTCCTAAGGAAGGGAGAGATACAGTTGTGACCAGAGGAAGAAGTGAATTTGGAGACGGTCCTCTGCTTAGTACTCAGAATTTCTCACTCAGTTGCATTGCTTTGGGACACACAAAGCTCATCTTGGGATGAAGGAGTCATCCCAGCTTGGGTGGGTGGCATGTTGCCTTTTTATATAGCCACAGAAGTAGTTCATCTTAGAGATACTGACCCAATTCTGCAGTGATTCTTTAGCAGCTAGTTCTAGGAAGAGTACTGATAATTCATTTTCTACATATGTTAACAGAAGAATTACTTCATATTTTCTTTCCTTTAGGATCTACTTTTAAAATTATGGCCCCAAAGATGTAGACAGCTACTCATAGAAGGAGCAGTTGCACAGCTATAAAACCTAAAACTTCTCTGACTTGTGTCACCAAAACACCATGTTCACGTGGGATTTCTGCTGTAAGAGGAAGAATTCTTATTTTATGTATAGGTTTCCAGCAGTAATGGAACAAGTACTCAGAATGAATAATATGTTACTTTCCTCACCATTAAAAATTAATTATGTACCTTAAAATAGTTTCTCCTCAAATTATTTTCTCAAGCCACAAGGCTTTATTTATTCAACAAGCACTTGCACCCTACTTATCATGTGCCAGGCATGATTCTAAGTACTTTATAACTACTAATTCATTTTTCATCAGAACTACCCCTGGAGATACGTCCTGTTATCATCATCCTCATTTTCATCAAAGGCATAGAGCAATTGGGAGCACAGTTAATAAGTGGTAAAGCTGGGATTCAAACTCAATCAGCTGGCTCCAGAATGTAAAATCTCAAACACTATTCCTGATTTCCTCTATTTTCCCATCAGGCCAGTATTTTAACCTCCACACATCTCCAGCTTAGCACTGTAGCTCACTATTACCGTCAACTTTATATGACTGTAAGTTTTCTGAGAGCAGAAATCCTAACTTCATTCTTCAGTGTGTCTAAGTAGTTAGCATTGCCTTTAGCAAGTAGAATAGAATAAATAGAATAAATAAATTTGCCTAGTGTATGTACATAGTAGGATGTATAAATGATTCGTAAACATTCTGATCTGTCTTCCAATAGGACTATATTAATAATTGTATTGTCTACACATTTTTTTTATTTTCAATCATATTGGGATGAATTACATCTTTATTCCATTTCTGCTGTCTCTTGTATGTTCAAGCACCTACATTTTATTGCTCTCTAGGAAGAGTTAAGTCTAATAAAGTCTTAAAACTTTCCAACACAAAGATTAATTGGTAGAGATTGCACAAGTATTACTATTGTACATGAATCAGGTCAGATGGTTTCTGCGAACCAGGTAGCTCTTAAAATGAAGTTTTAGTAGACATGACATCTTGCACATTAATGGTTTACCATACTGAGGGATCATTTAATACTAGTAGGTTAATTGTGGTTGCTGTCTGTGAACTGTAAACTAAGTTATGCAATCTATTTGAAGGTGTTGCTGACAAAATACATATATTATAGGTACCAGCACTAAGTATATGTCCCTTGTCAAGGTATTATAGACATTTAACATGATGTGGAATTTAGCAAATACTGTCCATTTCATTCATTTAGGCTTTTTTTGTACTAGCTTTTTCCAGTGCTTACAAACTTAGTGATACAAAAATCTATACCTTGAGCTGGGCATGGTGGCACACACCTGTAATCCCTGCACTGGGGAGGCTGAGGCAGGAGGATTACTGTGAGTTTGACACCAGTCTGGGCTACAAAGTGAGTCCAAGGTCATTTTGAACTTCATTGTGAAACCCTGTCTCAAAAAGCCAAAAACAAAAATCAAAAAAATCTACACCTTAATTATTACACACATTCAATTTTAAACATTTCTTAAAAAAAAACCCCACAGTTGAAAAAAATGTTTTTCCCAAGTAAAGCATTTTGTGAGAAAGTCACAGTGATAACCCTGATTTCCCAAATTTTCTACTTTGACCTCTCAATTAGAAGAATTGAGCTTTTTGTTTTTCTGAAAACGAGACATACAAATATACAAATTATACATGTGTACATGTATGTTTCAAATACTTCCAGTATTTAAAAAGTATTCCCACCAAACATTCTTAGTTACAAATACTCTGTTCTCAATCTTTTCTGAAATGAATGTATTTAGAAATGTGGGTAATTTTATACTACAGCAATACATACATATATGTCTTATAAAATGAAATAAAATCTTCCTCACAAAAATTAAACAAACTCAGAGACTCAACCATAAATGTATAACAAATAGACAACATGAATATTGTTTTAATAAGGCATGATTTTCTTATTAAATTTTTGGGATGCATTTAAGATGCATAAAATGCAAACCAGGAATACAAATAGTGCAGCACACTATTTGGGGATCCGGTAAAGCTGTAGGCCCTGAGCCTCCATCTCCTTTTAAAATGATATTAACTGAGCTCCTAAATGTGGCTATTAGTCTGACTTGTCAGCTGTCTGCATTGGGTGGAGAAAACTTCTCCATTACCTCTCTCCTCATCTTTAAATATATGTGGAAGTGGATTTGGGGCAGGCCAGAGTATGTCAAAAGAAACAGCACAATGTAGTAAAGTAGTTTTGTGGTTTTGTATTTCTACTTCAACTAAGGGAATAACCTGAACCATAAGAGAGATCCTGACAATAAAAAAAGAAAGAGAGAGAGAGATTCTGACAATAAACAAGGTAGATCAAATAGTGAAATGAGGTAGTTAGTACCAAAGACAGTCTAAAGTATTATTTAAAGACCAGAGACTTCAGAATACACTAAGACGTTAGCACCCACACTCATGAAGTAAAGTCCTCTAGAAAACAAATAAATGCTTTCTAAATTACCAAATAATTGATAATTGATCAGTAAAGAAGCATAGACATTTTAGAAAAATGCAGGATATGATAACTCCTTTTTTTCCTGTCTAATTTGGTTTAATTCTTGCTGTTTCCAGGTTTGAAGCAAATCTGTGTATGCCAAGGAGAGGACCCTAATGATCTGATGTTTGCTTTCACCAACTTCTGCAAAGGTGTGAGGCTGTGGATAGGAATCATTTGTAAAACCTCAGACGGGGAGAGCCTAGAGATCATCAAATATATCTCCTCTTCTTTGTTTCTCAGGTAAGAAAGATTGAGACCTAGAGGGGTCATCAGGTTTTGAGACCACATAATTATTTGAGTCTGGTACTCTAAAGCCAGGGTTCAAATCCCAAATACCAATATAAGTTTTGATTAATATGCACACAGTAAAGTGATTGCGATACAATTACTGTAAGGGAAAGAGGATGTTATTTGTATGAGACATTCACGTACAAGCATTCTCCATTTCAACTGTCTTATGATATTAACTGAGTATCTTTTCCATTTTAAGCATGAGAATCCAATCGTTGTTCTTATTGTTAATTCATGGGCTGTAGCAATTTTCTCCGGTATAAGTAAACAGACGTCTCTGGAGATAGAATGACTTACTTAACAGCACGCAGTTGGTGGCAAGCAGATGGAGGGCAGGTAATGGAGTCTTGGTCGGTAACTTCTTCCCATGCCTTCACAAGTTGCTCACACCTTAGTCCCCAGAAATGAGACTTTGGAGTCTGCAGGAGAAGCAAGTGGGAGGCTGATACTGTAAAGCTCAGGGCCGGGGAACTGAGTACCATCTTCTTTGTTCTAGTAGTCACCAGGGCTTCAGAAGTTTGGGAGAGGACAGACTGATGGGAGGCCTTCCACCGAGGAGAGTTTTACAACTATTTACAATGCATTATTTAGGACAATGCCCATTGCCAGGAGGTTTTGCCAAAAGGCCATGTTGTCACACTGCATGAAGTCCAAAGGTTGCTTTGGAAGTCTTCTGTGCTTGCTGCGTTTCAGGACATGAGACAGTATGTGTAAGGAAAACAAAATGAGGGAGGTTTTTATCAAAGACAAAAATATGAGTGTTTATTCAAATATTTACTACATCAGCAACCATAAGCTCATTTCTCTTGTTTTAAAGCAAAATGTACACCAAGACATCTTTTAACCCGGGGCCAGAATTTGACATGAAATGGAAGAACGAATGTCATAAGTGCCGAGGAATAGGAGAGGAACCACCCGGCCATGCCACAGCTATTCCTTGAAGGTGCTACTTTTGCAGAGCCGTGAAGGTAAAGATTTGGTTGTTATGCACAGCGAAAGGCCCACAAGAAGTCCGCATTGCTGGTGCAGAAGATGATAGCCCTCCAAGAGACTGAATAATGTATACAGGCTACATTCATCCGTTATCATTTAAAACCTTGATACTCTAGACATGAAGTAAAGTAGCACAAACTGGGTACATTTGCAGTGCTCGGTCTCAAGCTAGTGCTATAACATGTTTTGCCATCATTGACATTGGCATGCACTGCTCCTGCCTGAGGCAATAGATGTCTTATTTGATCAAATTCAGACCCTATGATTTGAATTCAAGCCAAACCACAAGCAAATCATAAAATTTCCAAAGTTGCCACCATCTTGGACATGTCAAATGTCAGGTAGGGCAGCAGGAAATAACTATCCAAGGGAAAAAATACAGCCCATTTCTTTCAGCATTTTTTGCATCTGGTCTTTAATGGAATCCATCAATCCATTAGTTGCAATTTAAGCATCTTGATTAACATTTAATAACCCTATGTGACTGTTGGAGAAAAATAATATATCTCCATGAACCATGCATAACAAAATAACTTAAAACGCTTTGAGATTTAAGGTGCTAAATATAATGGTTTCTGGCCACTTACAGGATCTCTGAAGTCAGCTTGATATCAAGTATAAAAAGAAAATCTGAGAAGAAAAGATGTTTTTATATGCTCATGCATTAGGGTCTGCTAAAAGCATAGACTGCTTTGGCAATCACTGTCAGACCTCCCGATGTTGGAGGAATTGTATGCTCCTTTGTAAATCCTTTCGGAAATTGCCAGTTTGATAGAATAACATTGCAGGAAACCACTCAAATTGAACATGTTTGTTGTTTTATATTCTGCCAGGCAAATGTCAGAACAATGCCAGGAGACTAGAGTAGGTCAGAATTAGAGCAGGAGTGGAGTTGAAGAGAGAGAACCAGGAGCAAAAGACACAATTAAAATTGGATAAAAAGTTTTTCCATGGAGGATTTTAAAAGCAAGAGACAAGCTCTTGCTTTTGAGAATTGAAAGCAAAAGATATTACATCTTCTCAATTGTCTTGTGGTCAATAGCATGATGTCCAATTTGAAAACTGTGTTGTAGAAGGTAATTGTTGTGGTCAGCTACGTTCTGGTAAATCTCTATCCATTGGTGAGAAATGTTGGCAACAGTGAATACTAAATAAGTGGAGAATTCGCTCATGGATCCTTATTCTTACAGTTTTGCTGCATTTTTCTTTAGAATGAATGTATTTTACTACTGGGGCTTTTCTCATTTTGCATTTTTTCCAGTTACACAGTGTGCCATACAAATCATTTGAATTAATTAAGATCAGTAATTTACTATAATAACTTCTTCACTTTCATGTATGAAGGCCCAGTGAAACTATTTTTTCTAGTCTGACGGTATAATCAACTTACTGGTGGGGATTCCAAGTAGTCCTGCAGGAATTTATCTTTCCAGAAAGATCCAAATGGGGAAAAGCTGCATGAAGAACTCTGTTAGCTTTGCTTTTTTTTTTTCTAAGTGGCTGACTCATGAATTAGGAACTTGATTCTCTCTTCCAGGTTTTGGATGGTTTCTTAATGAGCAGAAAGGCTGCTTTATTTATTTATTTACTAACCTCTGAGGTCTCAAACCCTTGGTAGCACTTAACACCTTAGTGCTGGTGATTATATTAGTATTGCAGGCACACAGTGTTGGCCTGGTTACCAGCAAAACCTTTTTTGTCTCATCTCCACCAAAAGTTAACTTTGTTTTGCCCTGGATAGTACTGGGGATTGAGCCCTTGACCTTATACACGTTAGGTAAATGCTGTACAACTGAGCTACATTCCCAGCTGTTTTTATTTTCAGATAGAGTCTTGTAAAATTGCCCATGCTGGCTTCAGACTTGGAATCATCCTGTCTCAGACTCCAAGTAGCTGGTCCGCTCAAGTATTAAACAAGCACCAAACACATGCTTTCTAATTTTGCTAGATTATCATCACATTTTAACACATTAAGCCAATTTTATACTAATTTTATTGATCTACTTTATTTTTAGCATTGGATTGACTGATTGATTGATCTTCTCAAAACCGGGTTTAACTAAGTGGTTCAGGCTGGCCTTGAACTCCCTTTGAAGCCAAGGCTCGCCTCAAACTCTCAGATATCCTCCTGCCTCAGCATCCCCAGTGCTGGGATTACAGGTGTGCACCACTATGCCTGGCCAGGACATTAGTTTAAAATGCCTGTTGTTTCCTCTCTAAAGTAATCAAAATATGTATGTTTTAGCGTTAGCAAAATAGTGAAAACTATATCATGTCTTCAGCTATGCACCCAGTAATTTTTTCAAATCAGAATTTGGATTAATTAATTATTCTTTGGACAATATTAATGTTCACTTTTAGATACATATCCACCTAATTGCTCTAAAATTAAACATTTTCTTATGATATACATGCCAAAATATTTTGTGTGCTATTAAAACCACCATGGTGAATATGACAACACGTATTTTTCTCATTTAGCAGGTACAAATAAGTAAAGAAAGTGAAGTGACCTTTCCAGTGTCACAAAAACTTGTGTCAGTGGAGCTAAAGGACAACAGAAGCGTATTGCCGAGTCATTGTTAAATAAACACACTATTGTGTTCTCCTGTTCTGCACTGATATGACTGCTTTGCTGAAGGGCCTGAGAATAAGGGAATCATTTGCTTTCACAGGCCTCTCGAAGTCCTTCGGGGGAATGGAGCACCAGTGATAATTACACACGGTGTCTACAAAGGGTGCATCCAGTTTTTCTGGTAGGCAGACTAGATGGTCACTGTATTTTGTAATTTGAAAGACAGCAAAAGTTCTCTTGTTAAGTATCCTTCAGCTGCTTTTCATATGGTCAGACAGGTTAAGCACAGAGTGAAATATCTTCATGAACTTTTTCCTGTTGCTCCTCAGTGAACAACTAGCAGTGTGTGCTCATATGCCCGACCCCCAAGCTGACCTCGGGTTCATTTAAATTGTCCCCGGGTTAGGAGGGATTTTCCCAGAAGATCTTCTTTAAGTTTAGGACCTCTTTTGCTGGAAGATTTTCTCTAATGCCCTCACTGTGATCATGAGCAAAGAATCATTTTTACATTTTAAATGGCTGAAAAAGAACCAGAAGAAAAAGGTTTCATGATTCATGGAAAGCATGTGAAATTTAAAGTTCAGCTTCCGTAAATGAAGTTTTACTGCAGCATGTGATTTATTTGCATGCTGTCTATGGGTTTCTGCACAATAGAAAGGTACAATATAATGGTCATGGTATTCAAAGTTGAGTAGTTGCGATCATATTTAGAAACAGAAGTTTATAATATTCATTTCTGGCCCTTTACTAATTCCTGTCCTAGATGTCTTAATCAGGTAAATGGTTCTGCTTGAGAACTGTAGCACTCTGTGAGTTAAGTGTGAGTCTTCTCTACTGGAGTTTAAATTTTCTGGGCAACTATACCCTGGTCAGTGTTTGTCTTCAGCACCAGTGAGAAAATTTTAGCATATATAATAAGGGCTCAATAATGAGTTGGTAAATATATTAACCCTACCTAAGTACATGTAATTAACTCTAATAAGTATATCTGCTTAACTCTATTAATCAGGTAAAAAGATGTTGCAAATAGCACTTTCTTTTTTCTCTAAAACAAACACACAAAGAAATGGATAAGAAGGCAGGCAGTGATTAAAAAAGAATCATTTCCTATACCTGAATTTTATCACTTATCGATCAACTATGCAGGGTTAATATTAGATCTTGGACTATTTTTTTCAATTATTCTAACCGTGTATTTTAGAGGACTGAAGGAAACACTAGAATTTAGTGTTAACACTGATTTCTTGCTGTCTGGGGAAGTTCCCTAATAACAGCATTATTTTGGTTATTAATACCATGTTGATTGCAATTGTCTAGATTCGTACAGTTGTGATCCATGGTAGAAGATACCTGCTGTCCGCAGTTATCTGTTAGAGATGGTTAAGTGGGCACAAACAATGACATTTAAGGTGATAGCTACTGACTATGGATGCCCCAGTTTGCTAAGACTTCCATAACAAAGCACCACAGACTGGACGGCTAAAACAACAAATACGCATTTTCTCACTCTTCGGCAGGCTCTAAGTTCATGGCCAAAAGGTCAGCACAGTTGGTTTCTTCTGAGACTTCTCTCCTGGGCTTGTACATGCTCATTTTCCTCCCATGTCTTCCCTTTGTAGGTGTCTGTGTCCTAGTCTCTTTTTCTTACATTGGTTTTACTAGATTAGAGCGTATCCCAATGACCTTTAATGACCCCTTAATTCTGAGGCACTACGAGTGAGAACCTCAGTGTATTTATATTTGAGGGGAACACACATCAGCCCTTAATATCAACAAGAATGCTCAAGAAAATTTCCGTGCACAGATTTTTCTTACTCCCCACAAAAGCATGAAATATGCAGTGTGCGAATTCTACCATTTGAGATCGCTACCTTTCCAGCGATGAAGACACACGTCTTAGACCTGGATGTGGAAAGCAAATCTTGATTTCCTAATTCAAGTTTGTAGTTTTTGTTCATGCTTGTCTTCCTTGCTCAGGTAATTGATTCTCAAAATGGCATCCTGGCAAATGTAATAATTTACTAACCACATGAAAAATTTTATATGATTTTCAAGTATCTAAGCCTCGGTATTGCCACAATGAGATGTTTCACTTTAGTTTATTCATTTATTCACCATACCATATTAAGATGTGAGGTATCTCTAAGCTGGTGACTGGGAGAGATTCACTGAATGACTATCTACAGTGAGACATTATTCCTATTGGCAGAAGTTCTTTGCAGAATAGATATTTTTCCTACAGAATGACTATTGTTTCTCTCTGGTTTTCAATCCTCTGGACTTCAAGTTGGGCCCAAGTGACCCTGAAGTTTGGGCTTTGATTGGATTGAACAGCATTATAGGTATAAACTCACCAGAACGGCCTCTTGTACTGACAATAAGTTTCATCTGAAAACTAGCTTTCAATATTCCCAGAGTTTCCAGTTATTTTTAAAGATGGCTAAACTAAATGCCAGGGGCTGTGGATATAGCTCAGCGGCATAAGTGCCTGCCTGGCAAGTGTAGGGTAGTGAGTTCAATCCCCCATACTAGAAAAAAAAAAAAAAAACTAAGTGGCAAGCCTATACCTAAATACTTCGTCTTTTCAAACCTTTTCTTTTTTCCATCTCCTTATTTAAAAAAAATTGATATCCTCTCTTCTCTGGTTGGAGACTCTAAACTAGATTTTAAAGAGAGAAATTCTGAAGCATAAATATTTTTGCAGTTTTAGCAAGCCTCCAGAAAGGACACATTTTTAATTACACACCCACCAGTGTGTCACTGGTCTAATTTTGGTTTCTTCCTCCTTCGTTCCTGTTCTCTTGCTTCCCATCCTTCTTTTAAACAATTTTTGAAGAGCACATGTTTGATACTTCAGACTATTATTATCTCATTTACTGATTCTAATATGTAATTAAAATATGTAAAAGAAAGATAAATTTCCTCACATGCATGAGTAAGATAGGGATGAATTTATATGCTGAATATTAATGAAGATGAGCTATTAGGGGAGGAGCTTTTGCACTGTAATGTTTTACTTTTTAATGAAAGTGATCTGAGTTGAGTACAGTGGTCTATGATATCAGTTCAATCTATGTGCCTGTTATATTTGGCACTTTTCTCTGTATTTGACCTCTTTAGAGTAGGAGAGTTGAGTTGTCTTCTCCATTCTATCTCCCTGACCTTGGACCATCTCTACATCTCTTGGTCTGTGTCGGTGGTTGGTACTCCCATCAGCGTTAATACCGGACTCAGTGTCTAGTCTGTTTTGGTTTTTGTGTGTTTTTTGTTTTCTTTTGTTTATTGATAATTCTGCCAGTGAGAACATTTTGCCTTTCAAGGAATGATGTGTTTCCTGGGAGGGACACGGTGGTGCTGGTAAAGGCAGAGGAGGTGATTACACTTCACGGAATCAGGACTGACCAACCATAGTTATCTTCAGTTCTTAGGGTGAGTCTTGAAAGTTTGCTACCGCTGACTCCAGAATAATCCTTTGTTACATAATATTTGAAGTGGAAACTACTAGCATGAAGTTCATGCCACAACAAGCATTTTCCCTCCTGCACCTGCAGAAGCCCTTCCTTTGTGACTTCCACTGGAACCTCCTCTCCATAGCCTTCCATCTCTTACTTCTTCCTTAATGGCCAAGACTGTTCTTGTCTCCATATACGGCTCTGATACCCAGCAGACCTGAAGTCATGAGCGTGATGTCAATGAGGGATGAAGAGAGTTTTTTTATTTTGTTTGTTTTTTTTTTTGTTTGTTTGTTTTTTTCTTCTGGTACTGGGAATCGAACTCACAACCTTGCTCTTGCCAGGCAGGCGCTGTGCTGCTGAGCTGAATCCCCAGTCCCGAGGAGAGACGTTTTTAAATTTCAGTTTACTAAATCAGACATTTGATTGATTAGTGGATGTCTGAATGAAAAAAGGTCCAGGCTCTACAATTTACAGTTAGTAGATTGAACTGGCTGATATTCGTAGAGCTATCAATTTTTTACTACTTTAAAAAATTTTACTTAGGTAGTTGGCACCTAATAAATACGTGTTAATTGGGATACTCTGTTTCATAAATTTGCATATTCCTTGCTAAATAATTACCAATTTTTTTTAATCTGCTGACTAAAATGATACTGAACAGAAATGTCGTATTACTATACTGGTATATTCTGCATGAAAACTTTAATTTACAATTCCTGCTATATCCAAAGTTTCAAATAAGACTAAAGCAGTTCTACTAGGAGGCAGATAATATCTAAAAACAAGGTATAAATTTTTGTATATAAATAACATTAAGTAGTACATATGTTCTGTTAAATATTTTTAAATTGAGTGATCAGGTAGTACAGTTTATTCACCTTGAAGTTTTCACTTAATACTCAGATGCTTGGTCTACAAAAACTTTTTAAAGTGGGAAATCAGAAGATGAAGTATGAAGAAATGCATACTTTTAAATAGCTCTTTTTTAATCACTTCTCAGCCTTTTGGCTAAGATCAAGTATAGTATCTGTTCTTATCAGTTTAAGTAGCTCTTGTCATGAAAACACAATATAAAAAACTAACTCATACAGATTTCATGATTGCATTTCAATACATTGCTCCGTCTGAACCAGTCCTCCTTCTTAGAATAGAAATTGTAACAAAGAATCTATTTTTTATTTTTAATGGATTGGAATGTGGAGACTGAAATAAAACTTTTCTTCAAAGCCCTTGAAGCATGAAGCTATAATAGAATTTAATCTTACTTACTGAAGCCTCTCTGAGTTCCGATTTATAGAGGATTGCGATTCACTAAGAAATGGTGATTTTAGTGAGCTGAGTTTTCTCAAGCATTCTCAAAATCCATGTTCACTTGGATGGAAAACTTATCACATAATTGATATTTTCCTATGAAGCTTATTAATGGTATTAGTAGTGTGAGTAATTGACATTATGATGCCCTGCTTATAAAGATAGTCCCATCCCAGTAACTTTCTAATCTCATATATTCAAAATAGCTCATATCATCATCTCTTCTGCATCTAAAATATCCTACTCAGTAAGCTAAGGTCATGTTTACTTAGTTTTTCTATTGAATTTTGAAATTATATTGAAAAAATTAATTATAGAGAAGTGCAAAAACTACTTGTAAACTCAACTCAGCTTTTTCAAAATATTATTCAGAAATACTGTATTTTTCTAAGACTATGTTTTTAGACTCTCATGTATGTTTTTTGGTTTTACTGGATAGTTGTACTAGTATATAACTAAAGGGAATGGATGACAGTTTTGTAAATTTTACAACTCTATACCAATTCATATAGCATATATGAGGTGTGGTCAAAATAGATGGTATTTAAATATTTTTAAAAATTATTATAGTAAAAGACACATTGCCGTTGATCTACCCTCCAAAATGCTTCCCTCTCTTCTGACATACTTATCACATCATTTTTTGAAGCACTTCTGGAGGTCCTCTTTCATGAAAGTCTTTTTAGAGTATGATCAAAACTACAGTGAATGCTGATGCCAAGTGTCATCCAACCAAAAGGCCAACTAGAAAAAATTTGGTATTTCCTCCTCTACCTTATTCATCATATCTACTACTGGGTGATTTGGGGCTCTTCTCTAAAGACAAAAGGAAAGGTAAACTTTTTGTATCAACTCAGGGTACGGAGGCAGCCACAACAGCACAGCTAAAGATGCATGAAGAACAACGGGTAAGTGTGTGTGAACTGAAGGGAAGGATTCTCTAGAGGATTGGGGGCAATGTGTCCTTTATTGTATTTAATGTGTTAA
>NW_004955404.1:27562837-27563674 GCF_000276665.1 Chinchilla lanigera | reverse complement strand
TCATATTTTGATCACATATTGTGTCTTACTGTGAGCTGATTTTAAGAAGTCCATTTGAAAGACATGATTCTTTGTTCTTTTGGAATGTTGAATTTGTACACAAGCATAGATTTTTTAATCTTTCTGTAATAGATATTCAGATAATGTGCAATTGGTTATAAATCAGTACTAATATAAAAATTATTTAAAGATCTCTGCTTTGTAAATGTCAGAGTGTTTTTTTTGGGGAAAATGAGTTTGCAGATTTAGGAGACACACACACATATACATATGTACATGTCTTCATCTTTATTAAATATTGGAAAATTCTTTCCAAAGTATTTGAAATTACTTCTATTCCAAGTAGCAACTTTTGAGAATTACCATTTCCAAATATCCTTGTTAATGTTTGATAAGAGCAGATTTTAAATTGTGTCATACGTTTCACAATAGCATTGAAGAAATTGAAATATTTAGGAATCAGTCTAACAAAAGAAGTAAAAGATCTCTTCAGTGAAAACTATTGTACTTTGAAAAAAGAGATTGAAGAGGATTTCAATAAATGGAAAAATATTCCTTTGTCATGTATGGGAAGAACTAACATTGTGAAAATGGCCATACTCCCAAAATTGTTGTACAGATTCAATGCAATTCCCATTAAACTACCATTAGCATACCTCATAGATCCAGAGAAAACATTCCTTAAATTCATCTGGAACCAGAGGTGACCCAGAATGGCAAAAGCAATCCTGGGCTAAAAGGATAAGTCAGGTGGAATTACAATCCCTGACTTGAAATTATACTACAAAACCACTGTAATAAAATCAACATGGTACTGGCTAAAAAACAGACCAGAAG
>NW_004955404.1:27483338-27561905 GCF_000276665.1 Chinchilla lanigera | reverse complement strand
CTCAGCTATAAAGAAAGATCAACTTGAGGCTTTTATAGGTAAATGGTTACAAGTAGAGACCATACTCATAAGTGAAATAAGTCAGACCTGCATGTATAAGAATCATACTGTCTCACTAGTGTAAGAACCTGAAAGAGCGAGTAAAAACTAGGAGGTAGGATAAACATTGTGAAACAAAAGGAAAATGCTCAAAAGTAAAGAGCAACTGGGATGAGGGAAAAGAGGAGGGAAAGAAGGAGAAATTATGTAAGTATGTATATATAGGATAGTTAACATAGTTGTACTACTGTCTTCTATTGCTGTGCAGAAAGAAACAGTTAATGATTACTTGTTTGATCAAT
Organism: Chinchilla lanigera; assembly: GCF_000276665.1. NCBI lineage: Eukaryota > Metazoa > Chordata > Mammalia > Rodentia > Chinchillidae > Chinchilla > Chinchilla lanigera. Next base: position 27,561,564 of record NW_004955404.1, on the reverse strand, counting down.
CTTGTATGTCTCTATTTGTTTTCCAGAGAAACCACTTTGAAGATATCAATAAGTAGTACAACAACCATGGTTAATTTCCTACAACTTTGTCAGTAACTCTGTTTTGTTTGTATTATATTTATGCTATTTTGTAAATGGATATCTGTTTGTTAATATGTTTTCCTTCTTTTATATTTTAAAGTGAAAAAAATAAATAAAATTGTGTCAATCTGAAAATTAGTTTTATATTATTTATATCATTAATATTTTCATTAGCCTGATTACTTATGGTTTTTAGCATAATTATATATTTTATGGGTGTCAAGTGTTTATGTATGTAAATTATACCTATCATAATTTTTGTCCATTTGTCCAAACACTTTTGAATGTTTTATATATCCCATATAGCAACACATGACTCATTCATCATTTTGTGGTTGTTATTATTTTTCTATAATTTACAATTAGTTCTTCATTTTGCAGTTATCCTTTATTGCTCAAATAGTCCTATTTCACAATGATCAAAATTACCTATCTTTTTCCTTAAACTTTCTGCTTTTATGAGTTCTCCAAGACACCAGTATCATATTTTCTTCATCTCATATTTATTTTCTTCTAAAAGGTTAGAAGTTTAGTTTTTCTAATTCATATGAAAATTTCACGTGGAATTGATTTTTATAATGTGTGAGGTAGTTTTTTAATTTATATTTTTCACATTAGAAATATTACCCCAGCAGCATTTATTTAAATTTCTCAATGAGTATTAATGATAGGGCTGCCATATACCACATTACATATTTCCCTGTATATATGAATCTGTTTCTGAGTGTTGAAAGAGTAGCTGCTGTCAGCTGAAGTTCCTGATATGTCTGGAAATTCATAATTTATTTTCAGATTGTTGATATGTAAGCTGTATTGCTTGAACTGATTTCTTCATGTGTTTCTCAATTTCAGTTTATTTCTGGTCCACATTAGCCAATTTATTTTTTAGCTCACGTAAGGGTACATAGTTTTATTCCTTCATATGTTTAGTCATTATTTAACTCAGGAATATGTATTGTTAAAACTCAAATTATGACACTTTTAGGTTGACCTCCAGATGGATAGTGTCATCTATTAACCTTAACTCTTGCTGCAAGAACATCAAAGTTGTCCCAGAATGCCCATCAAGATTGTTGCAGAATGCACATCAGGATTGTTCCAGAATTCATACCAGAATTGTCACAGAATGCTGAAAGCCCTCCCACCATTCTCCCTCTCTTGTATTTGGCTGCTGTGATGACAAAATTTTCTAGTGAAATTAGTGCTTTGCCTGACATGTTCTCTGCTGATGACTGCCACTGCCCTGACCATTCTTTTCCTGAGTGAAGGGACCAAAAAGACTCGCTCCCTTTCCTGAGCCTGCTTCATTTCCAGAGCCTGCATGGCAAAAACTAATCAGCGCTGATACATGAAATGCTACTGAAGGTTCCATGATAAAGGAGGAAAACTTCGCAAGCCTATGACCACACCACGGAGTCTCTTTCCAGGTTACTTCCGTGTTTTACTGTGGGCCTGTCTGAGGCACAGTCACTACACAGTGTGCTTAGCTTATCTTCCTGCTATGGAAGTCAACATAAAAGCTGTGCTCACCAGAAGCAGAGGGAATTTGCAATCTCAGGTGTGCCCCTTAAATTCTGTTTGGTCTTTAGTTGACTTTCCTCCAGGATGATTGACCTTTGCTCTGTGCATTGCAATTGAGACTGTGTTCATTTCTTACTGCTGTTGTAAAATGTGCCAAAATGTAGTGGCTTAAAACAACACAAATGTATCGTGTTAGAGTCCTGGAGGTCAGACTCCCTGAGCAAGTCCCAGTAGGTAAAACCAAAGTGTTGGGGGCTGGGGATTTAGCTCAGTGGCACAGTGCCTGCCTGGCAAGCGCAAGGTTGTGAGTTCGGTTCCCGGTACCAGAAACAAAACAAAACAAAACAAAACAAAACAAAACAAAACAAAACAAAAAAACCAAAGTGTTGGCAGGATCACTTTCCTTCTGGTGACTTCTAACAAAGAATTTATTCCCAGCTTCTGGATACCATCTATGAGTTCCTTGGCTTTTGGATCCCTTCTGCATCCTCAAAGATGACAGTGGCTGGTGGAGGCTTTCTCCTACCCATCATTCTAATGCTGTTCCCTTGTCACATCTTCTTCTCCAGCTCTTTTGCCTCTCTCTTCTGTGTTAAAGGATTTTCATGACTTTATGAGATCCACTTGACAATCCAAAATAATCTTATTTTAAAGTAAGCTAATTAACAGCCTTACCATATGCACAGCTTCTGAGGATTACAGCATGGACATCTGTGGGAGCCATTAATCTGCCTACTGTGGTGAGAAATCCTTCTCTGACCAGATTTTGTAGTTCTAGAGGGGAATCAGAATATAATCATTTCAGATCAGTACATTTACTAGTTAACTAGTTTCAGGTTATTTGTTTTGACTATCTTTACAGGTGGGACTTTCCTAGTTCTGTCCAGCATGGTGTCTTTACTTTTCTCTTGTTGCTGAGACAAAATACCCAACACCTAAATTAAAGAAGGAAAGGTTTACTTAGCTCAGAGTCTGTGGAGGTTTCAGTCCATACTCAGCTGGCTCCAAGGGAAGGTGGCACATGGCAGGGGCAACAGATTATGGCAGTAGAAAACAGCAAAAGCAGCAAGAGGAAAAAGGGGGCAAGCAAGCCTCTTTCCTCCCTTCCAGATGGGTTGCATAAACCTCAGCCAGGCTTCAACTGCATATCATAAGACAATGGGAACATCATCATAAGACAAAGGGAACATCATCCAGTTTTTAATGCCCCTTTTCAGATTTTAGGGTCTTCTTATCTATTACCTAGTAGCAGCTGTTTAGGTAAAAGTTCACACATGTGCTTCCTAAGCACAAGGGATTTAGGAGAAAGAAACTCCCAACCTGCTAGATGTCCTGTACGAGTTCGTGTTCTCTAAAATTGAAGAATGAATCTAAGAACAATGGAGGTTAAGAGCAGAATCTATTTATTGGGGGAAGAAAGCTATATTGATTGGGTAAAGAAAGCTTCTGTATGAGAAGCCACTTTGAAGATATCAGTATGTAATACAACCACCATTGTTAATTCCCTACCACTTTGTTTGTAACTCTGTATTGTCTGTAATGTGCTTGTGATATGTTGTAAAATGTTGTATGTCTGTTAATGTTTCCCTCCTTTTATCTTTAAAATAAAAAGAAAAAAAAAAGCTTCTGTCTAAGAGAGACAGAGGGGTCCTGAGTGGATTGCCAAGGACCTTGCTTTTCAAGGGAATTTTATAAAGCAAAACTACAAGATGAGGTGAGTCTATGGTGGGAAAAACTATAATCAAATAATAAGATTACAAGTACAGTCACTTAGGTAACATTGATCCAATGGGAAATCACAAGGTGGATGTGAGGTGGGCTAAAACTATGGTGAACCAATAAGATTACGAGTATAATTGCTTAGGTAATGTTAATCAAATGGGAACTCACAAGGTGGGCATGAAGGGACATAAGAATGGTCAACCAATAAGGTTATGAGTATAATTGCTTAGGTAGTATTGATTACATGGGGATCAATGGAGAAACAAATCATGTAGCAAATGTCCATGGAACAACAGGGCTTTTCCTGGAGTAGGTGGAGCAGTGGCTCTTCCAGTCTCCCCACCCAAGGTGATTGATACCTATTTAGAACATCAATCACCACTGTTCATCTATAGGGAAGTCTATGGGTGTAGTCAGTCTATCTCTTGTCTTGAGGTCTGGCCTTTAACAAATGCACAAATGCACGTCCCCCAGTTACATCTTGTGTAACTGTGTGTTCTCATATTTCACACTGACTCTTGAGGGCCTGTCCCTATCTGACTGTCTAAAATATTTCAACCTAAATTAGCTTTCTATAATACAAGGAACAAAAATTCATGTAAAAGCAGTCTAGACCAACTCTTTGAGAAAGAAATGTGTACCTATAAGAAATAATTTGCAAAAACTTACAATTCCTAACAACACATCCAATTTTCAATTCTGAACTGAATAAATAGCTATTCCACAGTATTTGTGTCTTATTTAATTTCTTACACACAGTTCTCCCCTCAGAATGCAAACAATTATTTGTATGTATATATATTCTGAAATGTCCACTTCCAACACACACTTCTTTATAGAAGAGTGGAAAGATTTGTTCTAAGGCTAAATTTAAATCTCTATTTTAAAAGGCAGAAAACAACTTGGAACATATGAATGACAATGTAGTTTAAAAATTGCGGAGGTCCTATCTTAGTCTACCTTAGTCTCATCATCAATAGTTTTGTAAGTGAACAGATTTCAAACACCTTCTGAATTTTACAATATTTGCCTTTGTTGTCCATGTTCAGAGCTGAGGTTCTTAAAATGTCATTCATTTTTTCATACCTCACTATTTTTTTAAAAATTTTAAATATCTCCAAGCAAACTTGTTAATTAGTTTATGCATTGTCTGTTCATCACCTCTGAACTCCCATCTAATGTCTTGTGAAGTTTATCTAAGTTTCTCCTTCATCCCAAATGTTTCACTATTCCGAGCCTCTAGGGACGTAAATCCATCTCTTTCTTTTAAAGCATTTGCTCCCATATGCTTAGTCCAAGCTATCATCCTATGTCATATTAAAATCAACGCTAGATCTCCCTGAGGACACCATAAATATATTTGATTTATCCCTTGCTTTCTCTCTTTTCCTCCTACATATTATAAATTAAAAAGAAGAGTTTATCTTAATCATCTAAATATAAATCCCATGGGGACAAAGATTGTATCTTTCTTACATTATGCGACCTTCAAACAATTTTGTACAGAAATGTTGAAGTGCTTAATTAACAAATGAATCAAGGCACTACCACTTTTTTCTTAAATGTCACATATTTTTACCTAGCTAAAAATATTTTTCTGTGGTCTTGGCATTTTGCATGTGACATGGCATCTGCTCTGAAAGTAACAATAGAATTATAACAGACCTCTTGACTGCTATTTTGAGTAAACTATTTTTCACTGTAAAATCTTTTGTTAAAATGCAAGAGAAGATAATTATTCTTTTTTCTTAACGCTGTTGTGAATAAAAATGCAGTACACTTACAATAGAAAAATTATCATTGAACTGTCTAATGAGGTTGATGTGAAGTCATTTTAGTAATGTGTTAATCCTCTTGGGACTATGCCATAATTTTTTAACTAAGTAATTTAAGCACTGATATTCTGACCATAATTTATCCTTTGGGCTTTCCTTTTGGGGGAAAAAATACATAATCACTTCCTTTCCTATTTAAGTAAAGACTGAGAAATGCTGGCATACCTTAATAACAGATTAACCAGTCACTGGAAAGCCTGGTTTAGTGGACTCAGAACTTCAGAACCAATTTTTTTTTTAACATTTCAGTTGTAGAATATCAAATTAAATAGCAATCAATCAATTTCAAGAGATCAACTTCATTCATATATGACACTACATAAACACCTAGCTTACTTTTCCTCTCATAAAATTAATGGGTGTCAGCCAAAATGTAGAAATAGAACACAATTGATTTCTGAATAATGATTACAGAGACAAGGAAGTAATGGAAATTATTAAACAAGTAATTATGCCTATTTAATTATGAGAGGAAAGCAATCAGTTTTGTGCTCAAATCCTGAGGATACATCAATACCACTGTAGTCTGAAATATGAGTTCTTGATTTCTAGTTAATAGTTTTCCAAGGTTCTCCAGTCTTTCTCTTTCTAAGTAGAAAAACTGAAAGTATGGTCCATAATTTTTGTAGGTTTCAAAATTATAAATTCTTACCTCTTATTTATGCATACTTAATAATGTATCACACTTTATCTGTGAGAGACACTTAGGTTGTTTTCAAATCATGGCTATTGTGAATAGTGCTGTCGTGAACATGAGGGTGCATTTATCTCTTGAGGAGATGATTCTGTTTCCTTCAGATCTGTATCAGTAATCGTGATAGGTAAGAAGGACTGTTAATTTGACCGGCTGGAGAGCCACTTAGAAGATTAGTAAAGCACATTTATGGTGTGTCTGGGTGGGTCATGAGGTTGTGACTTTGTTTACTGTATCTGGTTCCTGCCTTTTCTCTCTGTTGCTGTTTTCCTGATGTGTTTTCTGGCTACTATGAAGTGTGCAAATTTTCTCCCACATCCCACCATGATGCTCCCCCTTGGAGCTAGCCAACCATGGATGGAAACTTCTAGAACCATGAGATAAATAAACCATGTTCTCTTTTAAGTTGTGTATCAGCCATTTTGATAACAGTGAAGAAAAACTGAGTAATACAGGAGTGAGTTGCTGGATTATATGTTTCTTCCATTTTTAATTTTTTGAGAAACTGTCATACTATTTTCTATATGACTCTGCAATTTATATTCTCACCACAATCTACAAGGGATTCCTTTACTCAACATTCTTACCTTTTGTTATCTCTTGTCTTTTAATCATAGCCATGCTAAATGGTGTGAAGTAATATCCCATTGTGGTTTGATGTGCATTTCCCTCATGAGCTGATACTGAACACATATTCTTGCACCTATTATTGGCCATTTATGCGTCTTTTTTGGAAAAATATCTATTTGGATCTTTGTTCATTTTTTAATCAGTTTTTAAAACTTTACTCATTCCCTCAGACATTTCCTCCTTTTCCAGATTTCTATATCAATAGCACTGAAACTACTGAAGCATTTACTCAAGCCTTAGAATTTTCCTCTTTTGTTGATCTTTCATCCAATCTATCTTCAGATATCGTCCGTCCATATCCTTCATCCATCTACTTTTCTTCATTCTCACTGTTTCTGCCTAATCCAGTAACCTGAAATACATTTTTTGTTGGTTCCTCACTTAACTCAGTCCCTTCTGAGATGTTGAATCTGGGAGGTGGAGATGTATGTCAATGGTAGAGCTCCTACCTAGAATACGTGAGTACCTGTGTTTCATCCCTGGCACATAAAAAAATGTTGAATCTTCCCTGACTACCGTTCCTGGAATAGCACTCATTCTTCATCTTTTTCTTTTTCCTTTTTTTCTTCTTTGCTTAATTCATCTTTATTTACCCTATTTAAAATATATTAATACAAAAATTGAATTATAGTTCAATAACTTTGAATTATCAAAGGATAAATTTTTCGTTTTACTTTTTCCCCAAAAAAGGGGTAATATAAATATCCATTTGTTATTAGGATTACATTTTTTTTTAATTTTAAAGAGAAAAAAATTCCTTTCTCTTTATCATGTTGCCTTAGTGACAGATTCCTGCCTAATGCATCTCATCATTCCTACCTTTGCTCCCTTATAACACATCATCTTCTTAGCCCCTAGAGGAATCTTCTGTTTCCGTATCACACCATTTTTACATAAAAAATATGAAAGCATAGGGCCGCAGATATAGCTCAACAGCATAAGCACTTGCCTGGCAAGCCTAAGGTCATGAGTTCCATTCCCGAATCAAAAAACAAAAAAAATATGAAAGTATATTAAAAGATCATTGACATCTGTCACGAACTCTAGTCCCATGACATTAAAAAGAAATGAAGTATCTATATTCTCAGATTACTACATACATAAGCATTTCATTTAAATGTTGACAATTAATCTTATGTAGGACTAATAAACCCATTCACCGATAAGAGAATTAAGACTGAAGGAAAAATTGAAAGGGCACATATCCAGTTGCATAGCTGAGAACTAGAGTAAACTTCTCCGAAATTTGCTTTTCTTCCATTACATCACACACTGACCAGGTTTTTACTCCTATAGCCATGTGAAAGTCAATTGCTTTGGATCATAGTTACTTCCATAAGGAAGAGTAAAAGGAATCCTTATTTTACAGGGTGGGACAAGCTTCATCCAGATGAAGTGTCTGCCATACATACTACTTTGTTACCTGACGGATATAAGATTTTCCTGAAATCCATATCAGAAACAAATTAATTATTTTCAAAATAATCAAGAAAATATAGGATAAAAATTCTCTACTATATATTCAATTCTACATTCTATATTATCATCTATTTAAAAGTGTAATTGAAGGACTAAGTATACAGCTCAGTGGTTAGGCATCTGCCTGACATGTACAAGGTCCTGCGTTCTATCCCTAGCACCACAACAAAACAACAACAATAAAGCAAGCAAGCAACTGTTGCTGAATTTATTGTGAAAGATGTAATATAGATGCAAATAGTATAGATGCAGATGTAGAAAACAAAGTGTGAAAATGAAAAAGTTGGGATTTTTATGATAGATTTTATGCTGTGTGCATGCAAAAGGATTTTGGTTTTGCAAAGCCTTGTAAGTGTCTTCTAGCCACTAGCCCGGTTTGCATTCTTGGTCAGGATGGGAAGAACTGACCTTGGAGGACTTTTTCAATAGCTTTGAAATGATCCTTGCTTAGGAATATTTGAGATTCTTTCATGGCATTATTAGTAAATTTGCTGCCCCATCAGAGATACTTGAGCCTACTGATAGAAACAGAATCTCACTTCATTCTCACTAAGAAAACTGAGCACAATAGTAACTTTTATTTGAGGCCTTTAATTATAAAAGTAAGCAACATGATTACAACCTGCATTTCTTGATCATTTAGTGTCAAGTGTTTTACATACACAATTGCCAATATCCTACCAGGGGTGCAGGATAGATGCTGTGATTTCCTTCAGGTCAAATAATTAACAAATTGAGAATTACTTTAACTGTGTCCTCTGCAATTCCAAAATGTTACTTTTCCTCTCACCAGTTCTTTCATTCACTAAACTTGTATTCATTTAACTTCTTTTGTCTGGCAGGCCCTATCTGAGATATTGAGTAAAGTTAAGTTGCCATGATGGGGATTATAGTCAGGTGAAAAAGAAATAAATCGATATGTAAACTAAATATATGACATAATATTGCCAAAGGATAAGAAAGAGGTTTTACTCATTATAAAATACAAAACAGAGAAATGGTAATCAGATCAGAAGAATATCCTAAGACTGGGGTGTTTAAGAAGGGCTGTGAATTTGTATGTCAAAAGTTTTCCTTACAGAAGTAAAATGAATAATAATGTACATTATTTGTACATTTCCAATAATATAGTCTGTTTTCTATAGATTTATTTAAATTTACATTAAAATTACATTATCAAAAATTACATTATTTTACATTCTTTCAGGGAAAGTTTATGGAGACCATTCTGTATATCAGGCATAGAGATGTGCTAAAACTCTAATGATAATAATACAATTCTTTCCTCAAGTGAAGGCATTAAACAGAGTAATTCATTCATGATTTTTCAAAACATAAAATTCATGCATGAGTATTTGAAAACATAAAATTCACTTGGAGGTGCTGCATGAGATCCCTTTATGCTCCAATTCCAAGTATTATGTCAGATACAGAAAAATACAGCATGAAAAGATATGGCCAAGAGTAAAGGAAGCCTGAAGAGGGACACAGAACATTCTTCAGAGCAAGAGACATAGGAAGTTGTTTTAAGAAAAGAGGGTTTCCCACACAATGACTAGGAGCTTCATTTAGAGAAAGGAACTGACAAATAAGAAAACAGGGCATAATGCAGGGAATTGTTATATGTGGGAACAATCAGTAGATCTGGCAGAGGGCAAGAAAGGCAGTGGCAGAAAATGGAACCAGAATAGGAGGTGGAGCTGATTCTGAAAGATATGGCATTTGAAGCACAAATACAACCAGTACAATGTGATGGAGAATACTTATATTTCCTGTTTCTGTGGAGAAGAACTTCCTCTGTTCTCTCACTACACCCTCTGACATTTCTCCATAGGATGGGAAGAACAGCCCCCAGGAAGATAAGCATGGGGGAGGCACAGCTCAAATACATTACTTCTCCATAAATAAATTCACAGGAGTATGCTCTCCTTGCCTCTATCCACCAATAACTGAGCGAGAAAGACTGGCTTATTCAGGGGTGAAGTATTAGAAAGACTATTTGTCGTGAAGTTACATTGCTCAATCAGCTTTACCAGTAGAAAAAACCTGGTGTTTTTATTCTTTCTAGTCTGTCTGAATTCTATGTTCTCTCTCCAGTTGGTTTCTGATCTGCAAGAAGAAAAAATTACTTATTGGCTTTCCTAAAGCTCAAACACACCTGTGGATGGCAAAATAATGGCCCATAAATACATCATTTCCTAATCCCCTCAATCAGTGATATCTCACCTTTGCTGGAAAAGATTCACATACTCTGTGGATATGATTAGGTTAAAAATTTCAAGATGAAGAGATTCTCCTGGGTTATGCAAATCTAGTCACATGAAGAGATGCAACATAAGTATTCAACTATGACTATTATTCCTGACATACCAACTTCAGGGGCTTGAGAAACATCTATCAGATTAATAAACCACATCCCCAGGTGTGTCTGGGTGGACCATGGAAGTATGACCTTCGGTACTATATGTGGTTCCTTGTCTATTCTTCTCTGATCCAGTGCCCGTGCTTGGTTTCCAGCCCCCTTGAACTAAACATGTTCTGACACACCCTTCTACCATGATGTTTCTCCCTTTGGAGCCAGATGATCATGGACTAAATACTGTAAAACCTTAAGCCATAACCATAAAGTAGACTTCTTCTCCTTTAAACTGTGGGTATTGGGTACTGTGTCTGAGTAAGGGAATGGTTAATAACATACCAGCTGGCTTAGGGAATGAAGGAAGGAAACTACAAACCAAAGAACATGGGCAGCCTCTATGTGCCAACAGACAGTAAGGAAATGAGGACCTTGGATGTACAGCTGCACGGAACTGAATGGTACCAACAACCCAACTGAGCAGAAAGTCAGTTTTCTCCTAGTATCTCTAGGAAAAAATGTGGCCTGGAGAACACTTTGATTTTAGCACAGTGTAGTTTTAACCCACTAAATTTAGGGTGATTTGTTATGGTAGCTATAGAAAACTAATACAACATAAACAACCAATAGATGTTTTAATACATGAGGGCTGACATGTTGAGATGGAGGTGGTAATTATAATGAGCAGTGGAGTCTGAGTTAGAGAACATTTTTAAGACAGAGAGACAGCAGCATTTGATGATGGGGTGTGGTAATGATGGAGGCCTCTAAGGCATGATTGATTTCAGAGTGGAAAAATACATAAATTGCTTAAAATGATTACTTTTCATGGTCCACATCTTGACTAGATCTAGAGTTACAAATGATTCTCACTTTGTATAGTTTTATTCACCACTAAGCATCCACTCTGGTCTGTCTAGCATTCCTACTTCCCTTTAAGAACTTGCTTCAAATAACTTGTAAATTTTCACCTGAATATCCTAGAGTTCTTAGTGTATTGGAAATTCATGATTTGCTCATGATAACTTGTTTCTCTTTACAGTCTCTGTCTTGATTAATAGTGAGACGATCGCTCAACTCCCAAGAGAAGTACCTCTTTCTTTCATCCAGCACCACAACACATCATCAAATACTGCTGTCTTTCTGTGACCAGAGTGAACTTTATAATTATCGAGGTGACTTCTGAGAAGCCTCCCCAGAAAGTCTGCTTGCTTTCATGCCATCTCCTAGACATATCTAATATTTTTCTTTTTTATCAACATTCTGTCCTGAGAACTTTGAGTCATCACTAAGAAGTTTAAAGTTCTTTTTTGACGGAATTTCTTGTATCATTTGCCCCATGCAAAACACACATTTAACACTTTTTGAATCACTTAAGTGCTTACTCATACCATTCTGTACATTATATTATTTTTCTTCTACATTGTTTTTCCCCTTATGAATTTATACCAAAGTAAACATTTGTGATTAATTCTTCATATCATAAAGGGTGTTCACCATAAAACTGCAGTATAATCCTCATTTTCTGTATTAAACCCCATTGTTCTTAGAAAATGTACTTTGCTAACATCTTTTTTCAAAGCTTAAGGTTGAAAATTAGCTTGGTTTGGTTTTTTTGAGGCTAACTTTCATGTAACTATATAACCAGAAATATCAACATGGCCCTCCTCTGAGTTTCACAGTAGGGTATGTCATTGAGAACAAAATAATGAAGAATTTTCAAGCAAAAATAGAACTTGAGATTGATCAGATAATTTCTTCAATATAATAGAATTTGCATAAGTGACCTGAGACACATGCCTTCTTAAAAACAGAGGAAATTGTGAAATATTTTTAAAATTTGTTTTATGTTTTGATTACAACTCCTAAGAATTTATAAGAATAGTACAGAGAGGTCCCTGAAGCCACCAGTTAGTTAGCTTTGCCTAATGGTAACATCTTACTTAACTACAAAATATTACCAAACTATGTAACTGACATTGAAATTATACAACTAACTGCACTATAGTCTTTATGTGAATTTTGGAAATTTTTGTGTTTCTCCCCTATTATTTTGTGTATTAGTATGAAATTTTATTACATGTACAAATTTACATGAGCATCACAAAAGTTAATGTACAGATTTGTCCTATCACCCCAAGAGGCTCCCTCCTGGTTTCCTCTGGTTTCACCTTCACGCCCCACTCCTGGCAACAACTGGCTTGTTCCCCACTAGTGTACTTCCAGCCCTTCCAAACGGTTACATAAGTGGAATCACACCATATTTAACGTTTTGATAATAGCTTTTAAAAAAAAATTCAACTTAATCACTTTGAGGTTCATTTATGTGGCAGTATTTATATTAATAGTTCATTACCTCTTATTCCTAGATAGTATTCTATGATATGGATTACCACGATATGCTTATCATTTATCCATTAAGGGACATTTGAATTGGAATGATCCAATTTCAGGCTATGACAATTAAAACTGCAGCAAATATTATCTGGAAGTTTTTGCGTGAACATGAGTTTTCATTTCTGTAGAATAAAAATCCAGGAGTTTTGATTGTTGGGTTGTATAATTTCAGTGTATATTTAATTTTATAAGACATAGAGTGGCTGCACTGTTTTACATTCTTACCAGTAATTTATGAGATTCATTTCTCCACATCCTTGCCAATCCTGGCACTGTTAGCATTTATTTCTTTTATTTTAACCATTCTAATAGGTGTGTGGTGAAAAACATATGAATTGTTAATGGTATTTTTGGAACTCTGTATAGATACTTGAATGAGCTCTTTAAAATGAACACAATTTCCTACACTGCAAATAAACACAGTGTTTCAGTTAAGAGGAAAAATGACAGTAGGTTGGATCCTAGCCTTTTACATTTGTAAAGTGAACACAAAATCATGGAAATTTAAGACCATCAAAAACCACAAAACCCAGTTTATGCGGAACAGATGAATTTTTTGGAATCTGTGTAGTCCATCGCAGGAGAAAGCAGAAAAGAGATCGTTTGTGGTTTGTTATCTAGCTGGACGACCTGATTCTTGAAGGTCAATTGATGAGGATCCCTTGGAAAGCTCCAAAGAGTTCATCACGCTTAGACTAGAGAACAGTGAGATCAACGTGGTCATGTTGGTCTGAAAGCTCAATGGTATTTTATTTAAAAACGAAACAAAATAAAATTACTTGGGTACTATTGGAAACTTCAGTCAAGTGCTGCAAATTTGCTGAAGAGCATCTAACTAATGAACTAAAAGTTAATGGTGTTTAATTTTTTAAGTATTCTTTCTTTTTTAATGAGGCTTTTCTTTAAATGTCCTATTTTTTATCCTCTTGTTTATTTACAAAATAAATAAATGCACATGGTAGCTACTTAAACATTAGGGCACATGGAAATGTTTCCACTTGCAAAAGATTGCAACAAAATTTCAGTGTTAACTAACAAACAGTAGTTCTACAGAACATAAACAAGCCAAACAAGGATCTCACAACCAAATACACCAAATAACTTATTTATTGTAAATTCTCTTAAAGTGAACATTAGACAAGTGAATGCCTGTACAGTATGACACTTGAAGAGGCAATAAAGTATTAAGAACTTTTCCCAAAACGTATTTGTTCATAGACAAATGAGACAAGTATGCTTTCAAGGGACTAAGTTAAAAAAGTCTAGAGAAGATCTGGTTGATATGTAAATGACTGACATATTCAAATTGTTGCAAGGCAGTCATCAAAGATACTTTCATCTAAAAATGTGAAAAAAACCTCCTAGATTTATAATCTTATCATTGTTTTCATGGCAACCTTCTATAACTGGTTTCTAAGGAAGTCAAGCTGGGATCTGACTATTAATATCTTTTATGATTCAACAATTGCTTATTTAACTGACCTAGATGTTGAGAACTTTCAGTGTTACATATGAACGCTATAGAATGAAATTACAATTTCATGTTGTATAATTTTTTGCTCTTTTATTGAGACTTCCAAGACAAGTTAAAACTGTTAATGTTATATCTTCAGGAAAAGCTAATGTAAGAGAAAAAACGAAAAAAAAGCCAAAGTGGGGCTGGACGTGATGGCACAGGCCTATAATCCCAGCACTCGGGAAGCTGAGGCAGGAAGATCGTTGGGAATTCGAGACCAGCCTGGGCTACAAAGTGAGCTCATGGCCAGCTTTAACTGTATAGTGAAACCCTGTCTCAAAAAGACAAATAAATAAATAAATAAATAAAAATTTCAAAAAAAGCAAAAGCAGAATGAACCATATCAATGGAAGCTAGGATGCTTCATTCTTTCTACACAATAATTAAAAGAATAAATTACAGCAAAAAGTTGTATTCATAGGTTCAAGCAAGATAATGATTTAAGAATAGCATTACAGATTTAAGATTATTTTCAGCACATGCAAAAATAACAGCACATTGCAAATTAGAAATTTCACTTTATTTAAGGGGCATTAAAAAAAATAAGCTGAGGAAATCCATGCTATTTTTCCCTCTATGCTCTTGAATGGAGATTCAAAACTTGCAAGCACCATTCCAGGGACTCCTAGCACTGCGCCCGAGAACTTTGAGAAGCCATGTGGAATGAAATAGGACTCCTGAAAGGTTCAGAGCACTAAGAACTTATGTTGAGAAAAAAATGAACTTATATTTAAGTCTGAAAGTATTGGTGAGTGTGTGGCTGTAGATTTGGGGCTGTTTTTCTCCTTTTTATGGCAGAAAATACAGAAGAAGGTGGATTGGTTTTTATCTATAGAGACCAGTGTTTAGGTCTTTAATTTAAACCTATTGTGTCTTAGGTTGTTTATCTGTCAGATAGTTAGTTACCCAAGGGAAAACTTAAAAACTTAAATGAGATCCTGAAAAAAGGCAATTAATGCAGTGCCTTAAAAGAATAAGAGGCACTTTAATAAATGGTGCTCGAAAAACTGGCTTGCCACCTGCCAAAGACTGAAAATAGATCCAAGCCTATCACCATGCATCAAACTCAAGTCAAAATGGATCGCAGATCTCAATATTAAACCAGAAACACTAAATCTATTGGAACAGAACGTAGGTGAAAACCTTGAAGACATAGGGGTAGGCAGAGAGTTCATGAACAAAAACCAAACTGCACATGAAATACTTCAAAGAATCAACAAGTGGGATCTCATCCTACTGAAAAGTTTCTGCACATCTAAAGAAATCACCAGCAGAGTAAAAAGAAAACCCACAAACTGGGAAAAAATTTTAGCTGATTGTCCCTCGGACAAAAGGCTTCTATCTAGAACATATAAAGAATTAAAAAAATCAGCCCCCCCCCAAATTCAAATACCCAATCCAAAAATGGGCAGCTGAGATGAACACACACTTCTCAGATAAAGAAATACAAATGGCAAATAAATGCATGAGAACATGTTCAACATCATCAATCATTCGAGAAATGCAAATTAAAACAACACTGAGATTCCATCTCACCCCGGTACGAATGGCTAGCATTAAGAAATCAACCAATAACAAATGCTGGCAAGGCTGTGGAGAAATAGGAACTCTTCTCCATTGCTGGTGGGAATGCACACTGGTGAAACCACTGTGGAAATCAGTTTGGAGATTCCTCAGCAAACTGGGTCTAGAGGTCCCATTCAACCCAGCTATTCCCCTTCTGGGTATTTTCCCAGAAGATCTGAAAACATCATATCACAGCGATATATGTGTATCCATGTTTATAGCAGCACAATTTGTAATTACTAAATTGTGGAAGCAACCCAAATGTCCACCCACTGAGGAATGGATAAAAAAATTGTGGTACTTTTCTATAATGGAATATTGCTCAGCTATAAAGAAAGATCAACTTGAGGCTTTTATAGGTAAATGGTCACAAGTAGAGACCATACTGATAAGTGAAATAAATCAGACCTGCATGTGTAAACATTGTATTGTCTCACTAGTGTAAGACCTGAAAGAGTGAATAAAAACTAGAAGGTTTGATAGACATTGTGAAATGAAAGGAAAATGCTCAAAAGAAAAGGGCAAGTGGGGTGTGGGAAAAGAGAAGCAAAAGGAGAAATTATGTAAGTATGTATACACAGGATAGTTAATATAGTTGAACTACTGTCTTCTATTTCTTTGCTGAAAGACACAGTTAATGATCCCTTGATTGATCATTATTACATGTCTCTATTTATTTTCATGACAAACCACTTTGAATATATCATTATGTAATACAACCAGCATTGTTAATTTCCAACCACTTTGTTTGTAACTCTGTATTGTTTGTTTTGTTCTTTTGCTATTTTGTAAATGGTTGTTTGTTAATGTTTTCCTTCTTGTATCTTTAAAATAAAAAAAAAAAAAGAAAAACAGGAGGCGTACTGGGTGTGGAGGTGAGCTTCTGTAATTCCAGCACTCAGAAGGCTGAACCAGGAGGATTGCCACAAGTTTCAGACCAGCATAAAGTACATAAGAAGACCTTGTTTCCAAAAACAAAAACAAAAAAAGAAAGAAGGAAGGAAGGGAGGGGCAGAGGGAGGGAGGGAAGGAAAGAGGGAATGAGGGAGGGAGGAAGGAAGAGAAGAAAGAAAGAAAGAAAGAAAGAAAGAAAGAAAGAAAGAAAGAAAGAAAGAAAGAAAGAAAGAAAGAGAAAGAAAGAAAAAGAAAATAAGAAGCATAACAAAACAGTGGGGGTGTTTTTCCTCTTTCTTTATCTCTCATGGTTGTTGAGGTCATATGCCGGCAATTAAGTCACACATTTTCTCATTGACAGAACCATCAGCCATGTGGGAGGACAATTGGTTACTTATTCTAAACTATTGAAATTTAAATGGCATTATACTAGCGTAGAGATCAAACAAAACTTGAGCTTTGACAATAATCTAGAAATTTCTTACACAAACATAAATGTTTCACATCTTTCTTCTTAATCTATTATTTATTTGGACCCTAAATCAGGTCAGTGCAATGATGAAATGTGCAAAACTTGAAGTCATCAATTAGAGTTTTGTAATATGTTCAAATTACAACTTTGGTTGCAATTTTTGCTAGGCAGAGTGGCAAGGAATTAACATGTGTGATTTGTATAAAGAAAGAACTGATCCTCAGAAAGACATAACAACAATGTTTCTATAGGACAACATTAGTAATTTTTAACATTACTCATAAGTTCAGCAGCAGAAATATTTTATGCTGGATTTACAGATAAAGAGAAAATTTGAAAGTGTTTATATGAAGATCAGTGTATTCCATCATGTGCTATCAATATATAAACATAAATACACTGCTCTCAGGTGAAGCTGACTACTTATCCATTGGCAGTCATGTGCTTGAACCGGCATCTGGGTATCACGATAGGATTGGTAGTGATTCTTAACTTACACAGAAGTCAAATATTATGCCATTTCTGAGGATTAGTTGAAGGAAGGGAAGAGCGAAACATTTAGCCCTAATTAGGAATTTATATTCACTATTTTCATTAGAAGGAGGATTATATCATGGTGTGGTACGCCAATGATAGTGATGTAACAGCTGAATTGCAGTATTTGCATTATTTCCTTCCTTAATTTTGGGTGTTGGGTATTTTGTCTCAGCAATGAGGGAAAAGAAACTAAGACAATGTCTTTTTTAATAAATGCAGTGTTTTCACTTTTCAGAGTTTTTTAGATGTTTAACCATATCTCATCTATATTTTAGGAATAAAAGTATGATGCAATTTCAATACAAAAGGGATTCTTGGAAGAGAAAAGTACGTATGCATTTGTATTTTGTTTTATAATAGGATTCTGGGAATTCATCAAAGAAGTTTGCTTTGGGCTGGTGAAGCGCTGTTTGCGTTGACCCTAGTGAAGCTTCCCATTAGAGTCAGCCTTGGGTCACAGTCCAGTCTGCATCTCATACCATGGCATCTGGAAGCCTACAGTATGAATTTCTTGGGTTTCATCTCCAGCCTTATCTACAAACTGTCTTTCAAATACTTAGCTAATTTTCCCTAAGTTTATCCCAGCTGGTCAGGAAACAAGAAGATAGAGACACTTTCTGTCATTTTCTACTTTGTTCATTAAGCTATCTATTTTAACATACCAAAGACCATTTCTTCTTCCACAAAATATAACAGATGTAAATACTGGCACATACAGTAAAGATGTTTGAACTTAGTACTGCACATGTTCATGTACAGTACGATAAAAACCACACAAAGTTAGCAAGGGACAATAACTTGCCTTCCAAGAAATATATGATTTCTAATGTACTCTAAGGATAGATTTAAAATCATAATTACCCTAGAACATGTTGGAATTATTTTTCAACTGGTGTTAAATTTCATCAGAGCTATAATTCCGATGGGTGCTATAAAATTTCTCAAGAAATATTTTTATTACTATTTAGCTTTACAGTTTTCAAATAGATATCCTAAAAGCATGGTAATATAACCATGTTTCTTTTCTGAGACCTATTGGTAAACGAACCATCAAAGAACATTTGACTTACCATAAATGCAGTTCTTCATGACCACCTTTACACATGTTGTACTTAGGAAACATTTTGCTAACTTTGTCTCCAAATCATCTCACAGAACTTATTTTGTAAGGATTACATTATTTTTTACAGGGGAAAAGGTCTGATCCAATTTATAGCTCTTTTCCTTTTAATCCTTGGTCTTTTTCCATATTTGGTTCTTTTAGTGCTTATAACACATTTTTCTTCTTTTTTAATCTGGGGAAACTAGCTTTGGCACACCATCTGTTTCATAGTGAAGTGCTTGTATTCAGCTTCCCAGATGGGTTGAATAAGAGAAAAAGGTTAAGTGATTTAACTTGAATTCATGCAGTGAGTCATCTGCCCTCAACTCGGGCATGACAAAGTGAAAGATTTTCAAGGTTTTTTCATTACATGAACTTGGAGATCACAGAACTTTCCAAAGAGTTTTTGTAAAGCTGGACAGGGTAGCATCTATCCTGAATATGGTGGGAGAACAATTTGGATTTCAAATTTATTTCTAACATATAACATTTAATGTAAGAATTAAACGTTTGCTTTTGACAGGAAATGAAAACTGGATTTTTTCATATCATTGCCTCCCAGCTGATATTCTAATCCTTTTTTTCTCTACATTCTAACATATCTTTTAAACTGGTCTCATATTAATTTCATAACAACACTCCTTTTTTCTGTTTGCCAAGGAGTAGGCAGTTTCTTCCTACCAGCCGTGCACAGGCTGTCAGCCCTCCAAGGAGTGCCTGAGATCCAAGTTCTTCAGTGTTTCCCTAGTGTGAAGGTTAGTGCTTCAATTCAATTCCATAGTTTGGATAGCAAAACACAGCCCTTACACAAGAGCATTCAGGTAGCAGAAGATGCCCACGTGATCATTAAATACACTGCATTTTAATAAGAACAGCACAGCATTCATTTAACTAAGCTTTCTTTCAGGGCAGAGTTCAAATTTTGATACTGTGATGAGGTTCAAAAGAATTAGAGATGGTGCTCACTTTGTGGGATTTGATATCTTGTAACTACAAGAACTTATTTCTCTTAAAACTAAAGCATCTTTACTTAGGGCAGAAATTTTGTTTATTAATAACTCAACTTCTATAATAATCAAGTTAATAAAAATCTGATGAGTGAATTTTTAATCTGAATTAATTTTTTAGCAACTGATTTCCTTACGTACTCTCCCGAGGAGTGGATGTTTGTGTCCCTCCAAAATTCGTGTTGAAATCTTAAGCCCCAATTTGGAGATATTAGATTGCCTTTGGCAGGAATTAGGTCAAAAGGGTGGCGCCCTCATGAGTGATCCTATAAAAGGCACAAGAAAACTTGCTTCTTCTCTTTCTTCTTTCTACCATACACAGATATAACGAGAAGACAGCCATTTACAAACCAGAAGCGTGTCTTCACCAGACATATGTTGTGCCAGCACCTGGATAATCAACTCCTCCTTTTCAATATGGTCAAACACAGCAAGTCTCTCGACCTTTTATTCCTTATGGAAAGATGTCTCATTCTCTTAGTTTATCAGGAAGTTATTTGTCTTATTTTGTAAGTACATGGACATATTTTAGTATCATATATTTGAAGCAATAGTAATTCAACAGCTTTTGGATTATTTGAATTTAAGCTTCAAAAAAGCAAAACAACTTGAGCATACAGAGTTTATGTATCTAAGGATAATATATTAGATATATAAATCTAACACTGTGCCTGAGTTATAATTTAATGGTTGTTTTTTAACTTCACAAGAAATGTAAACAATGATTTGATCCATGTAGAAAAGTACTTTGAGTTTTATATGAGACATGCTACTAACAAAAAAAAAGAAATTTGGAATTTTCAACTTTAGTTTTGTCCACATGAGGTTTCAGATGTACTTACCTATCTCTTCACCAACTATTAACTTTAAGTCTAATTTTTTGCTCAATTTCTAACTTTCCCACTAGACTGTAAATTCTTGAGGGCAAAAATGATCTCTGCTTATTCTTTTTTTTTTTTTTTTTTTTTTTGGTTTTTCTCCGGTACCAGGAACCGAACTCACGACCTTGCGCTTGCCAGGCAGGCACTTTTGCCGCTGAGCTAAATCCCCAGCCCCGATCTCTGCTTATTCTGTGCTACCTCTGCAGTCCCTAGGTCATTTTCTGTAACATGGTAGTAATATATTGCTGAACTGAATTGCACTGAAAGTCATCTGCCTTCCATCTTAGGACCTCACAGATTATAGAGAGCCAACATTTAAACCAATAATTTTAATCAAAGTAAGTATTTTCATTCCTGTATGGCAAATACAGCTGTAGGGTTGTAAAGGAATTCACTAAGGAAGCAATATGTGGCCTGGGTTTTGCTGGGTGATTGGGCCCATCCATGTAAGTGGAGGGGTAGGCAAAATATTCCAGGCTAAAGGAGACTTGATTTTCATGAAAAAGAGAACTTCTTTATCTTATTCTCTTCCTCACCTAGCCTAAGAGTTGCAAAATGTTGCATACTTTTCTTTCAATCGCATACAATTCAGAAAGATGCCAGCACGACCAGATGGATGGCTTTCAGATTCACGCTTTGGAAACACATGGTGGTTTTCTGAGGCAATTGTATACTATTTCTTTTAAAATAGCAGAAAGCATATGGAATAGGATTGGATCTGTCAGCTACTATCAAAAGAATAGTGAAGCTTTTAAAATAAATCAAAATCTACAAAATGATAAAATTTTTATCATATTTTGAAATTCTAAAGTTTTACACTTTTAGATATCTTTATGCATGAAAAGAAAAATATCAACCTTTTCATAGACTAACCCGCAATCCCTGGTACGAGTGCCAACTCTGAGGCAAAAGAAGAGACAAGGTCAATGCAATGAGAGAGTCTAGAGGAATTCAGTTGATCAACAGTTGAGGATTTCCACTCTTTACATGTGGTACAAATTTCATTTTCCAAGAAAAGCATGTGTAGAACAGTTTGTGTTCTTTCCTGCGAGGTCTCCATGCTCTTTTCTTAACATAAACATATAAACAAACAAACAATGATATCAAATTTATACGTGTAAAAAGACCTGATTTAGTTTAAGTAAGTTAGGCATTGTGGCTGTCTGTTGCAGACTTATAACAGCTCTGTGTAAAGGCATCTCCCCCTATATCCTTTCAGTTCCTTTCCACAAGCACAGAGCCGGGTGGTTTCCCACCAGTTCTAACCACAGTGCTTTCATGAATGAATTTTCTAACCAGGTCAAATCTTCCTAATGCTAGACTTATAACTCTACCATACTCTATGTTTTCTATGGCAATCTGTCTTTCCCCAAATTATTATTATGGGATTTGGAATGATTACACTTCAAGGAGAATGATTTCATAGGGCAGAACCCAAGGACTTAAAGGAGCTTTAGATAGCAAACCTCTATTTTAAGAAAATATTTTTTCTTCAAGGTGGATGACTTCCTTTGCCTTTTATCCTCAGAGGGTCCTTGATCCCAGATAAAGTAAATGGTCTGCTGGTGGCTTTGAAGTCATCTGCCATCCTTTCTAATGCAGGAATGCACATTATTCTTTTTGACCTCCTCAAGCATACTGCTCTGTTTCCGAAATCTGTTACATGCCAATGTCAGGTTTTCAATGTTAATCTTGGAATGGTGATATAAAAATAGTATTACTTTTCCATTCACAATTGTTGATTTCTGAAAAAGGTGCTATGAGGCATTACAAGATAATTCAAATATATATCATCATGTGAAGCTGTTAAAGGAATTGAGATATATAAATAACTGTAAAATAAAGAATAAAACAACAAGCACCATGATAAAGGTACAAATGAATTATTATGTGATTTTAGAAGAGCAATAATAGGTAGTTGCAGATGTTTAATAGTCATAGAACATGGCAATTTTTCTTTTCAGAGTGTTGGAAAAATCCCTGACACAGGCAAAATATTTTAGTCCAAGTCAGTGTGTCAAAGATGCACAGCTAGCATGTGAGGTTTTACATTTCTACATGAAGCTATATTGTCATTGTCATTGTCATCATCTTAGCTTATTCTCAACTGCTCCTTACATTTTACCATAATGACTGGTAAAGGCAGAAAATGTTTAAAAATCAAGTGTTTTTATTTTTTATAGTTTTTCAAATGAAATCACATGCACTTCAGATCCTATTTTTAGGTAATTTAGAGTCCATAAGAACTATTTTTAACAGTTTTAATATTGGTCTGAACTCTAGAGTCCCAATGTTTTCAACATAGAAATAATGTAGTTGGAAATAATATAGTTCCATTTACATTTTCAAATCTTTAAATTCTAAACTCAAAAAGTGCAAAATCTGGCATCCTTGGATGCTCTTATCATAATATAACTTAAAAATATTAAAAACATGTTTAGTTGTTAGTAATTTCTTTCTGCCATATTGGGGCAATTTGAGATAAGTCCTGAAGCAGGAAGAAATAGAAAATAAGCAGAATTATTTTCAAATGAGTCAAGAAAATAGCTAGGGAAATGGGCTTTGAGTCTGAATAACCAAGTTTTGAAAGAAATGGAAAAAACAAAGCCCGAAGGTCAGCAGCCAAAAGCAAAGTGTTTGATGGGCAAACTAAGAAAATAATTCAGAAAAGGAGATCTAGAGTTGCTCTCCTCACACCATGTCTGGTTCATTGCTGGAGCAGACATGGTAACTTGCAGGAGCGGCGATTTTTGTTTAATTCCTGAACATGTACATGAGTAGTTTTACCACTAAATATTTGTGTGAGAAATATTTGTCATCACCCAGACCAATTCTTTTTCAAACTCTGCAGCAAATTTTACAAAATAATGAATGGTCATCAAGGAGGGGGCCTAGGCTACAGTAGCTGTTGTACTTTTGCCAGATGCTTTACAGGTACCTCCGGATGTAGAGAGACAGGACAGAGGGGAAGTAAAAAGCATCAAGATGTGATATGTATGTGTGCCATTACCCACAGTGAATATATTCGTTACGTGTCACAAACATATAATAATAAACATTTTTTAAAGGTATTACTCCCATTTCTTGGGTTTCCAAATCAAGTCATAATGATTAGAGAATTTGCTAAATCACTGATATTTTCCAAAAAATAAATTAATATTAGCTTAGTGAAAACTTTATATCTAAATTTCAGCATAAAACACGCTTCACAAATAACACATAAAAAGGAAAAAAGAGAAGGTTTTAAACTCTAAATTTCTAGTGACTGTGCTAAAAAAAACAGTTCACAGATGGGTATTCTAGATTGTATGCAAAATGAAATATCATAAACACATACTAATAAATTGTTTACTGTAAGCAATTTTTAATTATCTGGGAAACAGAGGAATTTATGTTCAATAAATTTACTTTAACTTCAGTGGTTTCTTTGCTAAGCATTCTGGTTTTGACCAGTGATGTCACATTCTATAGGTTTAAACTCCCATCCTAACGTATGACCAGAAAGTGGAGTCTCTTTGTTTCCAAATTTACGGGCTTTTAGGTGGCAACAAGTGAAAAGTAGTGCTAGGACTATAGCTCAGTGGAATCTTGACTGCTTGGTGAGCATGAGGTCCCTAGTTTGATTCCCGGTACAAAAAATATATATTATACTATATTACATTAGGTTATATTGTATTATATTACATTATGCTATATTATATATTAAGTAAAATGAGCAATTTATTAACAGAAGAGTTAATACTGACTTCCGGAGAGATGGTAGTTGAGTCTTTTCTTTTGTTCCATCCACCTGAGCTTCCCCAAGTCACTCAAGGATTTACAGGAAAGTTCTCACTCCTTTTTTTTTTTTTCTGGTATCAGGAATCGAACTCATGACCTCGCGCTTGCCAGGCAGGCAATGTGTCGCTGAGCTAAATCCCCAGCCCCAAAGTCCTCACTTCTGCTCCTCTGCTACAGAGCTTCTTGTGCTGGGATAGAGCTTTCCACAGCAGCCATTGTCCGTCTGTGCCTGAGCATCTCTGACGTCTACAAATTTGTCTCCTCCTGTGCTGCCACACGGTTGCTGAGTCTCTCATCTAGGAAGTTACCTCGTGCTGAGATGTAAAGTCAGTTTGGATCTCACTTAGTAGATTGTGAATCCTTTGGGAACCAAATATATTTCACTTTCTTATCTCCAAAACTTTTAGGACAATGCCTGGAAAACTATAATTTCTTTTTTTAAAAAAATGGGATTGTTAAAGAGAAGGAAGTTTTTATTAACTAGGTTTTAAGCATTAGCCAACAGCATTGCTAGCTAGGGTATTACATGGGAGAAAAAACTGGCTTCCTCTTGCTGGCCCCCCACCCCTAGCCTCATGATGTGAGCTTATGGAATTTCCCACAAACCTTTGTTGGCCTAAGATACTAGCTTTGTCTCTTTTGAGTGCAGAGTTACATCAGTCTAACCCCCCCAAAATAAATAAAGTTCACTAATTTCTTCATCACTTTTTGTTGCTGGGGTGGATGATGTGACATCCACAAATGAAAGAAGAAGACGTTCATTTTGGCTCAGTTTCACAAGGTCCAGTTCATATTTAGAAGGCTCCTATGGTGGTAGGATCTAGTGGGGGAAAAGCTGCTGATGTCTTGGTGGCCAGGGAAGGAGCTGGAAAGAGAGGCACACAGTTCCAGGTCATGTCCCCAGTGACCCCCATTTGCAACCAGGCTGTATGATCCAACAGTACACTCAGCCTCTCAGCTCACTGGTAGATGAATCCACCCATGATCCAGCCATCCCCTAAAAGCTCCACCTCTGAGTACAAGAGAGTTTGGTGGAACATTCTGGATCCAAACCACAACAAATATGTTACTTGTTACTGAGACATGCGCATTTACCTTTCTCAGCCCAAATTTCTGACTTGGAGCATCCTTTGATCACAGTGAGCCTACCACATGATAGATACTTAGATTCTCTTTACTAGCAAGACTGGCTTTAATAGGAAGGGCAGCACATTACTATAATTTAAGTTTAAACTGCATGGTTTCCAGTAACTCAACTAGTCTCTTAGGATTATTTCCAAGGAGACACTATCAATTATGGTTTGAAGAAAAAATATTTCCACGGAGAAAGAACTTTTATAGGATTTTAAAATTTACTCATTTGATTTCTTTTAGCACAATTTTCTATCTAAATTAATGGTGTTTGGGGGCTGGGGATTTAGCTCAGCGGCAAAAGCGCCTGCCTGGCAAGCGCAAGGTCGTGAGTTCGGTTCCCAGTACCGGAGAAAAACCAAAAAAATAAATAAATAAATAAATAAATAAATAAATGGTGTTTGTCTTTCCCTGCTTGTTGCTTAACTAAGATTTTGCTTTCTTTGAGGAAGTGCTCACTAACCATATCTACTGATGTGGAGAGTAAGCATCTTTCCAACATAAGCAGTACTTTTATTTCCAGACAAATGAAAAATTATAAGAAAAGTTTTAAGCAGGAAGACAAGAACAACCTGGGAAAGGGTGGTCCAGTTTTGGACTTTATTTCTGCTCCTGAGTCTTCTCTGTAGCTTGGATCAGAATGTTTATGACATAAGGAACTGAAGCAGGTCTGCAGCTACTGTAGAAATAGCACTCCCAACCTCCCCTTGAGTATTAGTGTAGAAGGACTCTGCCCTGGTAACTGACGCCTTGTGCTACCACATAGGCCCTGTTAAAATAAAGACTCACTTTGGTGTTCAAAAAAAAAAGACACAAAACATCTAAATTTTTAAAAATCATTATAAGTTGGTTATATTGATGGACATACAATTTTAATCACAAATTTACCTAAATATATATTTAAGTAATATCCAATTAATGGCCCATACCGAAGAACAATGGCTTTAGCAAGGACTTGGTGATATGTTTAGTAAATGTCCTCCATGCCATCAAGAGTTGCTGTCACTCTCAGTGTGTAGCTTGAAAAAAAGTCTGAGCTCCGCCTCACCCTCCACATCCCCTGTCCTTTGTTCACCTGAGGGGTTATGATTAAGCTTTACTAGAGGAGAGATCAACCTGATCTTCCCCGGTTTCTACTATAGGAACCTCCCACCAACAGAAATTATCTTTCCAAGATAATTATTATAATCTGAAATGTGCCCATAAAATCCATATATCACAGCCCTTATTCTCCTATTTGTAGATAGGGACCCTAAGCTCATAAAAGTAGAACATTTGCTGGGGAGATAGCTCAGTGGCATAAGCACCTGCCTGACAAGTGCAAGGTCCTGAGTTCGATTCCCAGTACCACACACACACAAAAAAGAGTAGCACTGTTACCTAGTAGGAATGGGATCCTTATAAGAAACAGAAAAGACACCAGCACTGGGCACTGAGAGAAAGGTCATGCAAGGACACAGAAAGGAGACTGTAGCTAGAACTTATCTCTAGATAAATAGAGACCTACGGGGTTAGGGGATGTAGCTCAGTGCAAAAACCCCAAGTTCAATACCCAGTAAACTCAACTAACTGTTTAGATGTTAACAATAACAACTTACACTATCTGCGAACAATATGTGTGATGTGTCATCTTCATGGACTTAGTGAGCAGCAAGGCCCGATGGTGATGTCTAACGGGCCAGTCCAGCAGATGGAAGCAAGTGAGTGCCGTGGACCCCCATGCTGTGGCGGCTCTTTGCTCCTTCAGTTCTCGTGACCATAAGGAATTCTGTCTTTGTGCAGTGACTGCCTAGTCAGAGACAACCTTTGAACTTTGAAAGAGATCTTTCTGCTAGAAAAGGGGCTACAGTTGCAAATATGAGAATAGACAGTTGCAAATATGAGAATAGTGCAAAATGTTACTGAGAATGAAAATGTGATTCAGCAGAAACCCAGGAAGGAGTGTGCCCAGACCTTCCAGTGTTTGGGAATTTGGGAATTGATACGGTTTCCAGACTTATTCCTGGAATGGCAAGGATCTCGCTGAGGCTTATCTGACCAGTCAGCTAGCTTTGATGCTCCATAGTTGAGCTCCTTTCTCTCGTATGAGACTCACTGCTTCTAACTGAGAGTTTGGCAAAATTTATAGGTGGAAAACCCAAACTGCTTTAAGACATACTCATTCTTCATCCATTTTACATTTGAAGTTTTTCATTCTAAAAGCAAAAACAGCATAAAATTTAGATTCAAGTATTCTAACAGTAAACATAGAATTTTCTTTTAGAGAAATAATACGATTATACTAGGGTAGATTTCTTTGTGAAGACACTGTTCTATTGTTCTCAGTGATTCTATGGCCTTCTGGTGAGGCTCTAGGCTAATGTTACAAAGGAACACTTGCAGCAAGCTTTTTCCTAAAACAACAAGTAGTGAGTCTATGCATTATGAAATATTTAACAGTGGAAAATAAAAAATGCGGACATACTGAGTTTAGAAAGTAACAGGATGTGTGTATAAGGACTCATTTGCCTATGTTCAGAGTAACTATGGGTCAAGACAACAAAGAAACTTCTCTTGTTCCTAAAAATCATCACAAGCCGTTCACTGCCTAGCATTCTGACAGTGTCAAGTAAATCAATTAGTGGGTGTCAGTTCATCAATAGAATGGGTAGATGTTAACATTCTTTATGGGGCTGGAAGGAGGTAGGCATATATATGAAATGGAAGTTCACATTTAGCTGAAAGACAGAAGAAAGTTAGTTTCACAGCTGAAGAAGTAAATTTAAATTCTTCTTTGTCATGGTAGGACTGTTTTTGGCTGGGCATTCCTATTGGAACTCTTACACAAAGCCTAGAAGTTTCCCCAACACTAGAAAGTGTAGTGTTTGCTTAATCTCTAAAGCATTGGAATATTCAAAACCAAATTATACATTATTGACTTTTTCTTTTCACATAGCTATGAATTTAACTTAAATTTCTTCAGCTAGGAAGAAGCATCCCATAAACAACTAAAAGTAGAACAATTTTGAAATTAACAATAAGAGTGATGGATTATCAAACTGTGGGTGTATTTAGATCTTTCTGGGCTCAAACTGGGAAGAGTTGCCCTCTTAAAGTACCACTTGACTCATCTATATTTCTTTGTGGTATTACATTGCAGCTTATTCTAGAGAATTTAAAAAATTTTTAATATCTCAAGACAAAGCCATCTATATTGGAAAGAGATTGTTTTTGCCTTCATATAGAGCACAGGCACAGAAATTTTGCCACAAGATTCTTTTCTCCTTTCTGATGGATTTCACATAAATGGAGTTTAACCAGTTTAGTTTCCTAGGTGGAATAATCACTCACGTTGAAATACGGTTTGGAGTGTCATGGAGCGGACTAGAGCCTGATTGGTTTTAATTATGTACATGCTTATCATTCAAAAAGAGAAGAAAAAAAGGGAGGGAGGAAAAAAGTCATATGAAATTATGAAAATCCAAAGCTCTGGATAATTTCACATATTTTAATGTCGTCTTTTCAGACCATGCTTGGATTTCTAAACAGCCCCTAATCTGACACCTCACTTGAGTTACAGACAGCTGCATTCCTTAAAACCAGTGACAGTCACAGTGAAAAAGGAAAGATTCTCAGGAGGAAGTAGCTGTCAAGGATGGCTAGACTAGAAATTTTACTTATCTTGACAGCGGTTTTGACTGTAATGGATTAACCCCAGGATTACTGTTTGCTTACTTTCGCCTTTTTCTACCTCTCCTTTTAAAAGCAAATATCTGAATGGTGATAATGTTGTTTTTATGTCTGGTTTTGGTTGTCACAACTGGGGGGCTGGGGGTGCTTGTGGCATCAAGTGAAAGAAAGTTGGGAATGATACTAAATATCTTATGATGCACAAGAAAGCCTCCCCTAAAAAGAATTACACTATCTGATTTAACATGAAAACAGCACCACAGCTGAAGACTTCTGAGTGAGCCCTGCCTTACTAATACCAGAGTGCGTGTGTGAACTAAGAGCGATGCTTATGCTGTGATGTAATACAATGCCTCAATTTGTGATTTTGTCCTATAATTTAACCTTGAAAGATAAAGTAAATTGCCAATATATCATTCTGTAGATTAAATATCCTTTTGTGCTTAAAATCTTAACTTCCTGAGTAATAAGTGTAGTTAACTAAGGCAGGTGGCAAGTAAGTGAAAATTACTTTTTGCCGTTAGATAATAGTAATTTGCAGCTAAGGAAGTCATTCTCAACTCTACTGCACATTCTAATTACCTGTGGAGAGTTTGAAAAGTACTGGTGCCAGGACTGCGCTTCCTGGAGATGCTGGTATAATTGGTCCATTTGGCCCTGGGCTTAGATGTCTTTTGAATTTACCATGTAGTCCTAATGTCCAGCCAAGACTGAAAGCCACTGATTCTAGCCTGTGGGCACCATTGCAATGCCAACAGGTTGAAACATTTATTTCACAGTCCAGACTCATTTTGGTAATTAGCTAGGTCAATAAAACAGTTTCAAGAGTTCACCTTTATATTATAATCTTATCATTTTCCTTTAGAGGAATGAAGGTCACAGTGAACTCCAGTATCAATTTAATGTATATCCGTGCCTCCATCCTGTCCCAAGGACTTCCATAGAGACTCTCTGAATCTAAAAGCCAACTATGAATGCTTGGTGGTCATACTATAGCAGTCTTCCATGTATGGGTATCTTTTATTTTTTGCATTATTCTTTCTACACAACTTGAAGTAGGGGTGGAACTAGTCCAGCTTTTCTTCTAACAGCTATTTCCAATAGTACCTTTCAACAGGGAAGATAGGCAGTTATTTAAAATGAAAACCTAAGGGGAAAAATATCTTTAAGGGCCAATGTTTCTTCTTCTCTTCACATAATCTCCTGAAGTGAAAGGAATGCCTCTTCCTCTTTCCTCTGCTTCCCTCCTTCCAAATGCCAGCCTCTAGACTGAATCTGAACACTAGACATGGGTAGGTACTTCACAAACTTGGAAGATACCATGAAGCAACACTGACTTGTTGTAGGGTCAGGTCCTTGCCCTGGAGGGAAGTTATGGTTTAGCCTTGAAATCATGTAAACAAAATTTAATTTAAGGGAGAAAATCTGAATGAATTAATATTTTCAAAAATATTATTTCTGTAACAGTAACATATATATGTATACACACACACACACACACAAATGCTGAGTTGGTCAAACACAAGAAATATAGGCAAACATACTTAGTATTTGTTCAATATGAATCCTTGGACAAGTCAAGGTATCCAGTGATAGTTTTTTTACTTGAAGCAGGATTTATATCAAACAAAAGAAAGGCATATGCAAATCTGATGCAAAGCAATACAAAAATCTTACTCATTCCCGATAGCCCAAGAAAGCGTGGCTAGTAATTCAGGGTATTGTGTCAAGGCTCTCGGCCAACTCAGGGTTTACCAAGAGTTGAGGAAGTCAATAACCCAAACCAAAGAAATCATTTAGGTTTCCAATATCTGGCTCACTTGCTTCATTTTATATCCTCCATTAATTTTAAGACAATGCTCAATGGGGACACAACTGAGAACTTTATGAGATATGGAATCACATAGAGAAATACATGTTGAATGTCATCAGGTATTTTTTTATTCCTTCAAGTAGCTATGTTCATTATAATTTATGGACTACTCAAAGAGAAGAAGTCAGTAGAGAACATAGAACTGCAGAGGCTAAAGAGATCTGAGAAAGTGCTCACCTGTACAGATTTAGCTGTCATATCCAAAACACAAAAATGATTATCTTAGCTCATTTTCAAGACCTAGGAAAAAGAACATACAACCTCTCCAATGACACCTCAATGACCTTTGTAACATAATTTAATTGGGTCCTTTTCTTAATGAGCCATTATCTACCTTTGATATACAATAAATGAGAGGGTTAGAAAATAACTCCAACTGTCAGAGAATAATATAATCGATTATAAAATGAAAGTTTTGGAGTCAGATCTGAGATTAAATAGAAGTTTTAGCACTTCCTTCCTAGCTGTTACTTTTGGCAAGTTTTAAAACTTCAGAACGTTTACAATACACAACTGGAAAGAGGAACAATGGCATGTTTACCACGCAGCATGGCTGTGAAATTACAAACAAGACACCTGGTACCAACTTGGCCACTGAGCTGGTCTTCAGTTAATAGGAGCTGCTACTGTGATTCCTACTGCATTCTTCCTTTTCCTTCATGGGTTATTTCATTAGCTTCTCTTGCAAATGAAGAAATGCTTCCTATGTCCTCTGATCCAGTAACAAAAACAGGATTTGCCCATGAAGTAGACTGGGTCAACAAGGAGCAAGAGCAATAGTGGGAGACTTGGAAAGGCTAAAGAAGGTGAGAGGTTGCGGGGCACCTCGGAGTGGAGTACTAAATCTGTGTCCGTGCTTAGTCCTTGGCTTTCTTGGCCCACTCTACCAAGAAACACTTGCACAATTTTTAGAACCTCTGAAAAGTTCCAATTTTGAATGGTCAGGAGACAAAAATAATATCTTTATTGTGTTTGTCTTCAGAATTTGTTTTAGAATTCTTCCCTAAGATTAGATTTCACTCTTGAGTTTCTGTGTTGCTTACTAGACTAGAAGAACTATCTTTGGTACAGGATGAATAATTCCCCTTTGTGATGGATCAAATTTGAAATGTCTGCCTTTTCAGCCTTCTCTAGTGACAGAAAGTGACTTGATTAATTTAGAAAAGTAAATAATAATATTTACCCCAAAGGGTTGTGGCAATGTTTAAATATTTAAGTGTATGTAAATCCCGGCATGTACAATGTGTTGCATAAATGCTACTTTATTTTTATCTTTCCATGGGGCTGATTCAACATATTTTGTGAAACATTTGTTGTTACTAACTACAAATGTTTTGAAGGTAAAGAATAAAATAAGCCAAAGAAATATTAGTACTTCTTTGAATCTATAGTCCAAATTGTTGGTTTCTTTGTCTTGCACGCTTGCTTATAATTTACAGGTGTCATTAACTTAAAATCTCTTAGGAGAAGCATGAAGGTGAAATTTAGTAGTTTACAAGTCTAATATGCTTCACTGTATGGGGCTCGCTGCCTCAGAAAGTTCTGAGTAAGTAACTAAATGTTTGGAAGCCTATTAAGATTTGGTTTGGATTCTGCATGAAAGAAGCCACTTTCAAAACTACCAAAACTTTCTAAATTATGTCTACTTGGGGCCAAGGAAAAGAATTTAGGTAAATCTGGACATCATCCTAAAAGAAAACTATTTTGTCTTTTTTAAAATAAGGATCAAAATGAAAATCATTTTAGAGGAATTCTATGTCCTAAATTTTACTGTATTTTTAATTGACAAATGCTATTTCTGTATTTCATCAATATTATATATTTATGTTTATTGTATATATTTATGAGACACAAGGTCATGTTTAGATACATGTATGCATTGTGATATGATCAAATCAGATCAATTCACATATCTGTCACCTCAATTTTTTTGTTTTTTTTTTTTTTGTTTTTTTGGTTTTTTTTTTTTACCGGGAATCAAACTCACGACCTCACACTTGCCAGATAGGCGCTGTGCTGCTGAGCTAAATCCCTAGCCCCTCACCTCAAATATTTATCATTCCTATGTTGTAAGAATATTTAAAACCCTCTTTTAATTATTTTGAAATGTACAAAAGCTTAGTAATTCTAGTCATCCTGCTGTGCCATAGAATAAGGGGGCGGCCAGGGAACTATCATTCAATAGGCACAAAGTCAGATAGGAAGAATAAGTCCGAGGGGAAATCAATCTGGAAACAAGCTCAAGCAGAAGCTTCACCAGCTCTGCACCAGCAGACTGATTACCACAACATTTAACTCTCAGTGAGCATTGTTCTGTCTGACTCCAGAATTCAAATTTGATATTGTGAGTACATTCAGTGCCGTATTTTTTGCAAACACCTGCAACATACCTGTTATTTTTGACTAAATAAGAAATCAGCAGGGGCACTGGTGGGGAAACACAGTGGAATCACACTGGAGAATGTATAATGACCCTGGGCCTCACTGGGAGAAAATGTGCGCAGTTTCTGAACCCAGAAAAAGTTAGTGATCATCAGCAGGAGTTCCAGACCTCCCATATAAACAAAATGCATCCACATGCAGGTACCATAGGTGGAATGCGGGGGATGTGAGAGCTGTAATTATCATAACTTCATGTTTTGACCCTTTGTGATTGCTAAACATGGTTAATCAAGTTAATCAATAAGAGCTTAGCATTTGGGAAGAACATCAACAGGATTAGTGCATTATAAGGCCAACAGATGAGGAGCGACTCTTCTGTAGTTCCATAGAAAATTCAATTGCCAGAATATTTATTGTAAATATAAAAGTTAATGAGTTAACCATGAACATAGAATAGAATTTCCTCCTTAAATTATTAGAAATAGATCTTGATTTTTTTTTTTTTTTTGCTACCAAAAATCGAACTCAAGACCTTGCACTTGCCAGGGAGGCCCTGTGTCACTGAGCTAAATCCCTAGCCCTAATGATTTAAATAAATAGATATACCTGAAACATAAAGCAAATGTTGCTTTTTAGCATGAATATATACCTGCTCTAAAAGCTTCCCTATGTCAATGAAAGTTGCAAAATAAGTGTTTTACAGCTTTAAAAATATATATATGAGAAGACTGGATAACAGGAGGGGGCCATGACTATGCTAAAACACTGGCTGAAAATAGCAAGAAACAAAATTCTACATATGGCTAAAATCTCAATATTCTATTTTAAAAAGATGTTAGAAAAGGCCTGGAAGAAAATATACTAAAGTATTCTTAATGCTTGCCTTCCGAACTGTGGTGTCATAGTTGAAATTTTTCAGCGTTACATTTCTGTTCCTGTATTTCGTATAATCCACATGTTTTATTTTTATAATCCTTGTGGGGGAATAAAATGAAATTTCTATGAAGTCATAATATAGGAAGATGCATATTTCTATTTCATTAGAGATGACATTTACATACCAAGAATCTGGCAGCTTCCTGTTTCTTTTTACTCTTTAAATTACTCTAATCATGCTGGGATATTGTTTATTTATTCTTAATCTCAGTGCGGATTTTCTTTTGAAACAAGCTCTATTTTTTTTTCTTAAAACAGTGTTTGTGCTTTTTCTGGAATCCAAGTTAAATGCCTCCACCACACTGATTTCAAAGGCCGCAGAAAAACAGCCTCAATCGAGCTCCCAGCCTGTACAGTCACTGTGACTTTAAGAGTAGCATCCCGCCTCCCCCTCACACCCACATACTTGTCCTCTCTTTGCACAGCAAGTGCCAAGCAGTGACATCTACTATAGTTTCTAGGACACGATGGTCTCTGCTGTACAGGGAAAAAAAAGGGAGAAAGAGCTAGAGCAAGAAGGCAGGTGGTGAGGGAGAGCTAGCACAAATCCAGCTACGTTCCCAGAGGACAAGTCACTTCCTCGTAGTAATCCTGAGATGCTGTTTATGGCTGTTCTGCTGATAGGAAACCCGGCTCCATTTCTCAGTCCTCAGAGCTGCAGGACGCAGCCTCCCCCCTGGCTGTCCATTAATCATGAGAGGCTGTTACGAAGTGTACACAGAGAGGGAGTCTTGCCTCTGAGTGGCCTCTAGCTGTCTCCAGCTCAATGAAATGACCCTGTGTGAAAACTTGTTTTATGAGAGATTGGTTTATTTGTAACTAAACTACTTCCTCCGTTATTTGATAAGCTCAAATATTTGCTACTGATAGTCTGAGAGGGTCACATTTATTATCCTGTTTCAGTGGTTGCCTCACTCTTTTGGAGCCGACTTTGTTAACCCTTTCCGGGGCAGCAGTAGCTCTTAGTGCACCAGCTCTATTTTCTTTCAGCGAAGTTACTAGCACCTTTCAGGCAGTCAGCATTGTTTCTACCTGAGTATGACACCTGAAGCAGAGAAGACATTCAGTTCCAAACAAGACAGGCAACTCTAGAAACAGATAAAAGTCCCCGGAGGTTTTTAAGCCACGAGAAAAAGAAAAGAAAGTTATTCTCACGGACATAAGTCCAAGACAGCTCTGCACGTAGCTGTGTTTGTGAAATCGCAGTTAAAATATGACTGTCTGTAGATTCTTAGACCCCAGATATTACTTATCCAGGGCATGCTCTCTCTAAATCCTGGGGCATTCTGCATTCTGACACTCTGCCTGCTGGAGGCTGGGCTCATTTGCATTTGACAGAACTTGATTTCCTGCTTCCACAGAAGGGGGTTGGCGGTGAAAGGCTTTGCAGTAACCCCTCAGAGGGCTCAAAGGG
The DNA here is from genome assembly GCF_000276665.1 of Chinchilla lanigera. Lineage (NCBI taxonomy): Eukaryota > Metazoa > Chordata > Mammalia > Rodentia > Chinchillidae > Chinchilla > Chinchilla lanigera. The sequence goes on along the minus strand of NW_004955404.1, from coordinate 27,525,689 downwards.
CTTTCTGGACATATAAAACTATGTTTCCAAGAATTAAATGAACCAGAATGAGGCAGATTTCATTTGAAATGAAAAGAAATACAGGCTCTGTTACATGCAACACTTTTGGAAAACCTAAATTGAAATATCTCTCTTGACAAACCCACATTGGGACTGTTTTCCTGTTCTTTCCCTCTCCCGTCAGCTACACAGAGCTCCCAGTGAATGCAGAAGAGGCTAAGGAAATAACCACTTATGTGTGGCAAAATGTTCCAGCCTTACCGATTTTCCCAAAGTCATTAGACCCACCGAAATGCTTTCCACCGGCCAGATCCACACCTCCTTCGTCAGAGTTTCCACAGTTCTCCAGCCCCCGAGTATGGTCCATTTGTATTTCCTAAGACAGCCCGTCATTTGTAGCTGAAAAAGAGATCTGAGTTTATGCTCTAAGCTAGAGATCTCCTTGACTATCAACCAGAAATGGAAAAAAAGAGGAATTTTGTCTCTAACTTGTTTCAGAGTCTGAATGTGAACATTATATCCCCTTCTCCAGATGGTGGGCAGCTACACTGCAAGCGTACACAGACGTGAGTCGCGGCAGAGGAGGGCCAGGAAGTCTGCTTCCCCAGCATGGTGACTGGGAAGGGGTGAAAGGTTATTTGCATGTCTATCCCCTCTGGTCTTTCTTAGGCCCATCTCTCACAGGTGGCTTCTCTGTATCACACTGCTTATCAATAAAACAAAATTGGCCTGAGTTATTCCCTGAACTATAATCATCTGCCATAGGTTGATGTTTAGAGATAGCTAATACTATAGACTAAGTAGATTTTTGTCCTTTAGTTTTCCCATGCCTTTTTACTTCTGGGCTTTTTTTTTTTTTTTAATTGTAAAATATATCACGTAAGATTGATTTTCTTAGACCATTTTTAAGTGTGTAGTGCAGTATTGCTAACTATAAGTACATTGTTATACAGCAAATCTCTAGAATTTTTCATCTTGCATGACCGAAATTTTATATACACTGAACAACAACTTTCCATTTCTTCTTCTTCTTGTCTCCTGGCAACCACCACTCTACCGCTGCTTCTGTGAAGTGACCACTTTGTATACCTCATAGAAGGGAGATCATGTAGGATTTGTCCTTCTGTGGCTGCTCACTTGGTATAATGTGCTCAAGTTTAATTAATGCTGCAACATATAACAGGATTGTTTTCTTTTTATGGCCAAATAATATTCTGTTGTGTGTGGATATATAGTGACATACAGTGGGACCTCAGTTTGCAAACTTCATTGTTTTATGATTTGGGAGAAGATGGCTGCATTTGTAGGGGGAACATGGCTGTGGTCATGTTTGTCACCCAATGTGGGGTTTGTGAATGGAAGCAAAATTTTACCAAATGCTTTTGCTTGTGAACTGAATTGTTTGCAAACAGAAGCATTTGTGAACTGAGATATTACTGTATTAACGTTATCTTTATCCACTTATTGTTGTTATGGCTTGTGTCTCAAAGCTTCACGGAGTCATAGGTGGGGCTTTTTCAGAGGTGGCTGGATGTAGAATGTGTGATGCTGAGATTGATTCATGGTCCAATACTAGGATCAAGGGCATTAGGATTAAGAGTATGAGTGCCACCTGTCCTAAGTAGCCTGGATAAGATATAAGGAACAGAAAATGCTGTTGTCGTCCCTTGGTGCTTTGCTACCTTCTGTCTTCCATAAACTGTTTCTCCTCTGTGATGCCTGCCTGCTATCCACCTGCTTTGGAGCCAGTGGACTATGGACTGAAACCTCTATCCACTGAGCTAAATATATCTTTCCTCCTCTAACTTTGGGTGTCAGGTATTTTGACTCAGCAATGAGTAAAGTAATTAAGACACCTGTCAATGGACATTGACGTTGTTTACATCTTTTTGGACTTTGTGAATAATGCCAGGATGGACACGGAGGTACAAATATATAGCTGAAAAGGACTCATATCCAAAACATACAAGGAACTCTTCTGGTTAATAAACAACCACATTTTTTAAATGGGGAAAAGACTTGAATATGTATTTCTGCGAAGAAGATATATGAGGAGCTAGTAAATAAATTTTAAAGATACCCAGCATCAATAATCATCTGCAAAATGCATATCTAAACTGCAACAAGATATCACCTCATGCTTGCCAGGATGACCATAAAAAAAAAAAAAAAAAAAAATGGCAGCAGCAACAGAGAATAAGTGTTGTTGAGGATGCCGCAAAATTGGAATCTTGTGCACTATTGCTAGGACTGTAAAATGCTGTACCCACTGTGAACAATATAGAGATTCCTCAAAAGAAAATTTAAAAAATGAAATTACCACCTGATCCAACAGTCACATTTCTGGGGGATTGTTCTAAAGGATTAAAATCAGATTCCCCATGAGATATCTGTACTTCGTGCTCATTGTAGGATCTTGAGGTTGTTTAAATTTCAATCCATGTAGAACTTGTGCTGTATCGAGTGAAGGGATAATGGGATGGAGAAACAGAATTTGTTTCAGGGACCTTGGTTTTAGTTGTAACTCCAATATTAACTGGCCATGACTTCTAATGGGTCACCTAAGTGCCCTGCGTCTTGATTTTCTTCCTTTAAAAGAAGTGTAATAATTCCACCTACCTTACTGAGGACTATTCTAAGAATTTAATGGGGCAACTTGGGTGACAGCTTTATAAACTGTAAAGCATTATACAAATGTTTGTTGCTTACTTGAATGTCTAAATTGTTAATTCTGCTTACGTTTACCCCATTACAAAATAGGAAGACATTTACTCTAGAAAATGAGTTTTCTATTCTATATCAATTCTGAATTATTACCAATTCTGAATTATTACCTAGGTAACAACTAATTTTTATTTCTCTTTCTAACTTTTACTTTTTTTTTTTTTTTTCCTCTGGTACCGGGAACCGAACTCACGACCTTGCACTTGCCAGGCAGGCGCTTTGCCGCTGAGCTAAATCCCCAGCCCCTTTCTAACTTTTAGACATTCATGTTACTTCATTCTTTTTTAAAGAATATGTGTGTGTGTGTGTGTGTGTGTGTGTGTGTGTGTGGTACTGGGGATTGATCCCAGGTTCTTCACACTCAACTTTATCCTCAGCTCTTTTTCTTTTGCATTTTGTGACAGGGTCTCAATAAATTGACCAGGTTGGATTCAAACTTGCAGTCTTCCTGCCTCAGCCTTCTAAAGTGCTGGGATTACAGGCATGTGCTACCAAGCCTGGTTTTGTTTATGGTGTTCATGTGAATAAAATATGAATATGTTAAATTATCTTAGATAGGATTTCAAAAATTCTTCTGCTTCCTTATGTGATAAATTTATTCTTAAAGTAATTTAAAATTATGTTTTATATTGAAAACATACTCATTAATTCCTATGACTTATCCTTAATCAGTGAGTCAAAAGTTACAATAGAGTAGAAGACTCACCAAGGTTGAATTAGTTATGAAATGGAACAAAAAAATGTCTGTGGTAATGTCTTCTGGCAGGAACTGCTCACTGCTACGACCTGCACAAGGGGGGGAGGGGAGTGGTCTTGTCTCACCTGCAGACAAGGCCACCCCACTTTCTGCCGTTCTCTGTAGGACCCATTCCACCACATTGTGTCCACCACTCAACCTGACAAATCAACTCAGTGGCACCGGCCGTGCTCGCTGGAAGTTCAGCATCTCTTGCGGATGTAAAATACACCACTGAAGTCAATTTTCTTCACATGGCTCTACTATTTTCAGCTGGGTAGTTCTTTCCAAGGGCTCTCCATGAAAACTTGATTTAGTTGACAATGTCTGATGTATATTAGATATCCATATTGTAGAGATTGTTTCTGATGGTTAATCTTGTATTGATTTCCTTGAGGTGAACCTAGTACAGCTTGATCCTACTGTCCCTAGCTCTGGGTCCTTCCTCGTCTATCTGGATATTATAGATGCTCAGTCTAAGAGCTGAGAGTCAACATTAAACTTGACTTAGATCTGAAATAGGCTTTTTAATCTACAGACTTGAATGTGTTACTTAGTCTCATTAGGTTTCCAGTTCTTCGTGTGCAATATGGAAATAATACGAGTTGCATGTGTTTGTGTGGAGTTTTATATAACACAGGATGTTGAACACACGGGCTAATGTAAACACAGGTATGATTCTACTGTTCTTCTCAAGTATGCAATTTTTAATTAAAACATTCAGATATTATAAGTAATGACACAAAATTCACATTAATTTTGACATGAAATGGGAGATATACAAGAAGTCTATGCAGGCTTTGGTTTTTCTGGGTATAACTGCAGATTGCCTTAGATTCAGTTTATTCTCCTCTGTTATTTCAAAAGAAAAAACATATAAAACCCTGTCTATTGTTTGAGATTTTACCAATTGCAAGTAGTAAATACTTCAGCTGAAGATGGTATAAGTGAAAAGTAGGATTTAAAGATTGATGTTACTGACATGTCCAAGGGTGGAATTTTGGTGTAGTTGATTCTAGTATTTAAATAAGACAATATATTAAGATTTTTATTAAGCTTCTATTGTCCTTACTTAACAATTACAAAGACAATTTTTTAAAATAAATTTCTGTGTAAACTACAGAACTTAAAATTTGAAGTGTAAAAGTTCAGAACTTTTTGTTTAAAGATGATTTAGTAAATATATAAGCCACATGGGCTGTTGTAACTACCCAACTCTATGGTAGTGCAAAGGAGCTATCAGTGCCTAAACTAATAGGTATAGGTGTCTTCCAAGAGGATATGTTTTACAAAATCAAGTCAGACTGATTGACTGATTGATTGGTATTTTGAGACAAGGTCATGCTGTATAGTCCAGGCTGGCTTTGAAGTCACTATATAGCTCAGGCTGGCCTCAAGCTCGTGTGATCTTCCTACTTCAGCCTCCCAAGTGCTGGAATTATAGGTATTCACCACCATACCCAGCTAAAGGGGTCAGATTTAATCAGTATCTATAGTTTGTCAGCTCCAGTTCTAAAAAGCATGAACAGAAAATTTAGATTGTCCAGGTGACCAACTATTTAGTCCTTTAGACTAGGACTACAGGGTTTCACAAACATGGAAGTTCTAATTTAAGAACCAGGACAATATGGGAAACTGAGTAAGTAGTCACCCTGCTTTTCCTAGGTGCTGACATCATTCGTTCACTCAATAATCCAAGCAGCATTAAGTGCCAGCTAACATTAAACCAACACTCAGATTTTCAAATTAAAACAAAACATGTGTTCTGCTGTTTTCAGATAATCACATAATATGTAATTTTGAAACCACTCCTACCAGGCATTATTTTACTTTATTATTATTATTTTTTTAATTTGGGCATACTCTAAAATGAACAAGCTGCAGTAAGTATCAACATAAAACAAAATAATAGAATATTACTCAAAGAAAAAGATGCAACTATGATTCAAACTTTATTTTGACTTCTACCTCATAGAAGTTGTTAGGTTAGTGTTTCCCCAACATGTTTTATTCAGGCAATAAATGATTTTTCCCTTTAATAAGAATCCTAAATTAGACTTCTTTTTAGGCCAGAAATTTGAAGAGGTTGCCAAATGTGCTTAGGAAAATCCCAGTGACTTCAAGATTCATCATTTGTATTGAAAATTAGAAGGTGGGAAAATTGAGAGGGGAAAAAAATTCACTAATAAGGATTAAAAATACATGATTCATTTCTTAAACTTTTTTCAGAGAAGCAAATTATAGCCAAATTATAGGTCTGACAAACCATAATTAAAGCACAAGAAGACTTATTGAGAGATGAAGAAGGCCTTGTTTCAATTTAAATATCAATTTCTTTAGTATCATTAAAATGAGTTCTTTCCTGCTACAAATTCTTTTAGTTTGTGACATCACTACTGAATGCAAAAGGAAATGGACTATTAGAGTTTACAGGTATAAATCAAAAGTGATTAAGCATGGGAAGGAATTTATATCAAATTTTAAATAATGCTTTGACTCCAACATAGATAACATTTTTAGTGGAAAATTAGATGGGAGGCTTCATGTCCAACAGTCAGAGAAACAATAAATAAATACATTTTTATCTACAGCTTGAGAGCTTCAAGAGAGTTTCTGAAACTACCCTTGCCGTAAGCAGAGTTTCTCTGCAGATCATTTTAAGATTTGGAATAGATAATGGTTAATTTTCAATCTGAGCATTATATAGTGAAACTACAGTGAAAGGGTCAATATCTTGCCAATGAAATAAATGACTTTATTTTATTTATTTATTCATTTTTCGGTACCAGGAACTGAACTCACGACCTTGCACTTGCCAGGCAGGTGCTGTGCCACTGAGCTAAATCCCCAGCCCCAGAAATAAATGACTTTAAAGTAAATGTTAAGCTAACTACTAAAGCATAGTTTTCCTTATTGCTTTCAATTTTGCTCCATATTTTATTAAAATGACAAGGGACAACCATACTTTTTCTTCAGCAGTTTGGGTATAATCACAAGAGAACCTTTAAACTCGACAGCATTTTTATAACATTGCTTGTGTTGGATAGATACTGTGTATGAAACTGAATGCTTTAGGCATGCATTAAATCAGGGCAAGAAGGTTTGGTTTTTTGCTTTAGAATTTTAATTGCATTCATTTGTAATCCAGTAGAGGAAGTAAACAGCATACTAGCAACATTCATCAATGAGAATTAGGGTAAAAAGTGATTTCAATAGAGCCTGGATGTGTGGGACTAATCAAATGAGGTCACATACTCTCTCCCATTTTCTTGGTAATAACAGTTCATCCGTGAAAACTTTTATAATGATTTTACTAGCCAGCCTTGTCAGAAGTCTAATAACTTTAATTTCAGAGTCTTTGACTATGGGAAAAAATGGAAGTATAAAAATGTAGAAGGGGCACTTGTGGTCTGAACTTGGTCCATGTAGTTAGCACCACCCTCTTCTCCGGCTGGAGAATATCCAAAAGCAACGAGGGGAACAGGAAAGAAAAATTTGCAAACTCCATTTTCAGCAAGAGTAGGAGACAGCTAAAATCCCTGAAGCCCAAAATAGATGTAAGAGTTGCCAACAGCAGGAGAGACGGAGCAGGAGAAAGCAGAAGCTGCATGGGAGGAAGCTCAGGAAAATGCTACGGAGTGGACCGGGGAGCGGAGGCAGAGGGCCAACGCCTGCAGAGAGCAGGAAGCAACAAATTCAGCTTCTAGAAGTGAGGACTGCAAGCTAGTTATTGAATCTAGGCGCTCATTTGCAACACACACTGGGGCATTTTGGCAGAAAGAAGAAGCAACCTGGACCTGAGTTGGTTTTGAGACCCTGAAAGAGATCTAAAAAACTCACAGACATGACCACCAAAGGTACAGGGAAACAGCTCGTCTTGTGCAATGGGGCTCAAGTTTGTCTTCGTACGGGCTTTCGCCAACCTGTGTACAGGTGAAGTGGAACCAAGATGTGGAAATCCCAAGAGTGTGCAGCACAGCTGTGGCTCCTCCTCCACACCTGAGTTCCTTGCAGTAGCTAGCCTAGAAAATGTACCTTTTCCCAAGATGTGTTCAGAAGGAAAAGCAAATGTGGGTTGTACAAAAGGATGCTACAGGGGCTGGGGGATTTAGCTCAGTGGCACAGCGCCCGCCTGGCAAGCGCGACGTCATGACTTTGATTCCCGGTACTGGAAAAAAACAAAACAAAACCAAAACAAAACAAAAAAGGATACTACAGGGGGAAAAAAAAAAAACAGGTGAAAATGAATAGCAAAAAATAGTCCAGCAATAGAGCATAGTCATTCATAGAAAGCAGTCCAGAAGCAATCTGACAAATCTCTGAGTGAGTTAACTCACTCATGTTTTTGTGCCTCAATTTCCTCAGTTTGTAAAATAAGATTCAAGGTCACAGCTATTCCATGAGAATGTTAGGATGACTAAATGAAGTAATATGTGTAATTTTTTAATAATAATGTCAAATATAAAGTTTTATATAAATGTTAATTTTTAAAAAAAGATTCCATAAAACATGTGCAAATTGTAACTAAGCATGTATGTTGATTTTACAAAATATTTTAATGGTGAATAATTAAATCGTCTATGAAGCAAGATCACAAAAAAATGCTATATAATTATGACAAATAATGAAAAAAATAAAAATGAGCTAGCATTGCTCAGGAAAATATTAGAGGGAATCATCAAAATAAAGCCAACATTGGCTAGATTGCAAGAGAGAATAGACAGCCTCCAAAAATGCAGTAGGGAAACAAATTTTATATGTGATTATATTAAAAATTTGCAATAAAAGTGTTCAAACACATTGGAAATTAAAATGATGGTTACAGAAATAAACACAACATACATATAGGAGTTATTCAATCAAACCATAAAACTAAAAGAATGCAACAAAGTAAACATTCCAAAATGTAACTGAAAATGTTTTCTCAAATCTAGGAATTAATAATTTGACTACTGTTCAAAAACATACCCTACATACCAAGGAACATTTACTCAGTTCTGTCAAGTGATAAATCATATGTTAATACATTTGAAGATAAAGGCTCTCTGGATAGATGGCTAAAGGGTCAGATTACTTCTGAAGGGGAAAAAATAATGCTGAAAATACACTTCTCTAAAACACCATTCAGTATCATAGGAGCATCTCCACCAAGAAATCCTTCAGAGAAAAGAAGTACAACTCAAGCATTCTCTGCTGGCTAAATTTCTATTTGTGCATACAGGTAACAAATTATATTTCTCATGTAATAACTCCAGAAACATTATAGATCAAGTAGAATCTTCCACAGCAGCCAAAGGTACCATAGTAAAAGGATGAATCATAGTAAGAACTGACTGTATTTACCTGCACACCTAAGACTAAAACACACACAGACAGTGGGGTGATGGGACACGCCATGAAGAGGTAAATTGTACATGTATGTGTGCATTGTGAGCAATAAAATATGTTGGGAGAGAGAGAAAGTAAAGAATGCTGCCAGGGCTGGGGGCCGGAGGCTGTAATCCCAGCTACAGGAAGGGTAAGGCAAATGACTACAGTTTGATGTCAGCCTGGGCAACTTAATGAGCCTGGTCACAAACAATTTTTTTAAAAAGTGCTGGGACGTAGCTCATGGTAGATTCCTGTCCTGGAGTGAGCAAGTCCTGGCCAGGGATTCAATACCAGTACCACAAATGAAAAAAAAAAAAAAAAAGAGAATACTAGCCAGGTGTGGTGCTCATGCTCTGAGAGGCTGAGACAGGAGGATTGAAAGCCTAGAGCCCAGAGTGAGTAATTTTACCTCCTAACAAGACCCTGTCTCTAAATACAAAATATGAAAAGTCTGGGGATAAAGCTTACTGCAAAGACTTTGAGTTCAATTCCCAGTGCAGGAAAGAGAGAGAGAAGGAGAGAAGCTGATTTTTCATCTGTATTAATCAATGATTGAGAAATATTTTTTCACCTTTTTATTAATGCATCTTGGCTACACAGATTCATGGGTTTCATTTTGGCAGATTTGCACATACAAATAGCATACTTTGCTGATTTTCGTCTCCCATCAGCTCTCTTTCCCTGCCTTCCCCAAGAAATATTAAAGTTAATAAACCAAGTAATAGCAGTATAATCCTAACAAACAAAATTAAACTCTAAAAAATAATGTAATTTATTAAATTAAGTAATTGAAGAAAAAGGGAGGGAAAAAATCAACCGAATATGTTTTTTTCAGTTACTCTTGAGAAAAAGAGCTTCCTCCAGCCATAGGTGTTAGCCTGGAGTGAAAGAAAAACTGCTACTGCTTTTCCACAGACTCTTTTGTTTGTTTGTTTTGTTTTTTGGTTTTTCTCCGGTACCGGGAACCGAACTCACGACCTTGCGCTTGCCAGGCAGGTGCTTTTGCAGCTGAGCTAAATCCCCAGCCCCTTCTACAGACTCTTGGTAAGTTGACTGCCTTGGTACAGAGCCAGGCACAGGGGTCCCTCCTACGCAGGGTGTGCTGGCCTCTTCTCCATAGCAGTGGGCAGACAGCAATGCCCAGAAGAGCATGACTATGGGGGGCACAGACTGTGGGTCAACAGCAATTGAAGTGGACATCCACATTTATCTCCCTTTGATTTTTCCTCAAGTCTTCAGTGGTCTTGGTCACATGACAATAATGTCTTAGACTGTTATAGCGAATTAGGAGGAACTTCTGCTCAAGCCCGGGCAGTATTGCAGCTAAGAAGAGATGGAGTGGAAGGAAAACTATGTCTCAAGATGCCAAGGACTTACCTTCCAAAGAGAAATAGAAATCCTGACACATGTGCAGGAACAGAGCTGCCACTCAGACCCATCTACTAGAACACCAAGGCTGTTCCTCTTAATCTCAGTTTTCCACTACTTCTAAAACTGATGAAGGTTCAGTTCCTTACAGATAAATGGGGTGTTGGCTGTGTGAAGACGATCTGAGCATCGGAGGAAAGCACAACATTACAGGCATATAACACACATAGAAGAAAAACTGAGTCTCAGAGAATTAAGTCACTGGCCTGAACTTGTGAGAGTTTGAGGTCAGGCCTTTGGACTCCAGTGGTAATGTTCTTTATAATGTTGATAATCAGCATTTTCTGCCCCACTCATACGGTGCTATGAGGATTACCCAAGTGCATGTCCTCCAAAGCACTTAAGTAACTCTGAAATGTGACAGAAATGTATCTGTTATATTATACAGCTGTAGCGTACTTGATTTGTCTGTAAAGAAAGCTAAGAGTTCTAAATCAGAGTGGGTACAAATCTTTCATAGTGTAACTGGACTTTTCTTCTTCCTGACATTTTGAGAACAAAAACAGATTCAACCCCAAATGATTTCCCAAAAGCCAGCAAATTCATTTAAAGTCCTGGGCCTTTTTTGCTTCCCTACTTGAACTGCTCAATTCCCCTACCTCTTTGCCTCTCAAAACCAAATTCACATTATGAAACTTATTTTGAATGTCACATGCACTGGAAGCTTTTCTTTTCATTGATTTTTTTTATGTTAGTCAGCTTTCTAATACTATAAGAAAATACCTGAGACAAGCAAGAGGAAAAGAGCTCTATTTTGGCTCATTCTTTTAGAGGTTTCAGTCCATGGTTGCTTGGCTTCACTGCTTTTGGTCCTGTGGTAAGGCAGTGTATCATGGCAAGAGCATGTGGCAGAGGGAGCTGTGCACCTCATGTCAGCCCAGAGGCAAAGAAAGAAAAAGAGGAAGAGTTAGGGCTCTGATATCCCCTGCCAGGACACACCCCAATGACCTAACTTCCTTCTGCTAGGCCCCACCCCTAAGGTTCTGCCACCTCCCAATAGCAGCACAGGCTGGCAGCCAACGCTTCCACACATCAGCCTTTGAGGGACATTCCAGAACCAAACTGTAGCATTTCTAAAAATAGGCATAAAGAATTATATTTATGATATGCAACATGATGCTGTAATATACATATATATTGTGAAATGACAAGCTGTTTTACATGTACATTATTTCACATATTTATGGGTTTTTCTTGTAGTGAGAACACTTAAAATCTACTTTCTTAGCAGCATTCAAATATATAATATATTTAATTAACTATAGTCACCCAGCTATACAGTAGGTCTCTTAAACATATTCCTCCTGTCTTACCAAAATGTTATATACTTTGAGTAATATCTCCATCCCCTTAGTCCCTACCTCTGGTAGCTGACATTCCACTCTCCTTCTATGAGTGCAACTTTGGTCAATTCCACACATAAATGAGATTGTGTGGTATTTATCTTTTTGTGCTTGAGGAGACTTAATGACTGCGCTACTGCAAAGTTGTGTGCATATCTCTAATCTCATGAATAGGGATGTCCCTTCTTTTTGCCTGCCTTGACTAGACACTCTTTTGAGTACAAGGACTGTGTCTTATTTTCCACTGAATACCCAGGATGGTCCAATGCTTAAAAATTTATTAGGAATTTAATAATACATGAACAAACCTGCAACTGCCTGCACTATCAGAGCATATGTAGTTCCCTGGTGCTTATTTGGGCAAGAGAAACCATATACTGATCCTCCGTATTTTAAGATATATTATTTAATATATCTATTATATACACTGTATATTCTCAGACTGAGATTGCCAAACATTTGTTAAGAATTTCTATTTCATTCAGGTCTCTATTTTTATTTTTTCCATGGCAACTATTATAAACAGATTGTCAAAAATGTTTGCTTTTGTGAGGAGAAAGAGTTGAATAAATTGTTAGCAAGTCAGAGCCTAGAATACAGGAGAAGGAGAAAAATGGTAGGTGGAAGTGGAAAGATTGCAGCATTCTGAGTTGGGGGTGAGCTAAGGCTGAGGGTGTAATGAGTAGGACCGGGGTGCAGGGGAGGGATGAGCAGTTGCTACAGGATGGGAGGCTTGGCTGTGCAGTCAGCGCGTCTATCTCTTGCCTCCCAGGCTGCTCCCACTGACAAAGGATATTGCTGAAACCCCTTATTATTCAAACGGCCCTAATCCGATCACCACTGAAGAATTTTACCAGAAGACAGATAATAATTTACAAGACATATAAGAAATCAGTAGTAAGATTTCTCAAGAAAAGCACCACAAAATTATAAACAGAAAAAGTGACTATGCAGAATAATTCCAGGAACCACAGAGGCTGAGGATGTAATTTAAGACCTGAACTGAAATGCATCAGTCATTCAACCTCATTCTTTGATTTCTAAACCCAAAATCCTATATTCACTGAGATATTCCAGGAATATTTTAACCACAAATTCAAAAGCATTTTGTTAATATGATTTGATTATACTTCATAAAAGCCTGTTGTGCAAAAGAGCAAGAGTACCTATCCATTTCATAGTTATAGAAATACCAAGTGAAAAGTCACAGGGACCTGGCTTGGGGCTCCAGGTTATGAGATTTAGATGATTACTATTTTTATCGTAGCCGATCAGTCTGAAAGTTTCTATCAAATGGATGAACATGTTCTTCTGAGACAGCATGCAGCACTTTCATAAGGATGAATATGCAACATTGCAGGTGGACTCAGCAAGGAAGACTAGAAATGTAATGTTTATATGAGCACCCTTGTGTCTTTTTTTTTTTTTTTTGAGACAGGTTCTTGCTATAGAGTTCAGGCTGGCCTCAAACTCTCATTGACCCTCCTGCCACAGCTTCCATGCACACATGCCCAGCTTGGGCATCTATGTGTCTTGTTGAAACTGTATTAAATTGTAAGAAGGAAAAATGTAGATTGGAGCAAGTAGGGAATTTTCCTAAATGTCTCTTTTCATTTCAAGTTACAATCAGCAATTTCTAAACAAAATTCTTCAACAATATGAAACATACTAATTATACTGACTCCTAGATTTCTGTAAATACATAGCCAAGGGAGAAATGATAGGCTTCTTCAATCCTTTATCCAGTTGTTAGTACTAAGCAATAAATTCCCAGGAGTAACTAGGTCCAAAGAACTGAGCAGATATAACACATGAGGATAACAAAGGCCAAATGAGCTCAGAGAAAAAAAAGACTCGTGCTCCTATCACAAAAGAGAAAAGGTTGAAAGGTAGATTCAAAACAGATGCCAACTGATAAAGTTGGGATTTATTTCTTTAAGCAAAGCTATAAAAACTTTTTTAAAATAGAAGAACAAGGGGCTGGGGATTTAGCTCAGCGGCAAAAGCGCTTGCCTGGCAAACGGAAGGTCGTGAGTTCGGTTCCCGGTACGGGAGAAAATCCAAAAAAAAAGAGAACAACATTATCTGCAATATGTTTTTGGAAGATTACTCTGGTGGCAAAGCAAATATTTGCAGCTCAGTGGGATTGAGTTCCTTGAGGAACACATAACATTACCATAGTCCAGGGAAGTTACGAGCAGGAAATGTCATCTGAGAGAAAGAAAGCAAATGTGGGAGACACCAATGTGGCATCAAAAGGAGCCAGTAACTGACGGTATCAGGGGAAGCAGAAGAAAATGCGGGGAATCTGACTGGCTAATACATAGAACCACTGGTACTGACATTAGCTGGGAAGTAGGAACTTGTGGAGAGGAAACGTTAAGCTCGGTTTTTAATTTAAGTTTAAATCTATTGTGGGGAGGACTGCACTGTGATTAATCGATGTCAGCGTTTTGTTCTATGGGTATTTTTATACTGCTGTGGGAAACACTCCCAACTCCACGTTTGGCTGTAGTCATTGTAAGACCTTGAGAGTTGCTCAGGCAATTCCATGTTGCTTATGACTGTACTGTGCTCTGAAAGTGCATACCTAGGGAAAGACCCAAGTTTGCAATGCACACTGAGAGTCACAGGTATGCAATACAGCTTTGGTTTAGATCTAGAATGTCCCCGCAAACTCTTCTGTGTTCAGAGCTGAGGCTCCTGGATGGTGACTGGATCATGGTGGCACTGTACTCATCAGTAGATCAGTCCACGATGCACTGGCAGCTGAATGTGCTGTTAGGAGTTGGAACCTGGTTGGAAGAGGCACGTCCCTGGGGATGTGACCTAAAAGGTTAAGTCTTCCTCCCTAGCTCCTCCCATTATTCTATGCACCCTGGCTGCCATGGTTTGTGTATCTTTTTCTCCGCTTGGCCCTTGCACCACACCTTTTCTGCCTTGGAGCCAGCCATCTATGTACTGAAAACTCAAAATAGAAGTCTCCTTTAAGTTGCGGCTGTGGGGTATTGTGTTCCAGCTGTGAGTAAATGACTAAGACAAAAGCTGACAATGGGTCTGAGGAGCTTGCAGCCCTTTAAGGCTTTGTTGTGGACAATACCACAAGTGGGCCTCATTCCCTGGACAGTACAGACCTAAGGACAGCAGGGAAACTTGCATGCACCAGAGTAGGATAGAGTGACAACCAGTTATATAGGGAGGTAAAGGAAAGGGAAAGAAGGAAGGCTCACCCCACATAGCTAATTTAAAAAGCGTAGCCACCAATAAATTGGCTATTCCAGCTAGAACAGATTAGTAAGACTTGATAAATTAGAAAAACCCAGACATACTATTCTCTATGAGCTTTATACAACCTCAAAAAATATGCACCATACTCTAGAAATAACTGGAAAAACAGTTTTCAGTTTGTTTAATAAACCCTGAAGTTGTCTTCTGATATATTGCAGGGGGCCTTTGGGTCCAAACCATTTTCACAATCACACAAGGTCATCTTTGGATCCTTTCTTTCTCCTCTCATTAGCGTCTTGTACAGTTTTGCAAAGACTACTTGAGGGCTCCTATTACAACTTATTTGATACAGAAGTAGACAGGAGACATTGCTAAGATGTTAAAGAGATATTTCCAAAAATATACAATAAAAAAATCATATTTACTTAAGGGAAACAGGGAGAATAAAATTGTTTTTCTTTTTGGCAATCTGAAAGAGCTTCAAGGAAGAGGCAAGAACCAGATTCTTTTGGGTGTTAGAAGTTAGAAATTATATGTTGTAGTTTATATAAACTTCCTTGGAAAAAAATCAGCAACATAACTTAAGATTTCAAAATATGAAGTAGGAAACAAGTGGATATTCCTTTAAGTTCAGTTTTCAAAGAGCAAATGTGAGGTCAACCCTAACCCCTAAGGCATGTCCCCATTGAGATGCATTTTGATCTGAACAGTACTCCATTGTGATTAACACAATTGCTGCATATACCCTTTTCTCAGTTTATGGGCACAACTCCATGGGATCAAAGACACTTCAGTGCATGTGTCAAAGAAATATCACAGTATGAAGTATTAATGTATATATTGCTCAAAACACACTTTTTACAAAGGACTCTAAATATTTTTAAAATTTATATCCCTTTCTAATTTTTTATTAGCATTTTTTAAAAGTCATATTCGTACATATGTGTAATAAGTAGTGTGATTTCTTTTGAAATGAGGTTGTATATTGAGAGTATTCAGACAAATGCTATATACATTAGCTCTGCATTCATTCACAAGAGATCAATAAATAAAAACTGCTTTTATATGAGATAAATTTCCCACAATAACCAGAATGATCTTAGCATTTAAATAATGAGACTGTACATTTAAGTGACATTTTGCAATTCAAGTAACACTTTAAATCCACACGAAAATGCATATATGAGTATTCACAGCGGCTATTTTAGGATAGCTGAAAATAAGAAATAATCCAAATGTCTATCCTTAGGTAAATAAATAAAATATACATCCATATAAGGGAATATGCCATCAATAAAAAGAAATGAATCACTACCAGAACAAATGAAGTTGAAAATTATCTTTCTACATGACGAGGTGGTGGGGAGGTAGGAGCAGAATGAGTGCTGGACTGTGAAGGTGCAGAGGAGCCTTGTTACATGGTAAAAATAGCTGGCAATAGATTCACAGGTCCATGCTTTGTCAAAATCCATCACAGTGTACTTTTTAAAATGTAATTTAAAAGGCACAAATCTATGAGACAACTTCTATGCAGCTGATTTTAGTATATGTAAATAGCCTCAATGGGTCACTTAAACAGTCCTGTGACATAGTAAGTTGTGATCTTATTTTGTGAATGAAGAAACCAAAGCTTGAGAGATAGAATGACTTGTCCAAGGCTAGTAGCTCTCACAGCTTGAGGAGACACTTGTCAAAAATAGTAACTTTTAAATTCTTTTCTTTTCAAGAGCAGAACATATTTATTGAGGAAAGAAAGCTGTCCAAGAGAGGGATGAAAGGGAGGCCCGAGTGGGTTGCCCAGGGAACCTGTCTTTTCCAAGGATTTTTATAAAGTAAAACCACGAGGTGAGGCGAGTCCAAGGTTGGGAGAAAAATGGGAAATCACAAGGTGGGCATGAGATGGGACAAAACTATGGTCAGAGAATAAGATTACAAGTATAATTGTTCAGGTAAAATTGATTAAATTGGAATCAAATGGGGAAGTGAGTCACATAACAAGTGGGCATGAATACAACACAGGGGTTCTTCCTGTAGGGAGTTGTGTCAGTGACTCTTCAAGGTAATCGCTACCTATTTAGCATATCAATCCCTGAGGTCCATCCCTAGGCAGGTATGTGGGTGCATTTGTTTAGTCTTTTGTCTTGAGGTCTGGCCCACAACAAGTACATCTCTATTTGCAAGGTGTCCTGTCTTTCGTACTGGCTCCTTTGAGGGCCTGGTCCTGTCTGATTGCCTGTAATATTTCTATCAAACTCAGCTGCCTGTAACATTCCCCCCTCTGAAGAAGTAACCTGAACTGTAGTGAGGGAATAATGGGCAATGACCGTTCTAGTTTCTTCAGGCCGAAGGGGGTTGTAGTTGTAGTTGCTGATTGGCAGTCAGAGATACTCTCCAAAGGGTCTATCTAAAGGCACTCGGGCAGTTTCATCTTGGGAGATGCATAGCTTTAAGTCTAGAGGAGACAAAGCCAAAGAAGCAGTTAAGCATGCATGGGCCAAGTAATAAGATCAGCAAGACTATTATGAATATAGTCAGCAAAGATTTCCACCAAGAGGAGCTGGTAATGGGTTACCATAAAGATGATAAGAAGGTCAGGGCTGGGGATATAGCTCAGTGGCATAAGTGCCTGCCTGGGAAGTGCAAGGTCATGAGTTCCATCCCCGGTATGGCGGGGGGGTGGGGGGGCATGCACGGACACGATAAGACCATAAGGTCCGAGCTATGAGCTCCACTAGCTGAGCACTAGCCCCAGGTGTAAGTTAGGGACTTTCAAGAGTCTGATATAAAGTTACCACTGCATACCCTGCCTTCCTTTTCCCATTTTCCGTGAAGGAGCTGCCACTGTAGAAAAGGATCAAATCAGGATCAGGAAGCAGTGTAACTTAAATTCTTTCACACGATTTTTTCTTTTTGTTAGTTTTGTCAAGTACAATATTCTGCAGAAGCTCATTGTACAAACATTGACTGCTGGGTTGCTCTGATTGGATCAGAGATGAGTGTGAGTGTAGATTGGATGGAGAGAGTTACCAACATCGGATCTGGCAAAGTTTGGAAGCCAGCCAGTGATGAAACAGTCATGGATCCTGAAAACAAACCTCAACGCTATGGCTTACCTGCTGAAAATCTATGAACACAGGTGAATGTATTTACGCAATTAGTCACTAGAATATCCCAGTGCTTATGCCTTTTGCCTATTTCATGCTTTGTGTAGTGTATTGGCTGTATTGTAGCTTTCTGTAAATTTGCTTCTTATAATGCAATAATACCTAAGAGTCTCATTTTTTTTTTTTTAATCTGTTTGTTTTGTAGTGCTGGGGCTCAAACTCAAGGAGTGTCTGACATGCTGAATATTGTCAAGAGTGCTGCTGGTAAAGATGATCCTACTCAGTAGTTCTCCATGAAACTACATGGGGGAATTCATGAAAGTCTGGGCAACGGTGTGGTATCAGCGATAGCTGTGAAATCAACAAGCAAAAACCTGCACCTCATCTTTCACTCTTCCTGATCCCACATCTAGTTAGTCGTGGAAAAATTCAGCCAACTGATCCTCATTTAAGTAACTCAACTTTTCCTAATTGCCACGGTCACCACTGTCATTCAGAACAACTATTATCCTTCTCCCCTACAACAGCAAAAGCCCAGCTTCAATCTCAACCAGTCAGCTCTTCACATTGCAGTCCAAGTAATCACTCCAAAAGCACAATCAATTTTTGTTGATCTTGTGTATAAAATCCTTTCAAGGATTCCCAATCCCATAAGAAAATATCCAAACTCATAGGGTCTACAAGGTCCTTAAGAATTTGATTCACTTTTTTCTTGGCAACATCTTTCACCATGGGCAGCCTTGTACTTTACCCTGTGGTAAAAGAAAACATTTACAGTTCCTAAGACATGTGGCTTCTGGGCTTTCTAAAATGGCTTTACTTTCTCCTCCAGATATTCTTCCGTCCTCCTCATCTGACCAACACCAGCTTAGGCCTCATCTCACTGTCATTTCTTTAGGAACGTTTTCCAAAGTTCTACATGTTGGTCAGGTGCTCTTCCTAAGACTACGTTCTTTCACCAGCGTGTTTATCGCCATATTGTAATTACCCTTTAGTGTACATGTTATCTGCCTCAGAATTAAGAAAACAGAAGCACCTCTTGTTCTTTCACCATTTTCTCTTGAAAATCTTGCACAGCACATTCAACAAATATTTCCTGAATGAACTGATTGCATAATACAAATGGCCAGAGCAGATGGCCCTAGATTGCTGGGTAACATTAGATTAAGTACATTTGCTGAATATGGGCCACCTTGCCTGCTAAAATTTAGGTAACTGAAAGTTAATGTGGGTTTATGATTTGATACTTCTTCTGGCTGAAGATAACATGGAATGGATATATTTAGTCCAAAGTTAAAATCTTAATTTTGTGAAAATATCCAGAAACATTGTCACTTTCTAAGGCATTATTCTTTCTTGAACAGAAAGTATCTTATAGCCCTTTAATCCATAAGCTTGTCTATGCTTAAGTTTAAGATTTGCTATGGATAGGAGGACAGTACTCAAGAAGACTAATGCACCAAGGTTAAAGAGGAAAAATACTGGTAAGTTTTAAGCATGTTAGGATAATTGAGCTCAACATGCGTAAATTGCTTTCAGATGAAAGGCTCTAAGCAATTGTTAAATTATGAACATTCAGAAAAATCCTCTGTATCCAATCTAGAGAAGAAAAGGTTTCCATTTGTACAGCAAATTAGATTCAGGTATTTCTGTAGGTCAGCATTTTTTTTTTCTAAGGCAGGGGAAGCTCTTCTGGCACTTATTGCATTCATTCAGAGATGGAAGGGATTTGGTGACTGCGGAAGCCTTTGCCTTGCACTTGTCCCACAGCAATTACATTGGAAGAGATCCTAGACTTGTGGGGTGTGGGGTGTGGGATAAATTTGGAGAAAGACCACAATATGTAAACAAAACCTGCCAGTTTTCCAAAATACCTAACCACAAGACTTCACATTTTGGCAGCTTAGAAAGAGTCAAATGTGCTTTATTCTGAGAACAAATTTTATTCTCAGCAGAAAAAATTATGAATCCCAGTTCAAGCAAGCAACTACTAATAGCTAAAGTTTAAAAAAATTTAAAAATATAACATGTGGTAAAACTGAGCAAGCCCATATTGTGATGCAGTATTAATCAGGGAACTGATGACATCAGTGGAATCTGTGAAGTCTATGTTTTCAGAATCCCTGAGACTAAGAAATCCTAAAGAACGGGAGTCAATTCGGAAGACAGATCATTAGCATTAAACCAGTGTATGCTGACAAAATCTTCTAACTTCCAACATCACCAATTAAATGATGGTGCTTTAAAATTGAATAAGATTTCATTATAGATTTTTTAGTTTACAATCCTGAAAAGGTTATTTTTTATGTTATAAAAGCTTTGCCTATTGCACTCTTACAGATCTTTTGCAAATGAGAAAGGTACCAAGAGATGAAAAGAGGAGGGAGAGGAATGGAATCATTATGTACCGCAAAGGGTTACTAACAAAAATTAAAATCTTATAAAGGAACACTGTTATAATTTATGTCATCAGATAATACAATTATTACAGCAAATACAAAAAAAGGTAAAGTAAAAAATAGGTCAAAGACTTATTATATTTCCCCAAAGTTCCAGCGTTGTTTTTGACCAGAGAAAGCAACTAATTCAAATCCCAAATAGCTCCAAAGTTGTACAACACTCATGATTGCAGGGTACATTGGCCACTCACGTTTGAACATGGCCATGAGAGCTACTCATCTCTGCCTTTTGGAAAGAAATGGTCTTCAAACTCTTTCTCTCAGCTGGATGCCTCCAGAGCTGTCTTGCCAAGTCAAGGCATCCACGTAAAGGTAAATAAACAGCTCAGCTGACTTCAAGGACAGTACCGACAGAACCATTTTAAGCAAAAAAGAGGAAGTTTGTGGTAACTTTGCTAAAGTTTGAGTTTCAAAAGTTGAATTTGGGCTGGGGACATAGCTCAACTGCACCGCACCTTGCTTGGCAAGCACAAGGCCCTGAGTTCGATTCCCAGTACCAAAAAAAAAAAAAAAAAAGTTGGAGTCGATAAAACTCATGAAACAAGTAGAAGATGGGAGCAATTCCAGTGATGCTTTCTGAATGGTTTTAGGAACTATAGATAAAGACCAAGGGGTGTAGATTCATTAAACTCCTATAATGATTTGAAAGAAATTGCTTTAAAACTTACACTCATTCACTGATTCTCCTATTCAAGAAATGTTTGCTGAGTACTTACTATTTTCCCTTGGCTGGTATTAATTCAGTCTGACACAATGAATGATCACAAGGTATTCTGTATCTTCTTTGTACCCACTGTATCGCAGGTGTATCAAAGACATGCATGTGTAATATATAGGTGTGTGTGTGTGTGTGTGTGTGTGTGTGTAGATAGAGATATAAAACTCAGAATACTAATACCATCTTTGGCAGGAAAATGAGGAAAGTAAGACAGAAAGAGAGGGCTTTGCTTCCTACTTTCTCTCTGTGGAAGGTAATGAGAAATAATCACTCCTTTTTCATATCCAAGCAGCCAAGACTAGACATGCTCTCTCCTAGGAATTTGGGCTTTGAGAATGTGTGACAATAGCTCAGAAGCAATTAGAAATTTTTCAAGAATGTCATACAATCAGAATTCTTCAGGATCACTCCCTCCTGACTGTCTTCTTAATGTCCCTCCTGAGTCTCACTACCTGTAGCTCCACCTTCTAGAACACTGCACTCCTTGCAATTCTCCAAACACATTAGGTGCTTCAATGCCTCTGCACCTTTGCTCACATCTTGGGTCTTCTGGGCTTGAAATATTCTTTTGTTCCTCTCTACCCCTCTGGAACTCCCAAATAATCTAATTTACAATCGATGAGTGAGCTCAGAGGTCATCTTTTCCTTCAAATGATTTTCTGGAACCCTGATTGGATGAAGAGCTCCTGTGATGACATGTATATATATCTACCATTAACATACATTTTGTTGAATTTATTTTTCATCTCTTGGTCTTACCCATTAAGTTATGAGTTCTTAGAAAAAATATCTGTTTTGATATCTCCAGCACCTGGCAAAATTCCAACCCAAAAATTAAGCTTTGAAAATTATGTTGAATTAAATTATGAATGTGATGTTCTCATTAACATCAGTTCCTAAATTATAACCATTGTCTTCACAGAAGACTTTGACTTATATAGTGTGGATTCTTAATGTTTCTAGAAGACCTTTCTTTTCCACTTTATTCTTTGATAGTTTTGGTAATCAATGAGATCTTCCTGGAAAAGTTAATATATACCACTGGTAAAAAAAAAATAGCAAGACAAGAAAAAGAAATATGAGGGAGTAATGCTTCAAGAAAGATGAGTCACAGATGAAGACACTGGCAACCTGAAGAAGGAAAGAGTAGGAAATGAAGAGGCTTAATTATGATGTGTGATTCAACCGGATTAGACTGCTGTGTCTTACTTCCAGTTTCTTCATTCCCATTTGAACTGTGTAAATCTGACTTCCGGATGTAATCTATTTCTAGTAACATGTATTTGGCCCTCACATGTGTAATTCTTGTCGTGGGCCACAGCAACCTGTGAAAGACTAAAACTGGATTTCTGACATAGTTTGACTTGGGAGCCCCTTCCTAAATTCCCCAGGTTACACAGGAAGGAAGCACAGCAAAGTTCCCTGTAGAGGAGTGTGTTCTCAGCTAGTCACAGTTTTCAGCACGTCAGTCTTTTCCCTCTCCGCACAAACTCCACTAATTGTCCTCCATCTGAGCTGAGGAAGAAGACTCCAAAAGGCTAAGAGGAGAAGAGCGTCTCTGAGGTGAGACGCTCCCAGGGAGGCCCGATTCTATGACTTCTCAGTTTGTGAGACATGATATAGATTGCTTAACTCTTCCAAGCTCAGTTTCCTCAGCTTAGAAATGGGAAAATAATAGTGCCTAAATCACAAGGTTTTAAGAATTTTTACTTTGTATTTTATTATGTGCTAATTTCACATATTAACGGAGCTCAGGGTTGTATTTTAATATATACATACTGCCTGCCCTGAGGAAGCTCGGCCCCCTTTTATCTACCTCCTACCTGCTCTTTCCAATCACTAGCAATCATAATTCTGCATTCTAGTCTATTTTACTTTTATCTTCTACATATGACAGAGAACATGTGATATTTGTCTTTCTGTTTGGCTCCTTTAACTTAACATAATGTCCTCCAGTGTCAACAGTTTTACCAAGATGGTAGCATTTCCTTCTTCTTTGTGCCTAAACTATATTCCATTGTGTACGCAGACCACATTGTCTTCATTCAGTCACCCATCAGCGGGTACCGAGGCTCACAAGGATTTTGGTAAAAAGAAAATGTTAATGTATTTGTGATGCTCTTAGACTGTACCAAGAACACAGTTATATTCAATAATTTTATACATGCTCCTTAATCCATCACAAAAGGGTCGGGGATATAGCTCAGTGGCATAAGCAACTGCCTGGCAAGCACAAGGTCCAAAATTCAATTCCCAGGTACCAAAAAAAAAAAGACTCTGCACTTTCTCAATCCATCGGAAGGGAACCAATTTGGGACTGTGATGACTCATTAAGTCATGTAAAATCGTGTCCTCCACTGCTCCTCCTTCTTTTCCATACATTCTACTGTGTCTTACAAGTAACTAAGTATGCAGTCAGCCTCTCTTTCCTGTGACTATTACTGTGACTTGCTTACTCTGCTTGGCCTCAACACTGACTCTCTGGAGCACTGGAATGAGCCTGCTGCTACTTGGAAAATCCTTCTCTGAAAGTCTTCACTCCCCGCATTTGTACTTTCCAACTTTGAGTGTTAGAACATGTCTGTGCCCTGCTGCATGGTTCACCTGTGGAAGCAAGTACCTTGCCAGTGAGCTAGTCTGAGTGATCATTCAGTCTCTATATTTTAGTAACTATGAATTTAGGGGCTCTGGAAAGCCTCTGGATATTTCTTTGTAGATGTCAAATGTGCCCTATATGTAGAGCCCAGGTTTGAAGGAAAGCTCTATGTATCAGCTAGAAACAGATGTATATGTATCATAACTGAAGCATCTTTGAGGGTCCCCAAAATGTTGTAAACCTTACCCCTCTAAGCACATCTCAAATGTCCTCTCATCCACAAAGTCCCTTCTGACTTTCCTCAAATAGTGTGATGTTTTTCCCTGTATCTCTTTAATGCTGCATGCACAACTTGCTATAATATTTATCACTTTCACTGTTGGTTTCTCAGTTAGGTCTGTTATAATAAATGCCATAGATTGGGAGGTTTATAAATGAAGAAAATTTATGTCTCGCAGTCCTGAAGGCCAAATGTCTGAGTTTGCAACACGAGTGTAGTTGGGTTCTGATGAGGGCAGTTTCAAACTTCTGTCTTCTCATTGGAGATGAAGAATTAGATAGGGTCCTTTTTATAGGGGCACTAATCCCACTTTTATAAGGGCACTAATCCCACTCAGGAGGGCTCCCCAGTCACCATCCCATTGTTACATCTCACCTCCTAAAGCCGTTGCGTTGAAGGTCATGATTTCTATACACGAATTTGAAGATGACAAACACTCAGTCTGGGGCCTGGGATATAGCTCAGCGGTGTAGCCCTTGCCAGGCAAGCAAGAGGCCCTGAATTCAATTCCCAGCACCAAAAAAGAAAATAGTAAAAAAAAAATTTAAAAAGTCAGTCTGTAGGTCTCCTTAGCCAGTCTTAGTTACTTGAGAATATTGACACTTTATTGTTTTTGTTGTTCATAGCACATACCTATTACAGTTGTTGACATGTGGTTATTTCTTATTCATTGTTTTTTCATAAGAATGACTGAGGGAGGGCAGTACTTATACTGGCCTAAGCCATCTGGCAAGGGAATCGTATAATACTTATTGATTCCACTAAACTGAACCTAGATAGATTGCTTTTCCCTGATTTTAGCTGTGGAGTGTTTTCGTGAGTTGCTGTTCTATCATACAAGGGGATTCCCTTTAGTTTATCATAAAAACTACAGATTGACAAACAAGGTCTTGAATTATTAGGGCAAATAATATTGAGTTATTTGGCCAAGTCGTGACCACTCTAAATCTTGTTGCTATTGGTGGATGTCATAGAAACCTAACAATCAGCCAAGCAGCACACCACCAAAACTTCCAGAGTAGCTAAGTAAAACAAATCAGAAACAGAAGGTTAATGTTGCATGGTTTCTCTTAAATGAGAAGCCAAGTATAACTAATTTTAAAAGTACAATAAAAGATAGATAATAAAGAACAGAGTTAGACCCTCTGTGAATGGGGAGAGGCAGAGGGAATGGAGAGAGAGGGGAGAGAAAACAGGGGGAAGGGAAGTAAAAAAGAGTAAGGTGTGATATGTGAGTGTACCAGCTTCCCATGATGAACGTATTCATAATGTATCACAAGTGTTTATTAATAAAAAAAGACCTTCAGGGCAGGATTTAGTGGAAATACATTCTCAAAGATAGGAGCATGAGCAAGTATATGATTTCCGTTTCCCTAGAACAGTACTTGGGACTTTCAAGGTCTGGGTGCCAGAAGAAAAATCTCACACCTTTAAACTGAATGAGTGGGAGATATCAGCCCCTCTGCTGACACCATGAGAGGATGAGATTTCATGAACATAAGATGGATAAAGACTTAGCTCCAGCCTTGGTCCACCAGCCAAGCACTCATGGCCAGAGAAGCAAACATTTTGAGATCTAAACTATGGCTGTAGCTATACAGTGGTAAGCTGCTGGCACGGTTTGTACCTCAGTGGCCTCAGTGGCCTGAAAATCTCTGTTACGCCTACATTCATGGCATCTTACAGGAGGAAACACTGTAGGTGCTTAGTGCTGGAAAGTTAAACCCTACTCTTTCAGTAGACTTAATCCAGTTCTAATTCATTAGCACACTGGGCCTAAATTAGTTTCTAAATTCTAATTTCTAATTTCTAGTTTCTAAATTCTAATTTTTAATTTCTAAATTAGAAATTCAACCAGACTAAATTACTTTGTGTAGACAAAGTTGTTAACTTTCCTCTCTCTAAAACTTAGGAGTGGCCATTGAGCCTACAAGGGCAGGGGGCTTCTACTAGCTGCCTACATCCCTAGGACCTATGCAACTGCCTTTACTGAGTAAATGCAAGAAGAATCTTCAATCTGGATACAAGACTTTATTCTTGTTTGACCTCAACATCAGTGGGATTCAACTGTGTTTGCTCTTTTTCTGAAAGTCTGCCTGATACAGTGCTAATAAGGACTGGTATTTAAAAAGGGTATTATTGTTACATCCCTGCATCTCTATTTGTCACTGCATATCATATAATATCCTAATGTATTGGTCAGGTTTCCAGTGTTGGGACAAACTATCTGACATACACGACTTAGGGGGAAAAGGAATATATTACTCATAGTTTCAAATATTTCACTGCACGGTCAGCTGGGTCCCAGGCAGAAACATCATGGCAGAACGGCATAGCAGAGGAAAAATGTTCACCTCATGGCAACCAGGAAGCAGAGAGAGACAGAGTCACAGAAAGTGGTGAAAGGCTGGGCACAATAATATACCATCTGTTGCTGTTCTATCATACAAGGGGATTCCTTGTATGGTGTGGTGGTGCACAGCTGTAGTTCCAGTACTCAGGAAGCCGATACAGGAAGATTACTCCAAGTTTGGGGCCATCCTGGGCTACATAGTGAGTTTGAGGGCAGCCTGAACTACATAGCGAGACTCTGTCTCAAAAGAAAACAAATATGCCTTTCTAGGTTATACCCTGTGGGAACTACTTCCTCCAACTAGGTCCCACAGCCTAATAGCCCATTCAGCTATGCACTCATCAATGAGTTGATCCACGAACACAGGCAGCACTTGCATGATCCAGTTGCCTTCAGGAAAGTCCATCTCTGATCACATGAAACTTTGGAGGGATATATTTAGATTATAATGTCTAATAACTACTTTCTGATACATGTTACTTTACTTTAGAATAAATGGTCATGGGTTTCATGAGAAAATAAGAAAGAACATGAACAGAAGGCTGTGCTTGACTAAAAACATTTCAAACACTGCAGACTCCCCATACTAGTCAGGTTTCTCCATTTCTGGTTATAATACATGACACTCACAACTTTAAAAAAGTTTGATTTAGCTTACTATTCAAGGGATTTAGTCCACAGTTGGCTGGTTCCATCATGGTGGAAGGGTATGGCAGAGGAAGGTTGTTCACCTCATAGCATCCAGGAAACAGAGAGAAGAGAGGAGCTAGGGACAAGAATATACTCTTTCAGGTCACAAGCCCAGTGATGCCAGGCTGGAGCCTCCTAAAAGCACGGGAAGTCCATTAATAGAATAATTCACTAATCAGTATAACGTCACCTTGATCCAACCACCATTCAAAAACTCTCACCTCTGAACACATGAGACTTTTGGGAATAACTTAGTTCTAAACCATAACATCCCACTGAAGGGGTACTTTTCAAGTGCATGGTAGTGTGTCATTATAAGGTGGCACACTAAGATCACTAGGAGATTTTATAGCAACAAACAACAATACAACAATAGTGTTAGTCAGGTTTAGGCCTCATTCCTAAAGATTATGATTTATTTGGTCCTGGGAGAGATGTGGGTGTGAATATAAATTGAAATCACCGGACAGAACCACTGCTGACTGCAATGCTACACAGATTGTCTTTAGACGTGCCAAAGTGTGCACTGATTTTATACAGAAAGAAGATAAATACTGAAACCAATGCTAAGGGTTTAGAAGCTTTTATAGAAAGTTCACAGAATGACATCTATTTGTTGAGTCTAATAATAAACTATCAAGGATTGAATTTTATATTCTTATTTTTCATGTTACTGGGTTTTTCTAGCAATCAAATCTATTTGTATTATATTTAGAACAATTTGATTTTGTAATAATGGATTAAATATTACTTAAAAACTACCTCTGCCAAGGAGGTGCTGGTGGGAGTGTAGATTGGTGAAACCACTGTGGAAATCAATTTGGAGATTCCTCAAAAAACTAGGATTGGAAGTCCCATTTAACCCAGCTATTCCCCTGCTGGGTATTTTCCCAGAAGAATTAAAGACATCATATCACAGCGATATATGTGCACCCATGTTTGTAGCAGCATAATTTGTTATAGGTAAATCTTGGAAACAGCCCAGATGCCCATCCACTGAGGAATGGATAAAAAAGTTGTGGTATTTTTATACAGTGGAGAATTACTCAGCCATTAAAAAAAGATACACTCAAGGCTTTTATAGGTAAATGGCTGCAACTAGAGACTATACTCATAAGTGAAATAAATCGGACCCACATATGTAAACATCATATTGTCTCCTTGGTGTAGGAATCTGAAAGACTAGGTAAAACTCAAAATGTAAAATAGATGATAGGAAAGGGAAAGAAATTGCTCAAAGGAAGGAATGACTGGGATGAGGGAAAGGAGGGAAAAGAAAGAAGAAAGGCAAAACATAAATATACATGTGAATAGCTGTGATAACTGTATTGCTGTTGCCTGATGGTGTATTGAACAGTTAATGATTACAATCTTTTATGTTCTGATCAACTTTGTATGCTTGTGTCTGGTGGTCTGAGCAACTGACTTGAAGGTAACAACATGCAATGGAATTACGACGGTGAACTCCTACCATCTTGTCTAGTGAAACTCTGTATCATCTCTAATGATTTATTGAAGAATTATTTTCTTATTCTCTTGAATGGTTTGAGAGATCTTTCATTCTTACATCTGATAATCTGAGCAATGTAGTTGAGAATAGCGATATGCAGTGTAACAACCACTGTTGATTTGTATTAATTTGTCTTGAGACCCTGTATCACTTTGAATATTCTTGCTTTGATTTGTTTATGTTCGCGATACTGGTATGCTGCTACTGTTCTATTTTTTTGTTTGTTTCTTATGTACTACTTTCTTTAAAATAAAGAAAAAACTACCTCTCCCCTTACTTTAGTTTGCTCTTACTCTTGCATGTGCACATGCATGAGAGAGAGAGACAGAGACAGAGAGAGACAGAGAGAATGGGAAGCATACAGAAGAGTGATGTTTACCAATCACCTCTGAAAATTTACCCTGTTCTTTTCAACTCTGTTCTTAACTCCAAGTACAAACAAAAATAAGAGAAAAAACAGAAAAAGGGAATAAGAAGGCAGAAAAGAAAAAATAGGAAGGGATGATGTAAGAAACGGTGCAGGAGGGGAAGGGGTAGGAAGGGGGAAGACAGGAAAGCAGTTGTCTCACATTTTTCTGCTAATCTTTCTAAATTCTTCAAATAAAGAATGTGTTCATCTGAAGCCTGGCCAGACAGTCACTGGTTGTCTGCTTACTGTTCAGGAAGAAACTAGTCCTTTGGTTCCTTAAGAACGTTTAGCAATAGAAAAGGTGATTCTTTATTTCTTGTTCTTTGTTCAAGGGCAATTAAATACTTGAAAAATATCTCAGAAAGGCAAAACCAGTATCTTTACAGTGTTACAGTGAGGACTACTTATTTTGGTTTGTAATACCATTCTTCAAGAAAAGAAACCAAGGGTCTTTTGAAAACTGACTGATGCTAGGACTATAGCAGAAAATACATAAGGCAAGCCTAGAACATCATATGGTACCAGAAAGTAAGAAATTTCTTGAAAATTAAAAGGATCAGGGACATGTTACAAACATAGGAGGCATGGCTGGGAATATAGCTCAGTGGTACAAATGCTGCCTGGCAAGCACAAGATCCTGACTTCAATTCCAGGTACAAAAAAAAAAAAAAAAAAAAAAACCACACATGAGACAACTTTGAAGATCCTCAGTGGCCAAAGCTATAACAATTAGAGAGATAAAATAAATAATATGTTATTTAATGTCTAGTCCAAAGTATAAATATACATGTTATATTACAAATAATTTATTTTAAAGATTAAAAAGAAGAGGCATATTTTCCTCAGAGAAATCCAAATCATAGGTATTCTGTCTTCTAGTTGTAGTTTTATCACCCACTCTTCCAATCCACCCCTTGAGGATGGGCTGGAGTAGGTGAATCAGTTAGTGAATGGAGTGTTAAGAGAAAATAGCAACTTTACAGTGCAGATGCCTGTAAGTGTTGCCTTAGTTAACTGATCAATATGAGCGTCATCAGCAATGGAGGAGTTTGATATCACACAACCACTGGCTTAGTGGGCTTCTATAACAAACTACTATGACTGAGTGGCTTAAATGTTAGACAACTCCCCATGCTTCTGGAGGCTGAATGTCTAAGATCATAGTACCAGGTTCTGATGAGGGCCCTCGTGCAAACTGTAGACTGCACATAGTGAAAAAGGACTACAGAACTCTCTGGCGTGTGTTTTAAACAGACACTAATCCTATATATGATACCTCTACCCTCATGGTCTAATTCCCTCCTAAAGGAATCTCTTAATACTTTTACACTAGGGGTTAAGATTTAATAACATGAATTTGGATTCCAGGCACAAACATTCCATCCTTAACATCCTCTGCTACAGTGTTATGAGGAAGGCACTTGGCATCCATACTATTCTTCTCAAAACTTTGAAGCCTTAATTTAATTAGGATGAAACGTCAGACAAATCTGCACTGAAGGACGTTCTCACAACCACCTCCACAGTACTTCTGAAAAATGTCAGGGACTGGGGATATAGCTTAGTGGCACAGTGCCTGCCTGGCAAGAGTGAGGTCATGAGTTTGATTGCCAGTATCCAAAAAAAAAAGTCACATGCACTAAAAACAAGAAAAATCTGAGAAACTGTCAGGGCTGAGAGGAAAATAAAGGCACATCATGATGAAGCGCAGTGTGGTAACCTGCAGGAGTCACTGAAACAGAAAAATGGACAGTTGGGGAAAAGCAGTAAAATCAAAGAGAATGTGGAGGTTCTCAACAGGAACAAGTAGATACTAATTCCCAGTCAGAATGTAGTAATCTAAGAGGTGAGTGGTGGATAGGCCAAATACAGGGTGCATAGGAAACTCTCGAGGGTCTGTATTAAAACAACACTAATCTCATTCATGAGGGCTGCCCTCTTCACAAAATTTCTGCAGATCTAAATCTCTTTATAAAATAATTTACTTGTTAAAGTGAATTCTACTTGATAGCTCAGGTAAAGGTATTAATAGGCACTTGACAAAAGTCAGGCAGGCACATAGCTCCTGAAAACAAAGCTTGAAACATAATAAGCATCAACAATCTTTACTGAAAAAACATAATGACTATAATATTTTTGTATATCATATAAGCTGCTTATTGCAATTAAAAAGTTTTTTTAAATGTTTAACTGTTAAGATCATAGGAGAAATTGCCAAAAACAAGAGAAAAAACAATGTTTTCATTTACTAAAGTTGCCAAAAGATATTCAAATCAGGCATAACTTAAGGAAAGTTATAGAGGGGGTAGCATATGCAATCAGTTAGGGGGCTGCCCAGCCACACGGAACATGGCTGTAAGGGAAGAAGGAGAGGATCTGATTAAAAGTAGGTATGTTTTCTTTTGTGAACCTTAAAAATTGATACCATTTCCTTTCCATCTCTTGTTTGTTGTGGTGAGCTCCAGTCTTCTTGGTTCCCTTTGTTTTCTTTTCTTTTCTTTTTTTAAGTGTATTTTTCCTTGTGGTCTTTTTTACATTTCATTTTTCTTCTTTCTGACTATCATTCTGACTATCTTCTGTCTTTCCTTTCTTTTTTTATGGCAGCCCAATTCTGAAGTTCGATTCACTTTTGTGTGATTACTAATCCCCTTTCTTCTATCCTTAGGTACCCGGTTCTGGGCCTTCCCATGGTGGTTAGCATTTTCTTTAGGACATTTTCACACATTTATAATGTACTCTGTGATTCATTTTTCATATATGTTGCCTGCCTCTGAAAATAAATACACCTCATCAGATTTGTTAATTCACAAATGTGGACATCATGGTGGACTTCAGTGGCAGAACTCATTTTCTATGAATAAATGGATACAGCAGTGCTGTCTTCATTTAAAATATACCAAGAAGAGAGTATGTAGGGGAAAGCATTAACTCAGACAAACTTTTCTATCCCTTTCTTTGAAATGCAGTTTTAAAACCCTCATCAGTTTTGACATAATTTTACTGGCTTCTGGTTTCCTATCTGGAGGATTCTAGACAATTCATTTAATCCTTCTACTCACCATGTATCTAGTGGTAAAATGGAAATATTGTATAATGTTTTACATGACCAGAGAAATAATCAGTCCGAAAGATGGCTGAATGACCCTCCCAGGAAATCTATGGTTTCATTTTGAATCAGCATTTGAGGGGCAATTTCCATGTATATTTCATTCTGTAAGGCCATGAGTAAAAATAAAGTTACAAGATACTATCTCTGCTTTCCAGGGACTTTTCATTTGGTTGGTATATAAGGAACTCATATAATATAGCTGAACATATTCTGATGAAGTATGTGGGTGAAGTTATGACCCCTACAAACAGTAAGTGTTACAAAGTTTGGAAATGTTTGAAATCATTAATGTCTAAATTGGTTCCCGAGGATCTTCCAGAAGTTGAGAAATCAGTATGCTATAGCAAAATTGATGGCAGTTTTGTTCTCAGCTAGAAATTTGATTCAGATACTGGCTCTATCACATGACAGCTCTATGACTTTAGGCAAATTACATTTCCTTTATTTTCATAGAAATAATGATAAAATCTCCCTGAGATTGAATTAGCCATAGGACTAAGAAATATTGTAGTAGGCCAAGAGATTGTACAACAGAAGTGATATTATTCTCTAATTAGAAGTAGAGGATGAATTGAAAAAAAGAATCAGCAATAAAACAGAATAGTTTAGATGCTTCCAATGAAAAATGAAAGCCCTAAAGGATTCAAACTCATCAAAAGAGATGAGTTTGGAATTGACCATGTTAAGTTTTGACCAAGTTTTGTTTCGACCAGATTTCATTTTGACCATGGTCATCAGACCATGATCATCTTGGTATTCATTTGCCCAGAAGAAAGAGAGACAATCTTGAGTTCAGGGAGAAGTCAAATTTTCACTTAATCTGAATTAGATAGAAAACACACACCATTTATACACTAGGGAATGAACCATCACTGAGTACTCTGAGCATTTATAATGTTTTTGCAGTTTTCAGGGCAATCTTTCTCTCTCTCTCTCTCTCTCTCTTCTATTTCCCCTACCCTCTCCCTCATTCCTGCCCTCTTTTTGTTAGAGTTCAATAAATATTCCAAAATATGGTACCTTGGTCTTTGAGGAAATAGAAAGGTTACTTTCAGCTTCTTCCATCTGTTGCCCTTGAAACACATCAAAAGAACCTCATCTGAGACATGTCCTCCCTAACCCACCCGAAAGAACACCTTTATTTCTGAAGATACCGGCGTGCAAAGAAGAAACTAAACACGACGACCTTCCTCGGTGCCCCTTGCCCTGGTTTATTAGCATCGGATTATTACTTTTTCATCCTATCTATTTTTCTAATACTATTCACCTTTTCATCAATCCAAGTATTAAACATATACAAGTTCATTTGTTCAAGTCTTTTCATTTTCTGATGAGCATTCCTGGGTTATCTAACCATCTATTAATACATTCATGCGTTTTTCTCTGATGAATATTTTTTGCGTGACAAGGTTTCAGCAATAAACCTAGTGTCGTGAAAAAAAGACACTTCTAGCCCTGTGTATTTCTGTTTTTCTTAAAGCAGAATACGTAACTCACAAATGGAAGCTGCCTGTCTTTTTTCATTAAACCTTCACCACATAGATATCACCTTGCACTGTGGGAAGCACTCAATACATTCCTTTGGAAAAACAAACAGTTTGTTTTTAATTAGAGATTTGTATTAAGGGTCGGAAATTTCCACAGGCCAGCAATATGCGAGGCAAGACTACAGCCTCCCAGGGCATAGACACAGACATGAACAACAAGATAAGCGGGACGGAGGGAAGTGCCAGAGCAACAACTGGTAGTGCAGAGCCACCCCGGTCCTGGCAGCGATACCGAAAACCCTCCCATGGCCTTGCGGCGCAGAATGGCACATTCTCGAAACTGAAACTAAATCGCTGAAACTGGTAACGCAGTGCATCGGCCCTTGAAGAGGCTGAGAACTGATGAGAACTGATGGGAACAGATGGAGCGCCTCAGGGGACACATGGCTAGCTTTGCAACTTTTTTAAGAATGAAGAGAAGCCATTGACTTGTTTTCAGAGCATGTGTACAATCCGCAGCCAGGCTACCCCGGTTCGTGAATCTAGCTGCACCATGTATTACCAGCGGGACCTGTAGCAAGGCATTAATCCTGTCCGTTCATCAGTTTCTGAATACGTAAAATGGCATAGGAATAGTACTCACTGCGTAAAGTTGTAAGAATTAAATTAGGACATGGAAATGGCTTAGAAAAATGCCTGGTGTATCATTACTACAATACAGAGGTATATACATAATTGTTGTTATATGTGTGTTATATTTATATATAATAAAGAGGGGAG
Organism: Chinchilla lanigera; assembly: GCF_000276665.1. Classification (NCBI taxonomy): domain Eukaryota; kingdom Metazoa; phylum Chordata; class Mammalia; order Rodentia; family Chinchillidae; genus Chinchilla; species Chinchilla lanigera. The sequence continues at coordinate 27,491,365 of NW_004955404.1, read as the reverse complement.
GGATGTTATTGATCTTTATTTTTTATTATTAAGTTTATTGTACAATTTAGATATACATAATGATCACATTCATCATATGGAAGTGGTACCTGTACATAACATATCTTGATTCCACTTTTTTTCGCATTTCCTGCTCTGCCCTTCCACCCCTTCTCTCCTCCTTATTTTGCAAAGAGTTGTTTCCATTTTGTCCTTCTTTTATCATTTATTTCTTTTTGCTTCCTTCCTTTTCTCCTCACCTCTCCCTAGTTCCCTTTTCTTTTAAACAGTTTCTTCCTATTTCACAATATTTATTATACATTTTGGTTCTACACTTTTAGTTTCTTACACCAGAGAAACAATGTGATATTTACACATTTGTCTGATTTATTTCACCCAGGAGTATAGTCTCAAGGTCCATCCATTTAGAGATAAAATTTCAAGTTTATCCTTCTTTATGACTGAGTAGTATTCCATTGTATTAAAAAAGAACACATCTTTTTTTATCTATTCATTGGTTGATGGGGATTTGGGTTGTTTTCAAGATTGAACTATCACAAAGTGTGCTGCTATAAACATGGGAGTATGTTTATAAACTGCTATAAACTGCCGTAGTATGATGCTTTTATTTCTTTTGGAAATATACCAAGAAGGAGAATATCTGGGTCAAACAGAACCTTTAGTTTTTTGAGGACTCTTCACACTGATTTCCACAGTGGTTGCAGCAGTCCACATTCCCACCACAGCCCTGCCAACATTTGTTATTGGTTGATTTCTTGATAATAGCCATTCTTTCTGGAGTAAGATGGAATCTCAGTGTTGTTTTAATTTACATCTCTTGAACAACCAGTGATATTCAATGTTTTTTTCATATGTTTATTTTCCATTTATACTTCTTCATCTGAGTAGTGTGTATTCTTCTCAGATGCCCATTTTTGGATTGGGTCTTTGAATTTGGGGGGTCTGATTTTTCTAATTCTCTATTTGTTCTAGATGTTAGTCCTTTGTCTGAGGAACAATGGGCTAGAATATTTTTCCACTCTGTGGTTTGTCTTCTCACTCTGTTGGTAATTTCTTTTTTCTGTACCAAAGTTTTTTTAATAAGATGAGATCTCAGTTGTTGATTCTTTGTAGTATTTCCCATGCTTTTTGAGTTTTGTTCATGTAGTCTTTGCCTATGCCTATGTATTTAAGATTTCTAGGTATTCTGTTTTACACTAGATTTAGTGTTTCTGTTTTAATATTAGGTCTTTGATCTACTTTAATTTTAGTTTAGTACATTGTGAGAGATACAGGTCTAGTTTTAGTCTTCAGCATGTGGAAAGCCAGTTTTTCCAGCACCTTTTATTGAAGAGGCTATCTTTCTTCAAGTGAATGCATTTGGCCCCTTTGTCAAAGATAAGGTGGCTGAGTGTGTTTGGAGTGTGTCTGCATCTTTTAATCTGTTTCACTGATCCTCAGGTATGGTTATTTTTTTTTGGCCAGTATTAAGTTTTTTTTTATCACAGTAGTCTGTAGTATAATTTCTAGACAGGGACTGTGGATGCCCCCTACCTTGACTTTGTTACCCAGAATTATTTTTGCTATTTTGTGTTTCACCTTTCACAGTAGCACAAAAAAATGAAATATCTAGGAATCAACCTAACAAAGGAAGCAAAAGATCTCTACACTAAAAACTACAGTACTTTGGAAAAGGAGACCAAAGAGAATCTCAGAAAATGGAAAAATAACCTTTGCTCTTGAGTGGGAAGAACCAAATAGTGAAAATGACCGTACTCCCAAAGTTGTTATATACATTTAATGCACTCCTGATGAAAATACCATTAGCATACCTCACAGAACTAGAAAAAACACTCCTGAATATTTATTTTTGAAGACTACTCTTAACATTGTTCAAAGATTGGGTTGTAGGCAGGCCTGAGTGGAAATGTAGCTATTGAAGCATCTACTGGAGTGGTCCCAGAAAGTTGCTGCTGATCGCTAAACCAAGAGGACTGTGGAAATGGAGGACATAGACTGATCGAACACTTATACGGTAATATTGGGTATAATTAGTAGGGGAACAGGAGGTTGAAGGAAATATCAAAATAAAGATGACATCCAGGTTTCTTTGAGGGCTACTGTGTGGACACAAGTAGAAAAGTGGGATTTGTGGTGAACAATGGAGATACAGATACAGATTATGGATGGATGACAAATGAGTGAATCAGAGGAATATATTTGGATCTTAGAAGAAAGTCACCACATTAAGACACAGTTTGGGGGCTGATGCCTATTAAATAAACTAGGAATTGTGGCCAAGACAGTAGATATAATCATATAAATAAAAAGTGAAGAATGGAATGAAAAAGAAACTTCTCCTTCTGGGACTTCAACCTTCGATAGTCCAAGCCAGGAGGAAGGGGCAGACCTGATGGCTGATATCAGTATGGACACCCAGACTTCAGTCATTCAGGACTTGCTGAAAAAAATAATGAAAGAAAAAAAATGCTGAAAGAACTCATGGTCACCCACCATGCGCAAGTTATGGGTCTGTCTCTTTGTTATTATAAGAAACAGTACCGCTTTATCAAGGCACCCAAAAGCAAACTGCTGATGGATACTCAAACAAAGCCAGCATAATGCCTCAAGTGTACTAGCCCCACACCATTTGAGTTTGTTGATAACAGGCATTTGTACTCCCGGTTCCAGCACAGACTCTGACATACAAGTAAGGACCTGTTCTTATTGGATAAAAACTGGCAAACACCTACCCCCACTCATATAACTTTCACCTCAATTTGTAGGTTAATTTTTCACTCTTATAGGACCACATGTTCAATTTGATGATTTCTGTCAATGAGAAAAATTAGTTTGAAAGGTGGAATAATTTTCTTTAACAATGTTATTTCAAGTAATATTCACAAATAAATGTAAAGTGTAATTCATAACTCACAATTATAAAGGTAATGATCTAATACACATTGATAATGCTGCCATTTTTAGCACTTTGGATACTAAATGATAACTGAATTCTTTATGTATTCTACATTAACTCTTCCCTTCTTTCTGATAATGTATAAAATGGTGTATGGAGGATTAGCAAATAAATAGTACGAAGATCATGGCCTCTAGGTGTTTACTAAGTATAGTTGGAGAAGTATAAGGCACTACAGTTCTGCATGAAACTCTTGCACAGAGATAGGAGGAGGAAGCCAGGCCTCTGGTTCTGGACACTGACTGCCCGGGGCTGTCTGAGAAGATCTGCCACAGCAGCATCTTTCAGTCTAAGTTTTCAAATGAGAAGGGAGGAACATTCCGCAGATAAGGAACAGTAGTGAAAAGGCACCAGGAAGAACAGAGGGTGTTGCGCAGTATTCAGGAAAAAAGAGAAAGTTTGATGCAGCTGGAATTCAAAGAGACGGAGAGAGACAAAAGGCCTGGAGATATGAACAATTTGCAAAACTCTTCATTGAATGTCTTTAACTTGTCTTTACCTTCTTTGAAGTTGGGCTTCTCTTTTCGGAATGCTTGGCCTCCAAAGTGTTGTGATCCAATTTGTCTTTGGGACTGAAACATGATCAGTACCTGGAAGAAAGAGAGAGACAGAATTTAGAGAGAAACTATTTAGGGAACTTGTAATAATAAGTTAAGAGCTGATGCGCCTTTTCTAAAACAATGGTACTGGAGATAGAAAAGTAGTTTTTCCAATTTTTTTTTTAAAGTTTGGCTTATTGTTTAAGCATTTTTAAAATTTTTTGTCCAGTTAGGCTGTGGGCAGACAATAGAGATAATGGGGAGTTATAGAAGCACAGGGAGTTGCAGGGCACCCGTGCACATGCTCACTGCACTTGGAAAGATGATGCGGATATTAAGTCCACCATCCTTGGTGGACCACTGCATCCTGTACCTGTAACTAAGGCCCAGCCTCAGTCTTAGAGAAAGTACTAACCCTTGTCCTTGATTATATAACCCCACTGCTGAACAGTATGCCTGCCTACCACTGCCCGACCTCTGCACAAACCAAGACTGTATGTGCATGTGTGTGTGTGTGTGTGTGTGTTGCTTTGGTTTAAATTGAGGACCTCTGCACTCAGCTACAACCCCCACCCCTTTATTATTTTTCATTTTAAGACAGAGTTCTGTGGAGTTATCCAGGCCGAGTTTGAACTTGCAATCCTCTTGCTTCAGCCTCCCAAAGTGCTAGGATTATAGACTTGTGCCACCAGTTCTGGCTTAGGTATTTCTGTCTTTGAGGATGGAGCTCACACAGGAGGGTGCAGACATTGAGCAGATGTAAAAATAAAGATAACAGACAGAAAGCTGAGGTCAGGTGGAGCCCTCTCTCCTGATAGGAGAAAAGGAACTGCTTAAACGCAGGTTTATTTATACTCTCAGGAGGCTGAGGTCAATTTCAACCCTTCTCTCTAGTAACTGTCTGGCTGGCTTGAGCACCTCACTTTCTGAAAGGTGCAACAGCTTGTTTCCGAGGCTCACCTCTTACATATGATTGATCCCCAGCTTCAGCCACTCCCCAGGAGCTGTCTCTGAGAATCAGGATAGAGGAGAGGATTTGCTATGCAAGGTGGGGTGAGAAGAGAGGGAGATACTCTTGATTTTGGCTCTGCTGTCTCTCAAGTCTAGGACACCAGTAACATGCAAGTTCAAATGAAGATGGGGCTGACCTGCACGCTAACTCTGTGGACAGCTGTGATCGTAAACCTCTCAGCCTGCTAATGGGAAATCCCCAATCATACTTCTGTGCTGATTAATAATTTTCATATTTAAGTCTCCAATTTTTAAATAAGACTAAACTGGATATTCCTAAGGCAAATGCAAACTCAGTTTGGGTCATGTGATCTATGTTACTACTAAGAAATGAGGGTGGGCTTGCAGCTCAGTGTTACAGTGTGAGCTTAGCTTACATGGAGCTTAGCTTACATGGGTTTAATTCCCAATTAGACCATAGACCAAGAGGACTATGGAAATGGAGGACATAGACTGATTGAAGACTTATACAGTAACTATTTTATTTTCCTACTGCTAAGGCTACTCCCTTTCCAAAAGAGAAAGCATAGTAACACATTGTTTTCTCTCACTGTATTGATTAATCTTCATATAGTACCAACTCTGTGAGAGATGAACCGATGATATCATCCCATTTAACATAAAAAGAAGCACTAGGCGTGGTGGCGCATGCCTATAATCTCATCACTCAGAAGGCTGAGACTGGAGGATAGCTGCAAGTTTGAGACGAGCCTGGATTACATAGTAAGCTCAAGGCTGACCTGAACTACATAGTGAGACTGTCTCAACAGACAAACAAACAAACAAACCAGTAAACTGTTTTTATTAGTACATGTTTATAGTACATAATGTTTACATTCCTTGTGGGAGTTGGTACATGTGCATAACACTTCTAAGTTTTACATATAAATAAATGACTGGTGAAAATTTGAAGCTCACATGAACATTTAAACTGAAGGGAACCAACAAGTCATGAACAGCTAGACACTGAGTAATACACCACCACTTAAGAGTAGTCCATAGAGCTGGGATATAGCTCAGTGGCACAGTGCCTGCCTGACAAATGTGAGGTCATGTGTTTGATTCCTGTTACCAAAAAAAAAAGAAAAAAGACAGTAGTCCATAGACTCATACTTGTGACTAAGGTGCTTGGTGATGTGGAAAAATGTTTCCAACATATTGCTAAGTACATAGCAGATCATCAAATTATATATCCAGCATGCTGTATTTTTAAAATATGGATTTATGTGTAGATATTTCTGGCTTGAAATAAACATTTATTTATTGGAAAATTTAGTTGGAAAATAAGACAATACAGAAAAAATTAAGTAGGATTTTCAGTGACAGATTGAATTTTAAATTGTACACTTGCTTCATAGTTATTAACAATATAGTTTATATGTAAAATATATAGTATATATTGTGCATTGTAGAAACATTATATAGTATTCTTGAAAAACAGATCAATATTTATTCTCTATTGAGAATTCTTTTGGAGAGTCTATACTATACATAAATGTATATAGAATTTTTACAAATGTCTCATATTTGAAAATAAAAGTACCTCCTCTCCAAATTAGATGTGAAAATTAGATTCAAGAAAAAACAACTATTTTAGTGGTAAAAGAATTTTGGAGTTTTTCTAAAGCACTATTAAAGTATAACTTGTAGGAACCTAACCTAAGAGTGCCAGAACTATCAAATATCCATTGTTAAGTAGAGGATTTTATGGAATACATCCCTACATTTATTACTGATGTCTCTTACATGCATCACTGAGACTTAAGAATGTGTCTCTTGAAAAGATTCATGGGGCTTGGGTATATACTCTTTGATTAGTTTAAAAATAGAGGGTTTGATAAGGCAGTTAATATAGTTCTACAACCACAGATAAATCTTTTTTTTTTTTTTTTTAACCGCAGATAAATCTTAAACAAAATTGTAAAAAACAATAATTTGACTGTGATCCAACAGCATCCCTCTTTTGCAAACTTTCAGCATCTTTCCCAAGTGCTGAGTTCTTGCTGCAGCTCTAGCCCTGTGCCCCAGTCATCCTAGTACACTTCCCCTGCTTGATCCTGACCATTCTAGATAATTTCACTGACCCTATCTGTGGACATTTCTCTGTTCCTCTGCTATGGCCTGTCAAACATCTAGACTTAACATCACAACCCCTGAGTTACGCATTTCTTGTTCATGCCCAGGCTTTATGTCAGGGTTCACAAGTCTTACTTAGCCTGTTTCCTTATTAGCATTGATTCCTTGCCCTATTCATCCACACAGTCAACACGAGGCCAGCAATTCAGTGATTTGATTTTTCTCATATTTTCACACCACAATGTTTCAGTACTAACCTCCAAATAGTATGCATATTTTCTAGAAACCAGTGGTGTTTTGTCATAAGAAAGTGATGAGTGTGTGTGTATGAGGGAGGAATTCTGCTGTTTCTATTTTGCATATAGGGATGAAGAGCCATCACAGAAAGAAAGTAGACTACAGAGAAGAAAAATGTGGCTCAGAGTAGGACAAATATGCTCCCTACTCACTATGTTGCAGAGCAGGGTCTCAATTTAAGGAAATGTGAGTCATGTTATTTCATTTTTCACACTTCTCAGGGAGGATATTCAAATGTGAATTTACATGCCACTGACACTGGTCGGAGATATAGAACTTTGCCCATCTGTAGATTGTTCTATTTCTGTGAAAATTTGTTAGCTAAATGTCCGTAGGGAGAGATAGACCTGTGCTGGAACTCAATTTATGTTAGCTAAGGGAAGGGGAAGGTTTACCTGCTCTTGTTTTAGACAGTCTTAACAAGCTCTGCTCACAGCACTTAGAAGTCACGCATAAGAAGTGGTACTAGTGAGACAGGAGTGGTGGCGCACACCTGTAATCCCAGCACTCAAGAGGCTGAGGCAGGAGGATCGTAGTGAGCTCGAGACCAGCCTGGGCTACAAAGTGAACTCAAGGCTGACCTGAACTGCATAGCGAGACCCTGTCTCCAAAAGACCAAAAAAAAAAAAAAAAAGTGGTACTAGTATAAGAAATGCATGCTGAAATTTAGAAGCAGACAACTAAGACAGTGTGCCTTAAAGGAAGAGACACAGGAAAAAATGAATAGAAGTTTAGGGTCACTTTATATAAGGACAAAAAACTATTTTATCTCTCAGAGGATAATAAGGGCATCAAAGCATTGTGGGAAAATTCAATAACTGATATTAAATTAGGTCCATGCACTCTTTGATGAGACAAATGAGCTTGTAATAAAATTGAGACCATTACCAGGTTCTCTCTTCCTGAATCCCTCCTCCTCTCTATAACTAGGACCTTACTACTAAGACACAGATGTCATCTTGTCATTTTCCTGATTAAGACCCCTCAATGATTCTACCCTTTTTGCCTAGCTTCTTTACCTGATGTACAAAGCTCTTCACAGTAGGACTACAATAATCACTATATTTACATACATTAGCAATTTGCTATATTTCAAGTATGAAACTAAGAATGCTTTGAACATTACTTCATTTATGCAACATAAAAAA
>NW_004955404.1:27432609-27483143 GCF_000276665.1 Chinchilla lanigera | reverse complement strand
TATATATATGGAAACTACACCTCATGTTGTTTAATGTAAGCTGACATACATGATATTTTACAGCTAGTAACTAGTGAAGGTCAGTGTGAAGGTTACTTTGTTAGGTGGCAGCCTTGGGCCTTGTCTGAGAACTCCATGGACAGTGGTGGTCACCCTCCTAAGAAAAGGTACTCTGCATTCTGTTTATGTTTCTCAGGATTTCCTAAAAAGAGAGAAACTCAGTACAATATAAGAAATTAGCATGATTTCTGTGCATTGCTCAGGAAAATTTTAAATTCAAAGAAGAATTGGCTGATGTGTAACAAAGAGTGCTGTCTTTTTTATGAGAGACAAAAGACAGAGGTCCTGATCCACTTTGGATAATTAAAGAGTCTGTGACACATCTTGAAAGTGAAGAGGTATGAATTCCAGTGCCCTGGCCAAATTCCAAACCACATAATTATACCTTCCACTCTCTACCTAAAAATTTTCCCCAGAGTTTCAACTAAAAAATAAATTCTTGACTTCCCCTAGTAAATGGTACCAATGCAGCTTGTAAGACAGCCTTATGTGTCTTTACCCAATCTCTTCCTGTACGATGAACACATCTACCTTACTTTTAGGAAGGTGGTATAGGGATGTACAAATGTAGAGATGGACACACAAATAAATACACAGGTAAACATCAAAATTATGTTAAAATCACTAATAGAAAATATCAGTATGAGCTTTTCTAGTTATTATAATCTCTTAAAAATGGGTGGTTTGTTGGTAGGATGAAACAAAAGGAATTTTTTAAAGGAACATTTTTAACTGTAAGTGACAAAATGAAGATGAAGGAAATTTGGAAGTGTCTTTCTGCCCAGTATTATGCATTGGCTTTCAAGAGTAATTGAAATTTGGTCCAATGGATTGAATGAGAAAGTGTTGTAACAAATAGTAATTAAAGTAGATATGTCTTTATTAAAAGTGATAGCATATCTTGCATTGTATATACCAAGTAGAAATCCTTGTTGACTATTCATAGAAAGAAAGTATAAAAATAGAAGAAGATCAGTTTTAATCATCTCTCTTATTTGAAATGAGCCACAATCAAATTTATCAAAGTTATAGACTTTATGCAGTTAGTAACCTGTTAATGTTTATTGACTAACGCCTCCAGCACTATGCTAAAAGTTTTACACGCACCATTCTGCAGAACCAAACATTCTCCACTTTATTTTCTTAACTAAATATTAAACACATTGCATAAAGGAATGACCTCAAATTTGAAATTCTTTTTGGAGAAAACACCAACATTTGAGAAGAATTTTTTTCTTGTAATGAAGTTGTTTAGTAGAGTGATGAGAAAAATAGATGGTCAAAATAACTACAAATGACTGATCTGGCAGTAATAACTGCTTTGATACTAATAGGCCATATCTCATTCCAGGTCAAGAAATCTCTACGTTTGGAAGTTTTTATCTAAATACTTAATGTTTTAATCCACATTTATAAGAATTAGTGTTTCTACCAAAGCAAGACTCTTATCTACAGTAATAAGATAAACTCTATAAAGCAAGGTAAATGTGTATAGCAGGACTCACACTCCTAGTCTAGCAAGCAACATTCTTTTGCTTATGCACAAAACCATTATGAAAAGATCTAGAGAAACTCAGGTACAGAATGTAAACTGTGCATATTTGATCTGGTTTGTGTGCATATGTGTCCAGATACTCCGAAGTACTTTTTCAGCCTCAAGTTAAAAACAGTATTATGAAACTTTCAGCTATAAACTGAAACTTTGGTTAAAAGAAAAGTCTTTAAGATGTCATTTTGTTTGATTTGTTTTAATTCATTATTATCTTTTTGCCATCCACCTTGCTAATTATTGTTTTCTTCTTCAGCTAAATGACAGCTTTGTGAAACAATTGCTGCTCACCAAATGCTGTCAAATTATGAATTGCTGAAGCCTTTGATAGCAACAGTAAAGAAAAACTAGAATAGCCTTTCTTCCTTCAACTGCATTTCTCGCCTGCTTTTTGTCTCAATCAGTACCATTATTGCTACTCCTGTGTTCTGGGTATTCCTACAAAAACTAAAATTCTTTGTCTTTCTAACTTGTCAGGTATCTGTCGGACATTGCAGTACTTACTAGTGGCATAGATTAAAAGCTTGCATTCCATACAATTAATAACTGATTATTTTTAAAGTGGGAGGAGAAACTGCAGTGCAGTAACTGACAAGGTACACAGCTGCTACCGCTTGGGTCTGGGCTGTCCCCAAAGGCCCTGTGTTGGAGGCTTAGGCGTCAGATGGGCCCTGTTTGGCAGTGGTGGAAACCTTAAGCAATGAGGCCTAGTAGCACTGGTCACTAGGGGCACACTCTTGAAGGAAGTTGTCGGATTCTTGGTCCTTCCTCTTCCTCTTTGTCTCCTTCAGGGTTCTCCCATTGTGATCACAGCCCAGACTCAGTGGGGCTGACCGCCCATAGCCTGAAACCTCCAAAACTGTGAGCAACAATGAAACTTTCTCTTCATAAGTTGATTATCTTAGCTATCTGCTGCAGTAATGGAAAATCTGACTCCACAGGGTATTTGATAATTTAATCTCTATGGTTCAGTTTATTCATGACTTAGGAATGATGGTTTTAATCTTTTGTTTTACATGAGAACTGTATGAGCTAATTTTTGAAAGTACTTCAAAATTTAATATATAGAACATAAATGTACACTACTATTAAATGATACAACTTTATATGCTATATTTATTAATGCTTTGAATAATAAGGTCATCATATACAGCCATGAGTACCTTAAAACACAGATTGATACATACTATAGTGTATGTATTATGTTTGTACATAGGTGTTCATACAATATGGTATCTTCCCAATCCTCCAATGTCTCAAGGAAATGGAGATATATATGTTGCTTTAGGCTGTAATCTGGAAAACAGGTAGTGATTGGAAGCAGATTGTAAGAAGTTGTGGCTATTATACTGTTCACTACAGTGTTGGTGAGTGTTTAGCATTATCAATTTGGACTTTTATCTGTTTTTTTATTTAATAGCTTTTATCTTCCTTCTATAGAAGAGGTTTGCTCCAGTCAGTGTTTTTTGGTTGCAAGAGATAAAGGCACTCATGGTGACCAGCTGTCCCAGTTTGGCTGAAGACTGTGACGTTTCCTGACATGGGACTTTCAGTGTTAATTCTGGGATAGCCCCAGGCAAATTGGAATGTTTGGTTACCCTACTGTCAGAGTTTATTGAGAGAACATGCTAGCACGAAAGCCAGGCACAACTTAACAAAGCCTCAAAGAAATGACCACTAGTCAACCATATATCAACACAGATCACCATAGATATCTCTATTCCCCTCTGCCCACTGACTTCCCTTGCTTATTCTTTGTTTCTGTACTTCCACAACTTCAACTTAAACTGAAATATAAGTATCACAATCACAGCCGGCCTTTAAAGTCAGGATACATTTAATTCCAGGTGAGCCATGAATCAGCCTTAGCCAAAAATGGACAGAGCAGTGAGGTCATGTGTAACCAAACACTGCCATGATGGAGAGCACAGCCTGTGGATTGAGTCCTGTGCCATAGTGGGGGTGTCAGAAGGACGAGCTGTCCCATCTGTTTTGGGTGCGACATGCTCGCTGCTACTCACTCTTTTTGCCACTGGTTCAAGTGTACTCTAGAGGCAAGTTCACGGGCCACTGTGAAATGCCAGCGTAGGATTTCTCACTTTGTAATCAAATGCCCTTAAATGACCTTAACTTTTCACAACACAGTGTATTCTTTCAATAGAGCAGTTCAAAGCATCTTAGGCTTCCTTGGGTCTCTAGTCTTCTGGTTCTAAGTGTCATAATCAGCACCTGGAGCCTGTCTCAAGATTTCCTAATTCATGCTTTAGATGTTTTATGTGTTATTTGGCCTATTAGTCTGGTTTTCAATCTGTATATATAACAATTAATTTTAAAAGGTCTTATACATAAATGAATCTGATACTGGAAAAATAAAAAGGGATGAAAGGAAGGGGGAAAATAGAATTGAAATGTGCTATGTATAGGTACCAATTTCTTACCGTGAATGTAATCATTATACATTGCAAACATGTACTGATAAAAGTAAAAAAGTGAAAAACAAAGATTTCTTAATTCATTCACAAGACTAACTCATTAATAGATGGATATCATCTGACTTGTATGTATATCTTAACATTCTGAATTTATCAACTATGAGGCCTTTTTTTCCAAATACTTTGAAAAAAATGCAATATGGCTTTTGACAATTAAGCTTACAATCTTACATTCTTCAAACTATCTATGTAAAATGGAGGATTGATAACATAAATATCTAAGGTAAGTAGTTTTAAAAATCGCACCACAATTGAAAGTTCTGATTTGATAACACTTTCTGTATTTGAACTGTACCATGAAACCCAATATAGATTTCCCTTCTCACTGTGGAACTTTCTCTGCTATGTTTCTTTAAATAATATAATTACTGATCTATTTCTTCCCATCATCTCAGGATTTTAATTTTTAATTATTATTTTAACTAATACATAGAATCAAATTTTAGGAAATATTAATACAATAGAGATATATTTCCATTACCTATAAGAGACTATCCACAAAAAATAAACCATTCTTCTTATTTAAAACTGATACATGGTATTTTATCTAATTTAAAAAAAATCAATAATGTCTATTTCCCAAAAAAAATCCTTTGGGTAAATTTCCAATTTCCATTTTATCAAGAAAATCCACTTATGAATAATAAGCTGCACCCTCATGAATTAGTGGAAATGATAATTTACAGGATTTCTACTACTACTCTAAAACAACTATTGAAACCTCAATAAAACTTATGATTTATACTGTGACATCAGATTAGAATTTATTAAATTGAAAGAGCTGAGGTGACTCATTGATTCACAGAAAATATCTTCTAAAAATTTTTCTTATTATCAGTTTTCAACTGCCAGAAGTACTTACCATGAATCACTCAGGAATAGACACAAATAAATAAGAACTTATTATGAATTGGGTAAATATAAAAATTCACTTGTATGGTTGTGATGCAGTTTATACACTCAAGACCACAATCCATGGGCAGTTTAGGAATTCTCCTGGGGTGGTCAATGAAAATCTCCTGTCACATTGACTTTGCCATGCATCTATTTTATTCCATTGAAATTTGGTTTAGCTTTATAATATGTGTGTGTGTGTGTGTGTGTCTGTGTGTCTGTGTGTTATTTCTCTCTTCTTTACCTTTTTCTTTTTTTAAAGTTTTTTCTTCACCTTTTCTATAATTATCCTAGTGTAGTCCCTCATCACTCAGTTAGATTACTTCCCTTCCCAATAGTAAAACTCTCTACAATCTCTTCTCTCCATAATCCATGTAGCAGTTTCCAACACACTGATCTTAAAACCCTGACTGTAATATGTAACTGCTCTTTCAATGGCCTCTAAATTTATGTCAAAAAATCACCTTGAAATAGCAAAACCATAAGCATTTTGGGTTATAAGGAAATTTAGAGATATTTAATCTGTCCTCCTAAAACATTCATAGTATATGATTTGTTCATCAACTCAACAAATATTTATCACATACCTACTTGTATTAGCCATGGAGGAAGACATCAAAGCATGGGTATCCAAACTTTTGGCTTGCCTGGACCCCAGTGAGTGAAGAGGAATTATCTTGGGCCTCATTTAAAATGTATAATATACATTTACATGCATGTAAGTTACAAAAATTGTTATATTACAATGAATATGTTACAAAGCTTCTTTACAAAATATTTTTATTAGACTGGGCATGGTGGCACATGCCTGTTATCCCAGCACTTGGGAGGCTGAGGCAGGAGGATCGTTGTGAGTTTGAGACCAGCCTGGGCTACAAAGTGAGCTCAAGGCCAGTCTGAACTACAGAGACAGACCCTGTCTCAAAAAGACAATAAATAAATAAATAAATAAAATATTTTTATTATAACATTTTAAAAGAGGACAACATAAACTTTAAACTGTAAAACTAGTGGAGTCCATACAGGTTTTTGACTGTGTGTGGTGGGTACAAGATGGAGTTAACTACTCCACCTGTGAGTATCATGCAACCAAGGCTTATAAAAATCACTAAAATCATGCCATACTGTTATAAGTTTATGATCTTGTGGGGCCACGTTATTAGCTTCATGCTGGGCCATGCTATTAGCTCCATGCCAAGGTCCATGCTGCAGGTTATATGTGCCGAAAGATAATAGCGAAATATACAATAAATTATTGCTGCTCTTTTAGAATTTACTTTATAAGGAAGAGAGAAAAACAGACAAGGAAACAAGAAAAATAATCAAGCAGTAATAAGTACCATGAAGCAAACAAAATCTTATGGTGACTTCCGGTTGCTTTGTATTGATGGTCAGAGAAGGTAGTAGTTTCCTGGGCGTAGTAAAACAAAACACCACATAGGTGACAGTTTAAAACATCCTCCCTTTATTCTCTAACAATTCTGGATGCCACAAGTCCGAAATCAAGTCCCTCTCAAGGCTCTGGGGAGAATTCCTTCTTACCTCATTCAGATTTTGATGGCATACAGCCTTTTTCCAGTCAGAACAGCATCACTTCAGTCTACCTCATTCTCCACACAGCTGCCTACTCTTCTCTCCATGGTTCTTCTCTGTGTGTCTGTTATGGTTTATGTCTGTGTGTGTCCCCCAAAGCCTCACGCGGCCATGGGGCAGGCTATTAGAGTTTGAATATGGGTGTGAGAGCTGCACCCCCTGGGAATGGATAGTTTGCATATGTAAGGGAGAGGAAAAGAGTGCTTGAGGCCATTCCTCCCTGATTCTGCCCTGGTGTGTGGTTGTTGTTTTGCTGTGTTCTGCTGCCATGAGCCGTAGCTCTCTGCCATGTGCCACTCTGCCTTATAATCCACCAAGTACCGACTGAAACCTCCACAAACTGTAAGCAAAATAAACCTTTCCTTCCTTAATTTTGTGTGTCAGGCATTTTGTCCCAGCAATGAGAGAAAAGTAACCAAGACAGAATTTGGTACCAGAGGAGAGGGGTCGTTGCTGTGACTATATCTGACCATGTGGTTCAAGAGCCTTTGGAAATGGCTTGTGGGAAGTGTTTGGAAAGGTTTGGAGTTGTTGCCTGAAAGAGCGCTAGAACGCCTTTGGCTGTTCTGTTTGGGAGATTCTGGTCAGAGCTCAGAAGACCAGAAAGCTGATAGAAATCTTGCCAGTAAAGACCAGGTTTGGGAGGTTTCTGCGGCAAGAAGGACTGCATTGGTTGTTGGACTCCAGACAATGTGTGTTATGGCTTGGCAGAAAGTTTGTCTGCATTTTGCTCGTGTCCAGAGACTTTGCCTAAGACTGAGACTGAGGGTGGCAGCGGACTGATTAATCTGGCAAAAGAAATTTCAAGGCAGTTGAATGTTGGGGAAGTGGCATGGCTATTGTTGGGGACTTTTAGTCAGATTTATATTGAGAATCAAGAACAAAGAGCCCAGCAGGATAATTTAAAATGTTGTGAGTTTGGCCAGAGAGGAAGCTCCAGTAATGCTGAGGACTGCAAAGATAAGGCTGAGGAGATCTCTCTTGCTGAGAAGGAACAGGAGAATAGAAAAGATGGCCTGAGGGCATCACAAGCAGCAAGTCTGCACCCTTTGCAGCCTCAAATCTGCAAAGGTGAAAGACCTTGCTTTGAGAAAAAAGCTGCTGAGCACCATGTTCCAGAATGGTGGTGGCTGCCGCACCAGGTTCCAGAATGGCAGCAGCATAGAGGATCTGTTCCTCAAAATTGGATTCAGAGTGCCCAGTGATCCAGGCACTCGACCCCTGTGGCCAAGAGAGAGGAAAACTTGGCTACTGCTCCAGGTGGCAGCAGACCTTGGCATCATCCACATGGCCCTGGTTTTAAATGCACGCAGAATGCAAGAGTTCTGAGGTTAAAGAGGCTTCCACCCAGATTTCAGAAGGCCTGGGAGGCCAGGCAGTGTGCCCCTTAGAGGGCAGTGTGTGAGGCTGTGAGTATGAAGCAAAAGGTGCACTGGAGACCTCAGAAATTTAGGAAAGCCAGGACCGTGGATCATCTAAGGAAAGCTGGAAGGAGGGAGCAAAGTGGGCCTAAGAGAGAAGCCATGGAAGCTGTAACCACCAGAAGTGCCATAGGGGTGGACTCATGCAAGCCTTTTGGAGCTTACAATGTGCCACAGATTGCTTCAGAAGCTGGTCAGGGAACTACAGGACATAATGTTAGCCCTGCTGGATTTTGGACTTGCGTTGGTCCCAATGCTCTGTGTCCCCCTGTTTGTACCTTTTGGAACCGTACTGCTTATTTTGTGCCATTGAATGTTGGGAGTGTTTAACTTTTCATTTGTGCAGGGGCTCACAGCTAAGAGTTTGCCTTACATCTTGGAAGAGACTTGGGACTTGGACTCGTCAGCAATGCTGAAACTGTTAGAACATTGGCAACTCTTGCAGATGGACTAAATGCTGTTTGTATAAAGGGATGGGCATGAGTCTTTGGGGGGCCAGGGGTAGAATGTTATGGTTTATGTCTATGTGTGTCCCCCAAAGCCTCATGCGGCCATGGGGCAGGCTATTAGAGTTTGAATATGGGTGTGAGAGCTGTACCCGCCCGGGAGTGGATAGTTTGCATATGTAAGGGAGAGGAAAAGAGTGCTCGAGGCCATTCCTCCCCCATTCCGCCCTGGTGTGTGGTTGTTGCTTTGCTGTGTTCTGCTGCCATGAGCCGTAGCTCTTTGCCATGTGCCACTCTGCCTTATAATCTGCCAAGTACGGACTGAAGCCTCCACAAACTGTAAGCAAAATAAACCTTTCCTTCCTTAATTTTGTGTGTCAGGTATTTTGTCCCAGCAATGAGAGAAAAGTAACCAAGACAGTGTCCTAGCTTAGGCACTTGTCACTGGATGGGAGGCCCACTGAGCTAAGATAGTGTCATCTCAGTGTTCCTAATTACTTCTGCAAAGGCTTTTTCCAGATAAGGTTACATTCATTAGTTCTGGGGATATGTCATGGACTTTTTGTAGAGTACCTTTCCATATACTGTAAAAGGATTCTCTAAAGACATGGCATAGAAAGAAAGAGACAGAGAGAAAGCAGAGAAAGAGAGATGTGAGTGTAAAGGAGGGACAGAGAAAAGGAAGGTGGAAGAAAGGAAGGAAGGAAGGTAGGAAAGAAAGAAAAAAGTAAGGGAGGGGAAGGGAAGGGAAGGGAACAGAAGGGAAGGGAACAGAAGGGAACAGAAGGGAAGGGAAGGGAAACCTATGAAGATCAGGGAAAGAACTCACAAGAAGAAAGATCAGCCAGTACAAAGACCTTAAATTAAAACCAAGCTGGCCAGGGATGCAGGGATATAGCTCAGTGGCACAAGTGCCTACCTGACAAGCACAAGATCCTGAGTTCAATCACCAGTAACGCCCCACCAAAAAAAAAGTAAAATCAAGCTTATACATTTGAGAAAGTGAAAGAAAGCCAGCATAGCTAGAGATTCATAATGGAAAGAATTTTACAAAATAGGCCAAGAGTACCAGGCTGACCCTGACAGTTTGGGTAGATATTTAAAGAGTCTCTGTAATTTAGTGCCAATATTGAGAGTATAAAGCTTAAACAAAAGGAAGTCACTCAAGAGTGGGGCGTAGAACAAAGTTACGATACAATTCAAGTTTCAAAAATTTCTTCTGTATGGCGAACAGATTCTGAGGAGCCAAGAGCAAAGGCAAGTAGACACATTCAGAAATTATTTAAGGAATAGTTCAGGCAGGAGACAACCATGGCTGTTGCTAGCTTTAGTATAGAGAAAATACATACATTCAGAATATATTGTGCAGCTATAGTTGATAAGCTTTGCTGGTTGGTTGCATACAGAAAGAAGGTGGAAAGAGAGGAACCAAGGATGAGCCCTGGGGTTGTAGTAGAAAGTGTTACCACTTCCTGTTATGAGAATGACTGTGCGAGGAACTTCCTTGAAGAAGAAAAAGCAAGGATTTGGTTCTGGTCATCATCCATGTGGAAATGTCATATAGGTGGATACAAGAATCTAGCATTAAGGCAAAATGTTAGCACTGCCTACAGAATTCTGATAGTTAGCTTACCTCTGTCTGGATATACTTCTGATCACTTTAATTCAGGAATTCAGTTGCACTGCTGGACTTGTACTTACATCCAGCTTATAGGCTGAGAATGCTCATTCCTCTCTTAACCATGACGTGCCTCATCATACTGCCTTCGGTCAACAAGCACAGCAAACAAACATTATGTTCATTTACCTAATATATTCACTTTGTTTCTTAAACTCAACTTTTCACTGAAGTTACAAGAATTCTGAAATTCTAAAAGGTTGGAATCATACCAATGTAGTCATGATAATTCACATGGCTTCCCAGGGTATCAAACTTCTCTGTAGGGAGTGTCATTCTATAGGGAAAACGTGAATATTTTCCAAGTTGTGGAATGTTTTTAAAAAGTATTTTCATACTCATTTCTGATGTAGGATGATATCTATGTACATTTATACATACATGCAAATGCACATATCTGTCTAGAAGTGAGATATGATGTAAATGTATGGGTGATGGATAATATAGCTGGAAGAAAAGAAGAAATATATCATGGCTTTAAGTAAGAATACTAGAATAAATCTGGGAAGAGCTTAGAGAGTATGCATGCAAACCAGTTTGGGGAAGTTGTAGTACAAATTATAGGTTCTGTTACAAGCTCCCTCAACTGTTACTCATTGCTGTCTGGAGTAACCATCCAGGGGCGGGTTGTACTCTCTTCTGTGCAGCAGTGCAATAGCTCGGAGAACCTGGGTGCTAAAACCTTTTGCCTTTTTGCTCTCTCCACCCTGCCCCCAAGGTGAACAGTAGTCCACCCCAAGCCAGTACCACTGACACAAAATTGAGGATGAAAATATATTTAGTGATCAAGCGATCTCTATTTTCTGATTTGGTTAGAAATGCTTCAGTTTTCCTTACTTCTCAGCAACCATGGGAACGTGTGGGGTTTTTTTTCTAGAATAAACAAACTTACAATATAAAAATGCACAACAAGCTATGAAATGCCAAAGTGAGAAATACTTTGGTATAGAAACAAATGACCCTGTGTAATTCAGCTGTCTCCATTCATCTCTGGAGGGCGGCCACGGGGATCTTGTGACCTGCTTTGTTTCTCTGGGAGACCATGTGGTATTGGTGCTTGGAACCAAAACACCTGTGTTTGAATCTGGTTCTACCATCTAGTGCTATGTGAGCATTCATTTGAATTCTCTGAATTTTAGTTTTTCATCTGTAAAATGCTAACAGTGTCTATTATAGGGAGGTGGCAAAGTGATTTGAAAAGTGTTTGTATTGGTTTTTCTTATTTACTGTAATGATAAAACCTATTTGTTTTAACTTCTTAGAGCATATGAACTGGCAGGAACTTTTATTAAAAGTAAAAACTGTAGGAAATAGTCTAGGGCAAGACACTAAATTACAACAGGAAAAAGAAATGGGGGAAATATACAGTCTTCTGAGGAGCATCAGGGCAAGCCTTCAGAAGACAGCGGACATTAGAAATGTCTTACTAATAAGGAATGGTCTAGAATCAAATGGACCACTCAAAGGCAACATACCAAGAAGTGATGAAATACAGAAAGCAAAGGCTGGAGAAAGGTTGTCTGCTTTGGATTCAAAGACTTTCTGTCAACAAAAGCAGCTTAGCTCTGACTTGCGCATGGTAATGAAAAAACGAACTAGCAAAACAAAACAATAAAAAGCCACAGGTCAGCCTGAAAAATGGCAAAATGTGGACATCTCTAAATTGATTGAAGTTTTTGGTAATGTCCATCTCTTTGTGAAAGTAGAGGTATATACTTTAAATTTACCTCAAGTACCTCTGATATATGCTCTAACAGTTTTCTGCTATGTAGACTAGTTGTGAGTTGTTCAGTAGCTCATTTTGTAGGTACTCTAAACTAAGAATATTATGGGCCAAAGATAATGCAGAAAAAATAATTAGGAAAGTGGTGTCAGATAAAGATGTTGATGAAGGTGTCATCACTCTGGTCCTTCAATCAAACGGCACATCACTATCCCCAAAAGTCTTCTCTTTGGGAGAAGACCCACCGAGGCAGGAAGGAGGTAATTATACAGGAAGGAAGATAAAGGAGGTGCTTGGGTAGGGCACCACATTTTGGGCTCCCAGATCTCTCACTGATCAATGGTTTTGCTGTCTAGCAGAGTGCAATTAGATAACTTCAGAGCCAAGGGGGGAAACAGTATGTGTGTGTTTAAATTTTTAATGTGCTTAGGCTCAAATGAACAACATTGAACTGGAACCAGTCATGACTCAAAGACTATCCAGTAATTTGAGAAAGACCACAGGAAGTTCCAAGTGAAATAATGATTACAAAGGAAGGAGCATGAAACAGATTGTGCCCATAGATATACAGATAGCTTTTTAAAAATTATCATCAATGAATTCAGGATGCCTATGTAGCTGAACTGTGAATTAGTGACTTCTTCACAGCTAATAGTCTCCATACACTTTGTTTCTTTGTTTGTTTGTTTGAGACAGGGTCTTGAAATGCAGTTTAAGCTGGCTTTGAACTCACTATGTAGGCCAGGCTGGCCTCGAACTTGTGGCGATCCTCCCACCTCAGCCTCCTAAGTGCTGGGATTACAGGCTTGCACCACCGTACCCGGCTCCCTATACTTAAAGAAGGAATGGAAGTAAGACAAGTAATTGTTTATTCATTGGAAGAACAGCAAATAAACTGTTCAAAGTGGCCAGAGGATAGCAACCTAATTGTACCAGCACTTCAGTTATGCCTCTGGTACCAAGGACTGTAATGTTCATACTTTCAAAGCCATAGCTAAAATGCCTTTGTCCCATTCAGTGTAAATTTTCAGTCCTTCCCCAGGCAGTCTTTCAGGAAACCCAGGGTTCTTTTTCCTTACCTGAATCCTTCTTGAGTGAACTGTACGACACAGGTAGTGTTCATGTAT
The DNA here is from genome assembly GCF_000276665.1 of Chinchilla lanigera. NCBI lineage: Eukaryota > Metazoa > Chordata > Mammalia > Rodentia > Chinchillidae > Chinchilla > Chinchilla lanigera. The sequence goes on along the minus strand of NW_004955404.1, from coordinate 27,470,160 downwards.
GTCTGGGGTACGATTTGGTGCACTGATTAATGCTTCCACCTGCACTCTCCTCCTAGTCCTACATACCAAAGCTGCCTGTATGTCCTTGTTCCTGTCTTTTCCATTAGCTACCATTGCACTTTCATCATGGAGATAGAGCATGCGCTATCTTAGCATTTATAACAGGACTAGATTCCCATTTCTATCCCTTACTGGCTTTGTGGCTTGCGTTAAGTAGTTTCCCCTGCTCTAGTTCTGAGTGGCCTTTGTTAGGGGGGCTCCACTGCTCTTCACCCCACAGTGCTTAACTAGTGATTGCTGCTTTCCTGTGTGTGCAAAAGCAGTGATATCAATGGAGTCAACTGGAGGGAAAAGGAGTCGCGTTTCTGAGGAGAAATCATGAGTTAAAATTTGGATACTCTAGGCTTGAAAGGTGTGATATATGTAACAGCTGGGTAATCCCATTTGTGACTTCACTCATACCTGAGACTTAATTGAGAATCTAAAGCCAAATTTCTCTGGAGTTATGCATACACTACCCAAGTTCATCACACATAGAGTACTTTCAAACCTTCTATGTCTCCCTGCTTTCTTCAGGTAAACATCCCAGTGTGGCAGGAATTTAAAGCTATCCAAGTGCCCCATTTTCATTTTCTAAGTGTGACGATTCTCATACACTGTTGGCATGGGTTCTGCTTTATTGGAAATTATAGGATAAGACAATACTCATCTGAAAAAGAATACGTAAACTGGAAATGAACAGTTCTTGGGAAGTAAGGAAAGTAACCTGAGGGTCCTTCTTGAATTTTGAAAGAGAGAGAATAATTTTCTACTATCCTTCAAAAGTGATCTGTGTACTTGTATATCCCCCATCTTTGGAAAACAGTCCTCTATGTCCTGTTGGTGTAAGTGCAAAGTTTTCTTAGTGTCTAATTTAAGTCTCCTGATATAGTATATGCTTTCTCTCTGCTATACTCAATGAGAGGGAAATGAATGAAATCTGCTTTCACAATATCCCATTGTATGTTAACATTATTTGAAATAATTGACTCTGATTTTTCTTCCAGGGGCAAAATCCTACAAAGCCTATTCCTTTTGAATCTATTAGTAAGTTAATAGTTTTAAAACTCTTTAGTATAAATATTCCTTTTTTTTATCAGAATCTTCAATCAACTACCAAGTGCTTATATGTAGAAACTAAAAAAGACAATCTAAAAAAAAAAAAGCAGAGAGTAGGAATGGTTATCAGGAGCAGAATGGTGGAGGAAGTGAGAAGGTATTTGTCAAATAGAACAAGATTTCAATTATATAATAAAACTTTCTGAAGACTGAATGTGTGGCATAATTCCCTAAGAAAGCACCCTTACTATACACACACAAAAGCGGTAATTGTATGAGGTTATGGATGTGTTAATTAGCTTGACTGTAGAAACCATTTCACAACATGTACATGTACATATACATACACATACACATACACACATTTTACACCTTGAATATATATAGTCTTTACTAGTCAGTTAGACCTCAGTAAGCCTGGGAGAGAAAGCCAAGTTCTATTTTATTAAAAGCAGATACCTCATATTACAGAAAATAAATAAGACACAGAAACATAACTTTGTTTACCTAATAAAATGACCTTTTTCTGTTATACAAAACAATATGCGAGAGATTCATGATGCCTACTGAGTTTTTTCTCTTCTACATAGGACCCCTGGATGTTCTACGTTTATTTCAATCTTGCCTTTCAGTAAAATGTTAAACTTTCATATTTGTCTTTTCCTAACATAATCTTCACATATTTCAAGAAAAGATCAGTTGACTTTATTTTAAAATCTTGGTCTCTGCAGCATTTAAATATTGGTATGGATGACATATATGTTCTACGATAATCTCATGATGATTTTTTTTTTTTTTTTTTTGGTTTTTCTCCGGCACCGGGAACCGAACTCACGACCTTGCGCTTACCAGGCAGGCGCTTTTTGCCGCTGAGCTAAATCCCCAGCCCCCTCATGATGATTATAATTATCATTTAAAGACGACATTTTTAAATTCATTTTGAAAAACTTTATAGGCTGAGAAAAAATCCTCTGAGAGGGATCACTTTGCTTTCTCCCATTAATGATAAAAACCTCAATCATAGAGCTGGGTATATAGCTCAGTGGCATAAGGCCCGCCTGGCAAGCGCAAGGTTGTGAGTTCGATCCCTGGTACCAGAAAAACAAACAAACAAACAAAAAACCAAGAAAAAAAAACCCTCAATCATTTGTTTAGGTCATTCAGGTTGGGGTGTGTGTGTGTGTGTGTGTGTGTGTGTATTTCAATGTGTTTTATCATCCCACTTGACAATGCAAGAGTCCTTATTCACTCTTTTAAAATATTCACCCTAGTTTATTTTTGAACTGCCTCATATTCACAATTCACTCACTAATTTTGTTTTAAATCTAAGCTGGTACTTCAGACAAGTTCTATTGCCTGGCACAAATCGATAATGAAATGCAAGATAGTTAAAGCTTCCATTTGGCCTGATTTTCGAGGGATAATATATGATATAGTAAACATCTTCTTTTGCTTATTGGTGCTTCTGGGAGCTGAACAATTCGCCCCCAGGCAAATGAATCCCAAGCCAAGGAGGGATGCGCCCTTCATATTCTGTTAATTGATTGAAAGGGCAAATGATCTATAGGAAAAGTTGCATCATTAACTTAATTGAGGGCAAAGCCTAATTAGAGGGGAAATGGAGTAGACAGAGCCAGAGACACAGCAGGCCTTCATCTGCGATGTCAACAAACAGACCTTGTAACTAGAACCAGACAGAGACTGCAGGCCTTCATTTACATCTTCAGTTTCAATGTGAAAACATTCACTCAGTGTGTGTGTGTGCATGTGCGTGCGCGTGCCCGTGCATGTGTGTGTGTGTGTGTGTGTGTGTGTGTGTGTGTGTGTGTGTTTGGCCAGGGGAAAAGCAAAAGTTTACATACTTAGATAGAAATCAGTTCCTCCCAGGTGGAGCTGCCTAGTGGGAATCAATATGCTTTAAACAGCTTAACTGAATTGTATATATTTGAGAGACTAATCTGAAACACATTTGAGCTCTAGATTTGGGGAGGGATGGGGGCCAATCCTAGTCTCATTTAAAGAGCGGATTTAGAAGTATATCAGTCAAATAAAATGATTTTTCACCCAACTTGAATGTGGGCTGATTACACGGAGATTTGTCTTGGATGGATTTATATTAGTAATACCTAATGCAAAGCATTTGAACACACTGCAGTCAACATTAGTTCATCCTATAGTAACAGTCATTCTCAGAATCGTGTGAAATTATGTTGCATTACAAAAGATAGAAGATATTGATTCCTTTGCAGTGTAGGTTGCAAGTGAAGATGTCCAGATTCCCCTTTATTCTGTAAGTGATCTGCTTTCTAAAAACTCCAGGTTTAGGTGTCTTTTTAGAAATAAAAACTGCTGTATTATAAACAACAATTTTAAATTTTAGATACTTCTCAAGTGTCATAAACTCTGGATTAAATTCTGAGCTGAGTGTTAAAACTGGTGGTGATGATCCGAGCGTGTACTTTTATTCTTTCAGAACACTTTGCATGTCCAACTCACCGTTGAGTGCATTTTTCTCTGACTGTAGCAATACAAACAAAACCTTTCACAAGAAATGCCACTTAGAAGGAATAAAGAATGCAAGCAGACATGTTTTGGCTACAGTGCTGGTTGTTAAAATATATAGATAGTCTTTCTTTTACCATTCCGTGTAGTCACTGACTTTACAAAAATTAGACCTCAATTCTTCCATGTTACATAATTTCTGTATTTAAGTAGGAAAACTGTAATAATTCTAATAGCTATTATAGATGACTAATAAAATATTTCAGTGAAGAAAGAAAAAAGTCGTACATTGATTACTGAAAATTTTAGTTAGCGTCCCAAATAGGTACCACATTTGAATAACGAATCAGTTTTTGTGTATGTAAGGGAAATTTTAAAGATAACGGGTAGGAAACTAGTAACACTTTGCTTTAGTAGGAATTTGAAATTGTATTAACTCATTAGAAATTTGGATCAATAATGATATATTCAGTTTCAGAGGAAATTTTACTTCTTCTATCATTTAGTTCCCTGAATATTTATATTCTGTTTTTCAAGTTTCATTCATGTGCAAACTGCTAAATCATATTGTCAAAACCATATTACAAGAAAAGACTAATCACAGTGTTTGACTTTAGTGATCCTGTGAAAAGGAGAAACACATACTGTGGTAGCTATTAATCTTCAGAATAAACACACATGCATTATCTTCCCGAACACTTTTCTTTACAAATAATAAATGTATAAGTTTCATCAAGCAGTCAATAGCCAATGACTTGATGATTTTTTTCAGCCTGAGGCCTGGGAGCTGCTGGACTCAGTTTAACAGGACATTGCATTTCTGGTTTGTAATACAGAAATAATCTTTCCCTCCCAGGCTGCACTTGCTGAGAGATGGTTGTGGGGCGACACAGACTATTATCTTAGTGTATTCACAGAGTACGTATTTCCTCAAATCACAATCCAAGGAGTTATGGGCTTGTTATATTTAGTAATTTACTATAAGTCCATAAAATTCCTGATTGACTTTTACATTTCTCTTATCATGTCTTGGCAAAAGAAAAAGTGGTTTTAATTCAGACCTCAGCTAGAGTGGCAGTTCCAGATAGACTACTTCGTTTCTGTTCCCATAGCTGCATGCTTCAGGATGAGACCCTCCGCCACCTCAGAGGCTTTGAAAAGGGATGAAAGGTCCAGGACTCCTTGTGCCCTAGAACCTAACGTCTAACCTGGGAAGGAACTGGCCAAACTGACTAAAGGAACAACACAAGACACCTACCTTCACGTCTCAGGACTTAAAACCTTTCAGTCACAGGCGCTACAATTACAGAATCCAAACACCATCACCAGTGCTTTATAAAAAAAAATCCACACCTTAAAATTTAAAAATTTAGGGAATCATTTGTCTACATAGTGTCTAATCTATATGATTAGTATTAGTATTTTCTCCTAAATGCTAAAAATTAAACATTTAAAATGTGTATCTTCATATTAAGTACCCATTCTTGCATCTTAGGGTTCAGGACTTTTTATCAGAAAAGACCTGGATTTGAAGAATGATGTTTTCACCAAGATGTGTTTCTGAGGTCCCTCTGAAACTTTTGCCTTTTACTTGTATTTATAAAATCGGAATAATGATACCTATGTCACTGGACAACAGTAACAGTTAATGAAAATTAAATGAAATAGGGATGGGAAGGATTTGGAGGTCAATATTTTCTTCTAAGCACAAAGGACACTATGTCCCTCATGACTCACAACCCTGCCCCCAGAACACACTGAAAAGACTCAAAGGAAGTGAAAAAGGTCACTAAGCGGATAACAACAAAGGGAAGATAGTGAGTGGGTGTAGTCAGTAGTGGATAAGACACTCCAACAAACTCCCAGTAGATAGGAGCATCTGCATGCTGCCGACCAGAGAAACAAAGAGGAATCCACATTCCAGAGAACGGCCACAGGGAAGCTGAGTTGGAGCCGGTCTCTGGGCCCAGAGGTGACATCAAGGAGAGTTAAGTAAAAAAAACGGAGCTGAGCCAGGAGGGTTAAAACCGCTTCTGCCTAAGGCTTGCTCCTCTTCCCCAACACCACTCTCCCATCCTTCCTGCAGGTGGAAAAACAGGAATTGCAGCTCAGAGTTTACCTGCGGGCTAACCATTGTAAGGCTTTATCTTTAAAAAGTGAGCAAGCTTCCTTAAAATCAATGCTTCCCAGCATGGAAGAGGAAGGTAACTTTCTCTGCTCTCCGGGAGTTGGGGGCCCGGCTGACCTCTGGCTTTCTGCTTATGCACTGTTGTAAAGCGAAGTCTACCAGCTGAGCTGATAGAACTCATTTCTCTCAGGAGTAATTTTCCCAGAAAGTAGTCCCTCATTTTCTGTTAAGCACAGCCAGTCATGTGAATAACCAGTAATTATAACTCTGATACATAACAGATATCATTCATTGTCTTTGCATTTTTAATTTATTTAAATTTATCTTTGGGGATTAAAATCTCTGTTAAGTAGATACTGTTATAATCACTATTTTTCAATTAAGAAAACTAAGCCACCTAAAAATTTAATTACTTACCCGAAACCACATAGTTAATAAGTGATAAAGGTGAGACTGAAAGCCAAAAATCTGGATTCCAGAATCTACATTCCTAAAAGCCACACAATATTAACCTTTTTTAGTGTTTATTTTAAAGCCACAGAAATAAAAAAAATAAAAATAATTCAGAGACTAGAAAAAACAAATTAAGTTCTAATTATTACATTCAGGTTTGAAAGTTTTTGTCACAACAGCTATGAAAGAAAAAAAAAAAAAAAAGAATAGCCAGGGAAAAAAAGAATGAGTTTTTAGCAATTGAAAATAGAATTGTCAAACTTAAAAAAAGAAACTTCAATAGGCTGAGTGGAAGATAAGGTAAAGGAAATCTTAAAAGATGTAAAGTGACACCATGAAATAAAACACTGAGAGAATCATGCCAGAAAAGTCAAAATTCAATTAAGACTAGCTCCAAAAAGATAGGAAATAGAATATAGGTAGGAGGAAATTACATAATATATGCTAGAAAAAAATTTCCCAGTACTGACTGTATATATATATATCACTTTAGATTTAAACAGTTTGTCATGTTGTTAGGGAAATGAATGGAAAAAGAAGCTCAAAAATGTATCTCTGTGAAATTTTCAACAGCAAAAGCTAAAGAGAAATGGTGAGAACTCCTAGAGAGAATGAGCGAAAACATTTGCTTATACAGGATGAAAGGCCACAATGCAGATGGATGAGAAACCTGTACCGGATGCTGAGAAGTCTTTGGAGTCAGCACTTCCCAGTGGCTCATGAGACAGGAAACAGTACCAGCTCAACTATGATCAAGCAAGGAAGCAAAAGGGAGGCGTTACCCAGCAAAACTTGATCGAATGAGATGTGGTGGTAATCACGAGCATATATATAATAACCATGAGCGCATATAGGCAGATTATTTACATTTGCATAGGTAACCACTGGGAAAACTAAAACTATAAATAATAAAATGTGTGTAATTCTGAGAAGCAAGTACGGAAATGAGAAAAGAGCTTGAGTCAGGAGACTATCAATTTTTATGGCATGCTATTTTGAGCTCTGAAATCTTTTCACCATTTTAAGGGTTAATTTAATTTTATATTCTCTATAAAAATAAAAAACAGAGCAGGACTGGTGTGGTGGTGCACACCTGTAATCCCAGCACTTGAGAGACCGAAGAGGGAGGAACCCCGTGAGTCTGAGGTCAGCCTTTGCTACATACATAGTGAGTTCAAAGCCAGCCTGAGCTACATACATAGCAAGACACTGTCTCATAAACAAAAACAAAAACAAATGTAAAAATCACAGCTCAAAGGCACCTTGTCAGGGGCAGGGGATATAGCTCAGTGGCATAAGCACCTGCCTGGCAAGCCAAGGTTCTGAGTTCGAGTCCCAGTACCAAAAAATAAAAGCACCATGTAAGTACCTAATTTAGATGGCCTTAGATGTTAGTGATCAATTCTATTTCCCAATCCTTGCTCCAACACATATTTGCTGGAAGAGCTTCTTATACCCTTCCCCTGCATCAGTCCTAAGCACTTGAATGTACTTAGAAGCCATTCGCTATTCAGGGAATATCACCAATTACTAAGTTTCCTATTTATCACACTGGCACTCTTCTTTGTGATTTTTATAACAATTTTACACTAGTTTGTTGCTGAAAGCTGAATTTAGGAAAATCCTTATGAGATGTGCAATAGGCTCCAGCCAGTTCTGTGAAGCAAGGTTTTATAAGATTAAACATAATTTGCTTACAACATGAAACAGGTTGCTGACCATTTCTTTTTAAACTTGAGTCACCTTGATCATCTGATATTTTGTATTCATCATGCCATAACAATTCCATATTCATTTTTTATTACAACACATCCCGTCATTAAAACTTTTTAAGATCTAAATTACTACATTTGGTTTATAATTTTCCAAAAGATTGTGTCTCAGTATGTGCACATTCATATTTACCACTTGGCATGCTGTGATTGCAAAATTGTCCTCATAGGAACACGTTAAAGCTGAAGAACGTGTCTTCATGGTCAATGTTGAATTTGTTTTCCTATATCACTGCTTCAAGAATAGAAGTTCAGTACTTCTATGGAGCACATCTATGACCTGAAAAACTGCAAAGCTTCTCTGCAACAAAGTCGAGGTAATCAGGAAAGTTGCTTGCTGCCACTTCCTGAAGGTCCCCCTGAAGTATGGCTCAAATAATCAAAATTGTTACTAAGAACACACAATTCTGCCTGAGATGATAACATACTAGCTACAAATGCATTAGTGTGATACCGCTCAGTGTAGTTTGATTGTAAAAGAATACACTGAATTTTTTACTGCTGCTATAAAAATATCACCACAAACCTTCGGGTTTAAACAGCACTCACTTATGCCTTCCTAAGTTGGGAGGTCAGGAATCTGAAATGGGCTTCTGGTGGCCAAAGTCAAGGATAAAATTAAGGTCAGGCTTCTCTGCGGGCTCTGAGAGAGGCTTTCCAGGTTCCTCAGGCCATCACCAGTAGCTCAACATCACCTCCACTGTAATCTCCATTGTCGCATTCCTTTTCTGACTCTCACCTTCCCACTTCCTTAAAAAAGATGCTTGTGATTTCATTGGGCCCAGTTACAATCCAAGGCACTTTCCTTGTATTAAAATTCCATACTCTATCATGTTATACAAGCTGGTTCGGCATATGATGAGCACAGGGTATGCTACCTGCCTTGCCCCGAAGAAGGCTAAGGGAACCCTGGGCAGAGTGAGTACTTGGAGCTGAAGGAAGTTGAGGAAACCACAGAAGCACAAAGGTCGCTTTGGCTTTCTCCTGCTTTCTCCTGGAGGTCCTAAAGAGAATGCATTGACCTGTTGCTCCTGAGAGAAGGTTCTGCCCTCTGTTTTGATGCCAAGGAGAATCTGAACAGAGACCTTACACAGTTCCCCCCGGTTTATTACCCTCAGGTCACACCCTCTTTTGTCCATTCACTTTCACACAACTCTCCGGTCTTCATCAAACCTCAGCATAAAAAGGCAGTTTTCCCTACATCTTACGACCCTCATTTCTGAAGGTCCTTGTCACATAAGACTTCGATTAAATACACGTAATGTTCTGTTCTTATTGATCTCTGTTTTGTTGTACCAGTGTCAACCATGAACCTTGTAAAAACTGAGGGCAAGATATTTTCTCCCTTATAGTAACATACTCAAAGGTCCTGAGGATAAGAATGGTTATCTTCAGAAGACCATTCTGTGTACCACACTGAAATATTGATTTTAGTAATATCATAGCCTAGGCACAATCATCTTGAAAGAAACCAATAAATTTAGTCAAAATGAATAAACCAACAATACCTATGGAACTAGACTTTTTCTATGATTAACACCAAGAAGAGAAACCACGACTTGACATATAGCTATTATATTTGATTGGCATAGTGACTCAGGAGTTCATGATTTTTAAAAGTTCTTTTACCTTCATGGATGCAATGTATTAATGAATCTGTGGGAGGGAGGAGGAGGAAGTTAGGAAGGAGGGAATAAGCATGACTCATTGATCATTTTATACCAAAATGACTCATTAAAGTCATAGAATGGAAACTTAGTTATCCAGTGAAGTCATTGAATTTGATACTCATGATCCAAAATAAAGATCAAGAAAAGAGAGAGGAACTATAGATCCAAGCCCTGTCCCATGTCATATAGCATGAAACAAGTAACTTAACCCTTGTACAGATCAGACATATTTTTAGAAAATGGAGTGATAATATCTACCTTGCAGGTAGATTGTAAGGGTTTGATGGTGAAGGTTTGTTACTTTCATAGTAAATAATGAGTTATTGCCCTCTCAATTTCTGCCAGCACACTAACCTTCAATATAGAATATAAAGTCCAGGTTTATCCCTCATAAATTTTGTCTTCAGAAAATGACATCACCTACTCTAACGCAAGAAATACTAAGCTGGAGAAGTATCTTTTTTTTGTCTCATTGAGTCTCAGTAGACCTTTCCGAGGTTAATTCTAACCAATAATCTAAGGATAATATAAAAGCCTGCTCTCTGACTCAGACATGTATATTACTTTATTATATTTCTGTTTGCACTGATTATATCCAAAATTAACCATGAGTGATTTTAAATAGATGAATGGCATTTTTTTTCTGTAAAGCACTATTCATCACCTCCAGTATATTACAGTAGTAATATATCTATCACAATCTGAAGTACATATTCTTTTTCTTCCTTTTCTTTTTTCTTCTGTCTCTTTTTCCTTTTCTTCTTCTTCCTCCCTCTCCTCCCCTCCTCCCCTCCTCCTGCTCCTCTCTCTCCTCTTCCTCTTCCTCTGTCTCTTTCCTTTCTCCTCCTTCTTTTTTGATTTCACTAAGACATGGCCTTGCTATGTAGTTCACATTGCACTTGAACTCAATGTATAGCCCAAGCTGACCTCAAACTCACAGAAATCCTTCTGTCTCAGTCTCCCTAGTGTTGGAATAATAGGTGTGTGTTACAATGCCTACCTTCATTTTTCTTTTCAAATTTGCAGACAAGTATTTATCTTCTATATTCTGAAAATGAATATTACTTGACCTACATAAATAGTTTAGACTTTGAGATTTCAACCAAACATTTAAAAAAATAAATCCAAATGAAATAATACAAATAACATTAGAAGTGGCTTTGGTAGTCATTGGTCTAGCCCTTTTGCAATGTTTAAATTCTCCATGCACTAATGACACAAGCAGAGCATCCATTACATTATGTCCAAAGGGACAACATGAATTTATGAAATACAAGATAATTAAGGCCTGTTGGAAACCAGACCTTCCAGCTATCTTACACCAAGCAAGCTTATAACCTTTTAAAACTTGTCCAGCTAGATTTAACAGATAAAACACTATGTATGTGCATATTTCAAAACTCAGTTATAGCTTGAAATAATTTTCTTTAAAAAAGGCAGATTTGCAAAAATGACTTGGTTCATCCATCTCACAATATCGGATATGATTCCTCATTTCATTAATGGGTTAGCTGAAAAACTAACCCATGAAGGTTTGTAGATTATCTTTAACTGCTGGTGATACCACTACAATTGTTTACCCAGCATAAGTCAGACGGGGAAATCATCAAGATTGAAGGACTTTTGTCATTACATCTGGATGTGCATTTTAAAATTCTCCTTTAAATAGCTAGCTTTAGTGTTGTATCTTTTCTAAATCTTGCTCAAGAGGTAATTAATTCAAATATTAAGGATTCTTCAAAATCAAAAAAAAAAAAAAGAAAACTAAACACTGCATGCTTTTTCCGAAACATTAATGGAAATATTTTTAAGCAGAAGGGTTTTAAATAAATTTTAAAACAGTAGTTTTTCAAGGAAGGGTCTAAAGACCAACAGCAACAGATGACTAAGAGTACTTGGTAAGACTGTAGCTCTTGGGCCTCCAAACCCACAAAATCAAATCTTGGGAGAAAGTGGGGGTACACATTAGGAATTCTTACTTTTTCTTTTATTTTTAGAGGCAGGGTCTTGCTATGCTGCCTTGGCTTGTCTCCAATTCTTGGGCTCAAGTGATCCACCTGCCTCAGCCTCCTCAGTTGTTGAGATTATAGATGTGTACCGCCATACCCAGCTTAGAAATCTCTGCTTTAATAAGCATAGTAGCACATTCCTATAACCACAACATTATTGGAGGCTGAGACAGGAGGATGGTAAGTTCAAGACCAGCTTGGAAAAGTTAGTGACTTGATAAGACCCTGTCTTTAAAATCATGGTTGGAATTGTAGCTCAGTGTGAAGGTCCTGGGTTGAATCTCCAGGACCAAAACAACAACAACAACAACACCACCAAAGGTGAGTATGAGTTACAAGTGCACTGTAATTTACAAACTCCTCATTCAACTGCAGATATTTGTTGAGTGCCTGTTACATGCTATTCCAGAGTGGAGTTTGGCAAACTATGACTCAAGGACCATATCTAGCTTACCATCTGCTTTTATATGACCCGAGAGGCGAAGAATGGGTATTCTTTTCTTCAATAGTATGAAAAATCAAAAACAGAATGCTTTATGATACATAAAATATATATATGAAAGTCAAGTTTTAGTGTTCTTAAACAAATTTTCATTAGAATACAGCCATACTCATTGATGTTGATACCGACCATAGCTGCTTTCACGACACATGGCAGGCCTGAGAGGTTGTAACAGACTATGGAACACTGCTGCTAAGCATAGCACACAGAGCAGTGACAGTTATAACTCAAGCACTTCAAGTGTCATCCATATCCTGGAACTGTGACATTTTAAAGTTCAGTTAAATTTTACTAATGCAAATTACATCAAAACAAGAAAACAAAAGTGGACTTTGAACTTCACATTTTTAAGTAAAGCTGAATGTGGCTTTAAAAAAATGGAATTAGATTACAAAGAATGGTGTTTGTTTTGCAAAGACTTTTAGGTGTGCCAAAAGAATACAAAGTACTCCAATATCATTGGATTTCACCAGAATATCTGCAAGTGACAAACAGCAGTGAAGAAAATTAGAACAGCCAGCAATGTTGAATATTTTTTCATGTATTGATTGGCCATTTGTACTTCTTCAAAAGTTGAAAACAAAAAAACCTAATCATGGAATAATTTTCTCACAAAAATAAAAGATTAAAATGGTATCCAAAACACGAAATACTTAGGAATCAATCTAACAACAGAAGTGAAAGAGCTATACATTGAAAATTGCAGGACTTGAAAAAGGAGATCAAAGAGGGTATGAGAAAATGGAAAGACATCCCTTGCTCATGATAGGAAGAACCAATATAATGAAAATGGTCATACTTCAAAAATTGTAACACAGATGTAATGTAATCCCAATCAAAATACCATTAGTATACCTCACAGAACTAGAGAATACATTTTTAAATTTTCTGTGGTTTTTTTTTTTTTTTTTTTTTTGGTGCCAGGAATTAAACTCAGAGTCTTATGCTTGCCAGGCAGGTGCTGTGTTGCTGAGCTACATTCTCAGCCTGAGAAAACACTTTAAAAATTCATTTGGAACTAGAAAACACTTAGAATAGCAAAAGCAATTCTGGGGAACAAAGGTAAGGCAGAGGGCATCACAATCCCTGATTTAAAACTGCCTTACAAAGCTACTGTGATAAATTCAGCATGGCACTGGAGAAAAAACAAACAGACCTGAGAATCAGTGGACACAGATTAGAAGATGCAGACACAAGTCCAAACGTACTGAAGCACCTTATTTTTGACAAAGGGGCCAAACATGTTCACTGGAAGAAAGATGGCCTCTTCAGTCAATGGTTCTGGAAAAACTGGCTCTCTATTTGCTAAAGACTAAAACCCTGTCTATCATCATGCACTAAACTAAAGTCATAAGAGATCAAAGATCTAAATCTTAAAAAAGAAACACTAAATCTACTAGAAGAGAAAATAGGTAAAAATCTTGAAAATATAGATATAGGCAGAGACTTCATGAACAAAACCCAGAAAGCGTGCGAAATAATACAAAGAATCAACAACTGGGATCTCATTTTATTAAAAAGCTTTTGTAGGACAGAAGAAATCACCAACAATGTGAAAAGACAACCCACAGGGTGGGAAAAATTATCGCCAGTTGTCCCTCAAAGGATTTATATCTAAAACATATAAAAAATTGAAAACATCAAACCCCCCACATTTAAAGACCCAATCCAAAAATGGGTGTCTGAGATGAATATGTACTTCTCAGATAAAGAAATGCAAACAGCAAATAAATATATGAAAAAACGTTCAACATCATGGTCATCTGAGAGATGGAAATTAAAGCAACTCTGAGATTCCATCTCACTGCAGAAAGAATGGCTACCATCAAGAAATCAACCAAGAACACATGCTGGAGGGGCTGTGGGGAATAAAAACACTTCTCTCCTCTTGGTGGGAATGTAGGCTGGTACAACCATGTGGAAATCAGTGTGGAGAGTTCTCAAAAAACTTGGATTAGAGGTTCCATTCAATCCAGCTATTCCTTTCTGGGTATCTTCCTGGAAGAATTAAAAACATCATACCACAGTGATATACATACACCCATGTTCATAGCAGCCACAATTTGTAATAGTTAAATCTTGGAAACAACCCAAATGCCCATCAACTGAGGAATGGATAAAAAAAAGATGTGGTCTTTTTATAAAATGGAGTACTATTCATCCATAAAAATGATAAACTTGAGGTTTTTACAGGTAAATGGATGCAACTTGAGACCATACTCATAAGTGAAATACATCAAACTCACATGTGTAAACATCATAAACACCATATTATCTCCCTGCTATGAGAAACTAAAAGAGGGAATGAGATCCAAAATGTACAACAGATTCTGTGAAATGGGAAGAAACTGTTCAAAAGGAAAGAGAAACTGGGGTGGGGTAAAGCAGAAAGGAAGGAAGGGAAAAGGGCAAAAAAATACAAGATAGTTAAGGTGGTTATACTACTAGTTTCCCTTAGCTCATTGAAAAGAAAGTTTGTGCTAATATTTTTTGGACAAAGTTTCATGCCTAAATCTTGTAGTTTGAGTAACTACTTTGAAGATAACAATACACAATATATTAGCTATTGTTACTCTTCTACTACTTTGCTTTGAAATTTTGTCTTATGTTTTTCTTTAAAGAAGGAATTAAGATGAACCATAACCAAAAAAGTTTCATTTGTAGCCATTCCAGAAAACCTATTTCCTGATGGTATTACAACCAAATTATATTAAACACAATATCAAAAAAAAATATGGCCGGAGAAAATAAGCTTATTTGAGATCATTTGTGGTGAAAATATTTGCTCAAAAAATTGAGGACACACAGAACAGTATCAACAGTCAAATATAAGGCAAATGATTTTTGAGTACTTTTCCTTATCTCTTGATGAATTAGTGGATGTCAGAGTTACCGCTTGGTTGTAGTTTATGCAAAGAGGCAAGGCTGAATTTAAGGTGACTAAAGAATTAGCCTCTATGAATAGTCAGCATGTAGAAACCATAGGCAAGAGTATTTCCAAAGATGTTGGGAAATACTAACTCAGAAGAATGTGAAGTAGAGTTTGCTAAGGTGTGCTGAAAAACTGATAGAGGTAAAAATGCATGCAGCATGAAAAAACACAGGCGAACAAATTTGGAAAGTTTGTGAAAATACAAAGTATTTACAACCTATGATTACTTGTATTATTCATAGGCAGATACTTTTCAGAAAATACATTAACATGCCATGTGCTTTTTGACATTTTTAAGTTAAATTTATTTTAATCCGTATATTACAGACAAAAGGCTGGACACATTAGTGGGGTCACACATAACGTATGGACACATGTATACTATGCATAATGTCTAAATCAGATTAAGCAAGCCCAACTCCTCAAACATGTATCACTTCTGTATGGATCAAACTTTCAAAATCCTTTCTTTTAGCTTTTTGAAGTATATAGTACATGACTGTGACCTGCAGTCACCCTACTGTACAAGCAGCACATGGGAACTTGTTGTTTGTGTGTAACTATAACTTAAAATCCAGGGATCAGCCTTTCCCAATTCTGCCCTCTGTCCTCCGCAGCCTCTGATCACCTCCATTCCACTCTCAGCTTCCATATCATACGTTTTAGATTCACACATGAGTGAAGGCATGTGTTGTCTTTCTTTTCCTAGCTTATTTCATGCAATGTAATGTGGTGGCTATTGATTAATGGTCAGGCAAAGTGGAAATGCCCAGCTGAATTGGGTCGGCATGGTTCTGGGCATGGAAGATGCACTCTAAGGAGGAATGCTGTCAGAGCAGTAAAAAAGGAGAATGGGAGGAAAGCACTTCAGCTGATTTTCCTCGGGAGAGCTTCCTTATGGCTGGTTTTCCTCCCAAGAGCTTCAGCTGTTCTCTTCAGAGGCACTCTGGTCCTCACCTTCACCTTGGGCATCATCTCCTGGCTTTTGGTACAGATGCTTCAGCTTCCAGCTCTAGCTTTCACTTGTCAGCACAGATTCTAGCTTCTAACACAATCCCTTGACTTCCCAACGCAGATGCCGCAGTCTTCTATCATTGATCCTTCAGCCTTTTGGTGTGGACTGGGGACATTGCCCTGGGCTCCAGGCATTTGGATGGATCCTTGGAATCTGTAGAACAAGGACAGATCTTTTGCACTCTTCTACATTTGACACCATGCATGGCCATTGTAGGTAGATCTTGTAAATTTCTGTGTCTTGCATTAAATTTGACTTAGATCATGTGCAGTCTTTTGAGGAGCCTTGCCCCAGTCCTGCAAGCTCTTGTAAGCACTAACACACATGATGATCTCCAATTCCATCCATGCTTTTGCAAATGACAGGATTTCTTTCTTCTTTATGGTTGAATAGGAGTTTCTATCTGCCATGTGCTTTGGAATCAAGAATTTCTGCAGTAAACTTCATTAACTCTTGTAAGATAACCATCATCAGTTCCATGAATTTTTGTCAAAAAATAGAAGTTGAGTGTTGAGATTTCCTATGTCATACAAGAGTTTTATAGTTTCCTATATCATATAAGAGTTTCTTAACTTGTTAATAGAAAAGATTTATTGTTTCTTTGTTAGTTTTAAACACAGGACCAAGTTTGAAATTGTCCAGAATAACAAGAATTTTCAATCACTATTGTGGAACAATGAATTACTTTGGGTAAGCTTTGAGGTAGACTTTATCACATTTCTTAATGAACTCATCCTATAATTACAAGGTCAAATAGCAGTATATGAGAAATTTATGCTGCAGTAAAAGTCATTTTGAAGAAAGTAAACATTGTTTGAATCCCAAGTAATATCGAGGTGCTTTATACATTTAACATTTCTGTCAAAGATTAGAATAAGGAACAAGATTTCCATTCCTACACATAGATGCAGTAAATATGTCTTCTGACCTCACACTACAGTTCCACTAACATTTCCCAAATGTTACATAAGTGTGAGGGAAATTGCCATATTTTGAAAATTTAACTATTCATTTGAAGAGCTTCTACCTAACACTCTATGTGAAGTTAATAATCTGCAATCTAATCAGATGCTAAAATGCAAAACTCAAAAGAATAAACCAGCAGAATTCTTATGTAAATATCTTCCAAGGAATGAGCATCCTCAATTAAAGTCATATGTTGATATTATTTGTCTGAAAGTACATTTTCAATGATGAAATATGTAAAATCTTATGTATATTTTATCATCATTAAGAGACAAACATACAAAATCAACTTTGATAATAAGGAATACTAATTTGAGCTGCAATTAAACAAAATGTTATTTTCCCAAAGAGAATTGTATTCTCATCAGTAGACCTATATTACAAAAAAAGCTGTATTTATTATTATATTTTAAATTTCATGAATATAAAATTTGTAGAAAATATTACTCTCTTGCTTCATATACTTATTTGGTTCTGTTTCTTTGCCCAAAAATCCTAAAATATTGGCTGTATGGTGTTTCATACAATTTTTTGACCTCATCTCTGAATTCTCAGGTGATTAAAATGTCTTTGGTGAGAAGGACTGTCTTGAACATTTTTGCTTCTCTTTCATTGACCAAAACAGTTGTTGGAACTCAATGAATAGTAATGACATCTTATAATTAAGCTGAGAAGGAACTCTTTTTATGGTGATAATAATTATTATGATTTTAATATAATGTTATAAAGGACTTTCCTTAATTTTTGGAAATAAACTCAGGGTAAAATATTAAAGCAATTACAGTCAAATTCTAACAAGTTAATTCTTCCAGTTTTTCCACTGACAATCAGTGGATAGAGAGACAT
Source organism: Chinchilla lanigera (assembly GCF_000276665.1). Lineage (NCBI taxonomy): Eukaryota > Metazoa > Chordata > Mammalia > Rodentia > Chinchillidae > Chinchilla > Chinchilla lanigera. Next base: position 27,452,267 of record NW_004955404.1, on the reverse strand, counting down.
ATGAGTAGTAGACAAAACTCATCTGTTTACCTGTTTATTTTATGTAATGGATTTTTGTCAAACATATCTTTAACTTTGTATTTACAAGGAGCTTATTTTTTGATATCTGTTTGTACTTCTCCCAGAATCAAGCCAGGCACGGTGGCATACCTCTGTGATCCTAGCACTCTGGAAGGCTCAGGCAGGAGGATAGCAAGTTCCAGCCCACCCTGGGCAGCTTAGGGACTTAGTGAGTCCTTGTCTCACGAAAAACAATAAACATAGCTGGGGATGTAGCTCAGTGTGACGGCCTTGGATTCAATCCTCAGTATCACACATGAAAAGGTAATCAAATCATATTTTTAGAAATATTGTCATTTCTTTGTATAATATTGTCATTTCTTTGTATAATATTAACATAATTGACCAAGAACATTTCTTTGTATAATATTGTCATTTCTTTGTATAATATTAACATAATTGACCAAGAACAATGAAGCTATTTTAAGGATTAGTACATTATTCCTCTTTATTGTCTACCTATGTGTCTCTTTTATAAGTACCTTTCCATCCATTCATGCTTCCACTGCTATCTTTTTTCCCCCAGATTGATCTCCAAATCAATGACTGTACTCAATAATTTTATTAAATGTTCAATGACCAAGTCAGGACTGGGTCATTGTTAAAAGCACAATTACCAGGCTGATTTTCCTCATTCCATTGACTCAGCTTCTCTTATCTACCCACACACAAAATGGTCCTTCTAAATTTCAAGGCCTAATAGTATCGCCTCAGTGTCTTCAATTTAAAACCCTGAGTCTTCAACATGACATATAAGATCCCTCACGACATCAATTCCTACATCAGCCTACTTTCTTGCCATTCTCTTGCATTGATTTTCTTATTCCCATAAACATTAGGGATTTTTTTTTTTAAGTTGGTGCCTTTGCTCATGTGGTCTGTTCTATTTATAATCTGACCCTTTCTTTTCCGTTTCATTCTCCGAATAATTCCTCCTTCGCTTTAAAGTTCTTGTCCTCTGGATCTATTTCCCTTAAGCTATGCTCTCTGACTCCAAAGATCGAGAGTATGCCCACAGTTTGCCCACAGCTCCTATCATACATTAGGATGTGTTTACTTGTCTGGCTTTCTTACATGTTCATGAGCCCCCTGAAGGCATCCATTCATCTCTTCACCCATCCATTTGAAAGTGCAGTGTTCCCACAGTTATTATGATGTCTGGAATATAATTGGTTCACAAATACATGTTTTCTGAATCACAGCCAGGGCATTGTAGGAAGCCAGGCATTGTGTTCAATCAACCAAAAATAAATAATTAAAATAAAGTAACTAATATTCACCAATACCTGCACTTGTTTAAAAAATCCTTTCACATTTTACCTTCTCACCAACACTGTTAGGTGGGTACAATTAATCTCCTTGTATGAAATAAGAAAATGAAGTGGAATTAGGGACTTCAGTTGATGTAGCAAAAGGATGTTACAACCGGGTTCAAAAGCAGTTCTGTCCATTGTACTATTATGCTCCACAAATCTACCTACTTGCGCAATGGACTTTGACAAACCTGGTACAGTATTACCTCCTTTTACCCAAATTTCCAAACCAGTGATGTTCATCTATTTATACTGCTATAACAGAACACCTTACACTGGGCAAGAAGTTTTTTCATCACTGAAACCTGGAAAGTTCAAGATCAAGCAGCCACATCTGCTAAGAGTCATGCACTGCTTCAACGCATGGTGGAAAAGCACAAGGGGAATCAGGCACGTGGAAAAGGGACAAAACACCAGGGGTGGCCTTGCTTTAGGACAATCTGCTCTCACAGTAACTTGTCCGTTCCTGAGAGAGCAAGAACTCACCGCAGTGCACCTTGGGAAATACATTAGTCCCTCTTACTATCATTACCATCGCTTAAAGACCTGGGGTCCCAACACACCACAATGGCAGTTAAATCTCAGCATGACTTTTGGAGGAGACAAACTACATATTTTGCTGCATATTATTTGGTACTTGTTCTTTTCATCCAAAAAAATGATCATGACTATCTTTCCATACATTTATCTACCCATCTCTACAGCATTACTTTTATTTTGGGATAATAATTTGCAATTTTCCCCTCCTGTACTTGAAATATTGAAAGTTAATGTATTTGAAGTAATTCTATTCTTAACGTAGAGCTCAGAGGGCAGCATCACTACCTCTGAAGTGTGAACTTGTGTGTTTGTGAGTTATTTGAACAAATCGAAGAGGTTTGCAGTGGGAAAATACTCATTAAGTTGAGATCTAAAAGTGGAAAGGTCAATCCAGGTTATTTAGAGAAAATGTTTAAAAGAAATCATAGAATTTTAATGAAATAAGAATAACTGGCAGAAAGTATTTTGAAAAAGTGATGAAACTATGGTGAAAATTTGTAATAAACTTGGAAGATTAGTATATTTCCCTGTGTTTTGTAATAAGTACTTAATTGATTAAAGAATAGTTTGATAATCAAAAAAAAAATCTACCCATCTCTTGTCCACTTTTTTTTTTTCCTTTTTCCTTTCTTTAACGTGACTATGTGGTATTTCATGCCTTGGGTGCAGTATAATTTATTTAGTCCTCCCTATTAACCTCCTTTTTGATTATTATAGTGTTTTACAATTTAAAAGCATCAGACCAGAATATATTTCAGAATATATCTATGTACCACTTCTCATCAGATTTAATCTGAAAACCAAAACTTCAGAACAAAGGATACTCATAAGTGCGATAAGATATTCAAAGATTTTAATGTCAATTGTATATATAGTTATTAGAAAAATATCTATGAGAAAATTTTAGAGTCAATAAGAATCCTATGAATATTCACAGAAATAATTCTGATAATAAGCTCTTTATCATTCTATATTTTTATAATCTATCTTGTTCTTAAAAAGGAATAGATTTTTTCTTTTGTCTTTTTTGAGGGTCTCACTGTGCAGGGTCTCACTATGCAGTTCAGGCTGGTCTTGAGCTCACTTTGTAGCCCACACTGGTCTCGAACTTGCAATGATCCTCCTGTCTCAGCCTCCTGAGTGCTGGGATTACAGGCATGCGCCACCATCCCTGTCAGGAATAGATTTTATAAATTTGCAAAATTTAATCTTTTTTTCTGAGACAGCCTGTCACTATGTGATGTAGGCTGGCCTTGAACTCATGTAGCCCAGGCTGAACTTGAATTTATGGTGATTCTCATGCCTCAGCCTCCCAAGTGCTGGGATTACAGGTATGTACCACCATAACCAGCAAAAGTTGACATCTAAATCTAAGACTACTCTAAATACATGTAGAATATCTAATTTAAATATATTAAATATAAGTATTTGTAAATACAAGTTAAAACTATAATTATAAAATATAATTTACAAATTATAAACATAGTATAAATTATAAATATATTTATAAAATGTAAATATTTTACATAAAAAATAATAATAAATAGAATATATAAAGAGAATCTAAGAATATTTTAAATATGTATAGAACATAGCCAGTACAGAATCAATATAGTGGTTACGTTCCTGAGTATAATAGTAATCACAGGCCCACAATTGTACATATATATGTATTTTGAAGTTTTAGTATAGTATAAATTTTATTCAAAAAGAATTTTAGATAGGTTACAGTATGAAAAATTTTACTTAAAGTGTCACCAGCATTGCCTAAAATACTAAAAATATCAAATATTCTAGAAAATACTTATTCGGGTTTCTACAGAAAGCATTACTTTTTACTGCATCTGTTATGACAGTTTGTACCTTATATTGTTGTAATAGCATATCCTCACTGAAATGCAATTCTCTTTGGAATTTTTTTGTCTTCATTCATTTTTACCACCTTCAACCACGGCGCAAAATCAAGGCAGCAAGCCCTGGTCTCATGTTTTGGGAAGCAAGAATTGTAGAAACTGGATTTGAGGAAAGGTTCTAACTGCTGCTTAGAGAGAAAAAGGAATTGTGTGGTTTATTTTTAAAGTGTGCACTGACACACTCACCAAACAGTGAGGTTGAAAGGAGAGAAAAAAGAGGAAAAGTTCATTGGAACCCAGTGATTTATTGGGGAAGGCTCAGCGAGCTCACATAAAACTGAAGGGGGGAAGTAGTCGGACATTGGGTCAAATCTCCATTCACATGTTGTGTAATAAAAGGCTGACTGTAGCCTTTCAGCCTTGCTTCTAGTCACAGACAATGGCAATTGCAGAGCAAGACTAATAACAGGATTTAGCATAAATCCACCACAGGAAGTGAACAGTTGTACTGGCAAATAATTAGCCAGGAAACATTTTATAGCAGCATCAGGATGCGTCCGTGAGCTTTCCAACTCTCAATGCATTTGCGATCATGAAAACATAATTAGTTCTCAGCGATTGTAATTTTTGTGTGTGTTTGTTGTAAGATGGCTCTTTCCCCCTCCTTTCTTTTCACAAGCAGGCCTTATTTTTCCTGTCCTAATTTAGCAACCCCAGTGAGGGTTTTGAAGTTTCAAGGGAGGGGCTTAGAATGTTCTCTTTTTTCCTCCTGCTGATGCTTTTTTATTGCAAGGTGGATGGTGTTTATTTTGCACAGCTAACAAGTGAGTTCAAAGCAATACGTTGCTCTTGAACTCCTGCCAGATTCCCAAAGCTGAAAGCTCCCCTGCGTGGTAGAGCCGACCTGTACTATCAAAGCCTGATTAATTTGCAAAGGAATGTCAAAATGACTGGTGCACCGCATTTTCCACCACCCGCTTCATTTGACACTTAAAGGAAAGCTAAGTGGGAGTGTCAAAGGAAGGAAATTCATTCAAGACAGCAGCACACCCATATGTGAATTAATTTCAGAGCACTCTTTGCTGAGTACTTCCATTTCCAACAGTTTTGCTCTTTGTTTTAGCTACTGCTTCAGTAAGGGCTGGTAATAAACATTAAGTGTCTGTTTTAACATCACTCATATTTGAAGTAAATGCTGTCATTAGACTTGGCTTTGAAATTCTTTGTATCAAATGCCTAAATGGACCTGCTTTATCTGGTTTAGCTGCCAAACAGCGGCTCCATAACAAGTGCTTTACCCAGGCCAATATTTTTTTTTCTTTGCCTCTGAACACTGTAAAAAATCATTTCCTCAGAATCAAGAGAGCTATGCTTGTGAACAAATTGTTGCTGCTGAAGACAAAATGACAGAACAAAGTCCTAAGCTAGACATCAGGAAGTGTAATTCATAGACTTTGCAAATTTAATCTATCTCACCTAAGAAGTATTAATTCTGAAGGAAAAGGCATAGAATTACTAAAGACCAAATATCAGACTTTGATTTAATTGAGTCTGATTCTAACTTGTGTCTTAATTGCAGCTTAGAATCTCAAACTTTATTTAAAACTTACATTGAAAATACCACATTGGCGTATTCCTCAAAGAGAGTCCATCTACCAATAATTTCCCTTGGTATTAACCCCGGAACTTTATTATTATTCCTGGTCATTTTCACAATGAGTTTGCTATGATTTACATAAATTGGCATCATTATTGGCTAGGTGATTAGGAATCTCACCTTCAAATATTGTCTTCCTTGTTTGAACTTTATGGTAAATTTTTAAAATATTACCCTCTGACACCAAACCCCATTTCTCCACATGCTGTTAGCCATTAGAAGTGTACCTTGGTCGTGTGATCAAAATCTGAGGTAGACCTGAGGCTGCAGTTCAGTGATGGAGCACATTCTCTGCATGGAAGTGGCCTAGGATTCAATCCACAGCAAAAATAAATAAATAGTAAACAATAATAATAATAAATAATATATAATAAATAATTAAATGAATTAAGTCAGATGCAGAACATTAAATATTATATGGTTTCTCTTACATGAGCAAACTAAAATATAAATAAGTAAACAAGAGAGTTAAATAAGAGAGAGATGGTAGGAAAGGGGAAGGCAGACTCTTTGCAGATAGGGAAGGGGATCAGAGGACAGGAAGAAGGGGAAGGTGGGAAAGAGGAACAAAAATAATTAAGAGATATTTACCAAATCCTCCAGATGAGTATAATTGTTGTGTGTCATAAACATATACCAATGAAAAATAAATTTGTTAAATTTTAGATTAAATTCTATTTTTTAAATTCTTAAAAAAAAAGGAAGGAAGAAAAAGAAAGAGAGAAAGAAAGAGAGAAAGAAAGAAAGAAAGAAAGAAAGAAAGAAAGAAAGAAAGAAAGAAAGAAAAAGAAAGAAAGAAAGAAAGAAAAAAAGAAAGAAAAAGAAAGAAAGCAAGCAAGCAATGATTCTGTCAATGGCTCAGCTGCTCGGAAGTGACTAAGAACGTATTTCCTGTCACAGTTGCCCAAGATGTTCACGAACGTCAGGCTGAGCCCTGCTGCTCAGGATGAGGGTCTGACAGACCCAGGTCTGGATGACACCGGGACCACTTGCTGGTCAGCATGGTCACTACTAGTTAATGAAGCTTTAAAGGCTTAGCTTTCTCATGTGTACAAGCAGGATGATTCTGACAGGTAGCCTGTGGTCTGTTGTGCTCAGTATCATGAATATCAGAGTAAATACTCAGTGAATATTAGCTATTAGAAAATCAAAGCAGTTTGGAAGGCTTATATATCAAAATTCAGGAATTTCTTCAAGTAGGCTTAAAATATAGGGAATACTTGTGTTCAGGCTGGATCCCCTCTGATTGCAAAGTAGCTGCCAGTAACCACTGAGATACGCAACTTCTTTCTTCCATAGGCAGAATAAAGAGGAGAGAAGGTGCTTCTTCAGCCACTGATTGAAGCTTCTCCCTGATTGGGACACCTTAAACTTCGTACCTGTCATATGTGGCATGATGATAGTCACTAGAGATATATTTTGCCCTGACTGTAAGCCTCATTTCCTGCATTGGTTTCTAGAATGAGAGAAGAGATTCTCAGGATTGATCTGTACCAGTAAGCAGTTCGTGCTAGAAATGAGTCATCTCCCCCTGAATCACACGAGCTAGATGCTGAAGACTGGGAACAGAGCTGGGGGAGGTTCTGTTAGGAGGGCTGAGAGGGATTGTGGGGCCTGTCCCTCAGGGTTCTGAAGGACAGAAAGGGTAGACTCAGACTGCATTCTAATTACAAAGGTAGAGGAAGGATATTTCTTTTAGTTAGCAACATCAGGAGCTGTTAAGCATTGTTAAACATTCATCTGCAGAATTTTACTGAATTCCTATCTGCCCTGTTCAGTTCTACAAGCAACTATTACTTTTTGAGTATCTGCAATGGGGTAGCAGCGTGAATAAAAAATGCAATTATTTATGAAGGGCTCACAAACACGAACAAATGTGAACATGACAGTAGATGTATGCGCGCAGACACACGTTCCCAAACACTGCTGCGCTGAACATGGGGCAAAAATTCAGGAGTTGGGGAAAATCACACAACACAGAACAGCATCTGAGTGGTGCTTGAAGGCTCAATAGCAGTAGCTCACCATACAAATGGGTGGAGAGAGAGATTTTTAAAGAGTTCCAAGAGCTTAAGCAAAGATGCACAGCCACACAAACATACCAAGTGTGTCTGAGCTGGCAGCAAGCTTGGCGACTTGGGCACATAGGAAAGTGCAATTCTAGCTGAACCCCACTGTATTCTGTGCTCTGAGATATACACCTTATAAGCTGTAAAGCACTGCAATTTGTTTTTCAGTGTTGAGGGCCAACCTGAGGGCCTTTGCCCTGAGTTACTTCTCAACTCAACGCTTTAAAATATTTTTTTATTTTGAGACAAAGTCTCACTAAGTCACTAAGCTAACTAGCCTGGTACTTGCAATCTCCTTGCATCAGTCACTCAAACTGCCAGGATTACAGGTATGCACTATAAGTCTTTAATCACAAAATCAGATGATTACAGGTCAGATTTTTGTTACACAAAGCACATTACAGTGATGCTGTTACTGGGTTTGGGGGTGCTGAAGTTTCCTTCTAGAGGGGATTTCCAGTTCTTTCCATCCTGCACAAAGAATTCAAGACAAGCATGGAAGGGAAGTTTTTCGAAGGGAAGTTTACAATTTTTATTTAATCCAGTGTATTGACTTTAATGTTTATGGGATGCCCAGGCGGTTAAAACAGGTAGACACTGATAGTATATGTCTGTCCTGTAGGTGTAAGTCTGGGAGATATAAGCAGATGTGTGACACCTGACTTCAGAAGTGGAAGACACCTCTCAGGAAGCATGGATCCCCCAAGGAAGAGAAAGCAGTGACAAAATTTCATATTTATTAAAGGCAGAAAAATCAAGTTCTGCAGAGCAAGTTTGGGCCATTAAATATAGGGGAAAGAAAGAAACAATATACTCTACAAGAAAGAGTGGGAGATCATAAAGAGACTTGATAAGGACAGCTATCTTTTTTTATATGTCCCACACCAGTGTCACTAACAGGCCACAGCCTACGCTCCCAGCCAGGCTTAGCCACCCACTACCTTCCTTCCTCAGTGCCAAGAAAGGAAATCAGAGAGACTTTGTCTGGAGGCTTTGTGAAAAGAGTAGCTCTCAAATCAGTATCCTGGCCTGCAATGATGTAATAAATGGGGCCCACCTGAAAGACAGTTCCTGGTGGATAAATATATTTGATGAACAAGGGCAAGGGTGACACTGCTTTCTCTTCCTTGGGAGATCCGTGCTTCCCTAGAGGTGTCTTCCACTTCTGAAGTCAGGTGTCGCACATCTGCTTATATCTGCCAGACTTACACCTACAGGACAGACACACACTCTACCTGTTTTAACCACCTGGGCATCCCATAAACATTAAAGTCAATACACTGGATTAAATAAAAATTGTAAACTTCCCTTCCAAATATATTTCTCAGCTATACTGTATTGCTCAAAAAGTGGAGTCAACCCTGAGTCCTTTTACTTACCCCTACCCATTGTCTTAATCAAGTCTGCTTGAATGTTCTTCTTGAAAGATCTTTTCTTCAACTATATCTTTGCTTTTCTCAATACCATCACTACCTCTGATTCATCTGTTTCTCTGAACCCTGTGTCTACGTTTCCTCCATTCAATTCATCAGAAACCTCTGCCAATCCTATTTTATTCTAAAGATTCGTTTTAATTCCACCTTGGTTCAGACCATCGTCATTTCTAAATTTTATAATTTTAGTGTTTTGGGGCTGGGGATTTAGCTCAGTGGCACAGTGCCTGCCTGGCAAGTGTAAGGTCATGAGTTTGATTCCCGGTACCGGAAAAAACAAAACAAAACACAAAAATAATTTTAGTGTTTTGCAAAATCCTAACTAGTTCTATTTCTCAGCAGTTTTCACCTGGCACGTTAAGACAGCCTTACTAGTTCTCTGCCTCCTGAAGTCCATCTCCCATCCTTTCTCCCAGGCAGCCATCTAAGGCACAAATCTGCTACGTCATACTCTTGCTTAAAAGCTCTCTCCCACCAACAGGACAAGCTCTTAGCAGGGGAACTGACAATGAACATCCTCTGAGCCTACACCCCATTCCCCCAACCACCCATTCCCACCACTCCGGGTTTCACTAAGTAGTATTAAATTATGTACATAATTATGTACACAACATAACTATAGATACAAGTTACCAAAATCAAGCTATTTAGTCATTGCCCATTTTTTTATGCACAACCTGTGGTTCTTTGATATTTCTAATTTTTTTTTTTTTGTAGTATCGGGGATCAAACTCAGGAACTTGCATTTGCCAGGCAGGTGCTTATGCTACTAAGCTATATCCTCAGCCCAGATACCTCTAATTATTGAGCTAGAATATATTGCAACATTCTCCAAAGGACACACAGTAGTCAAGCAGTCATGGATAATGATAATTACAAATGTAGTCCTGGGGCTTTATACTACGATATCAAAACTCTAATAACATTTCCACCATTAAATGACCCAAAATCACAAGGTCTCACATTTATCCGATTTATTTTTAATCTTAGTAAAAGAAGGAGCAGGAGGAAGAGGAGGAAGAGAGAGCCACCATTTATTGAGGAAAAATAATACCACCAGATGTTGGTGAATGCTTCATCTTCATTAAGGCAGTAGCTCTCCATTTGTATATCACTGCCCCCATTTTACAGAAGGGAAAACTGTCTCAATGAGATTCAGGTTCTTTCCAAAAATAATAATGCTGAAATGAAGATTTAACCCATATCTCCCAGATGATAAGCTCTTTCTCTTGCCACCATGACACATTACTTCGCAAAAGTTTTGAAAGTCTATAAATAAGTCATTTACTATAATAAAGTGCATATGAAGTTACACATAATTTTATGTTTAAATTCATGGTTTATTTTTTATTTGGGAGAAAATGGTTTTTCGAAGCCTGAAATGTTTACAGTAATGTTTAAAGGATAGGGACATAATATTCTTTACTTGGTATTTAACTATAGAAATTTCCACTTAAATTGGGTGTAGTGCCACACGCCCTTTTTGTTTTGTTTTGTTTTGTTTTTTGCTTGAAAAACTACAGAGACATGAATTGACAGTCAGGTTATGGAAGCAAGTAATAGCTTTGTTTTAATTTGTAAAATATTATTTCTGCAAATATTTTAATGTAGGGGCTGATGACTATAAAAACAAAAAAACTTTGGAAAGAATGATACTGGTATAGTTAAAAATTTACTGCCACATTTAAAGCCACAAAATGATGTGTATGATCTGTAGCAAGTCAGTTGTTTCCTGTAATCCTTTATTATCTACTGTGGTGATATCCACCTGTTAGTGTTCACATGCTTATGTGTCCCCTCCCACACTGTACCGGGACTAGTGACCAATGGCATATAGCAGAAGTAATGGTGTATCATTTCTGAGACTAGATCATAAAAGACCATGGCTTCTGTCTTCAACTTCTCTCTCTCCTTCCCACCTTCCTTCCCTCTACCTTCCCTCCCTCCTTCGCTCCCTCCCTCTCTCCCTCTCTCTTTCTTTCTCTTTCCCTCTCTCTCTCTCTCTCTCTGTCTCTCTCTCTCTCTCTCTCTCTCTCTCTCTCTCACACACACACACACACACACACACACACTCTCCTGGAGTCATCCTTTTGCCAATGACACTGAATCATTCCATGGGGAAGCCCATACAGTAAATAGCTCTAGCCATACAGCAAGTCTCTGGCTAACAGACATGGAAGTGAAGCCTGACAATAACCGTATTAGTGAATTTGGAAGCAAATCCTTTGACTCAGTCAAATTGGAGAAGACTACAACTCAATTGCTATCTTGACTGCTGCCTTCAGAGAAACCCTGAACCAGATAAGTTTCTTTCAGATTCCTTACCCTCAAAATTAGTGAGTATTAAATGCAATAAATGTGTTAGGCAGGCTGGATATGGTAGCACACTCCTGTAATCATAGTACCTGGGAGTCTGAGGCAGGATTGTCAGGAGTTTGAGGGCAGCCTGGACTGTATAATGAATTCAAGGCCAGCATGAGATACATAGCAAAACCCTGTTTAAAAATAACAATAAATAAGGGGCTGGGGATTTAGCTCAGCAGCACAGCACCTGCCTGGCAAGCGCAAGGTTGTGGGTTTGATTCCTGGTACCAGAACAAACAAACAAACAAAGGACAAAAAACAAAATAACAATAAATTAATTAATTAATTAAAAAATAAATGTGTCCGGCCTGCTTAGCAAGCACAAGGTCCTGAGCTCGATTCCTGGTACCAAAAAATAATAAAAATAAATAAGTAAATAAATAAATATGTCCAGCTGCTAAGTAGAGGGATAATTTTTAACAAAGCATCTACTTCAGAAAATTATTATAAAGGTTTAAATAAAAGAAAACACTCAGAAAAGTCAGTTCAAGTAAAGGTTTATCCAAAAGATGACATATTGTCATGAGTAATCCTATATCCCCCTAATTTTGATTGCACAAAAAAGTCTTAAATGTCTAAAGAGAGACTGAAGCATAATGAATTCAGTTACGAAAATATTTTCCTGAAATTTTAATAAATAAAGATATCTAAAATAATACAAACTTCAGTTCATTATCGCAAACAATTCCCAGTCCACTTTGTCCTGCCTCAAAATGAAAGTTATATGAAAGTAACTTGCTTTCATATAAAATATAAAAGAAATGTTTACTTTCCTTCACTAAGGAGCTATTACTCTTTAGCACTAAGAAGATAATGTGGTCCAGCTAGTACAAAAAAGTCAGTTACATTCATAATTTCAGGCCTCAGTTTAAAATAGATGTGGTGTATGACTGTCACATAGGATAGCCAGAAGTAGCCCCCAAAATATTTTTTAAAGTAGCTAACATCTAAGCATGGTTCTTCCATACCAAAATGGGTAATATCTTTCACAGTCATGCTGGAGAAAAAAAAAAAATCATGCCATTATCTAATATAACTTTGGGGTGAAAAATTGTAACAGCAGTCAGAGCTTTATAGCTTTAATCCCAGTATAAATATATTTCAGAAATGATTTAAATTTCAGGATTGATATAATTCTGAAATTAATGAAAAGAAAAATATTACTGGCAATAGATGGTCAGCAATAATATACTCTTCATTTATTTCCACATGAACAAGTTTTAACAAATACATTCAAAAATATGTAATAAGTAAACTAAAGAAATGAAAATGCTTTATAAAGCTGTAAAACACACATAAATAACAAGCATAATATTGGCAAAGTTATTATTAAAGCAAATTAAATGGCACTTGATGAAAAATATGAACAGTAAGAAAATAAAAGCTATATAAAATAATGATGGAGGAAATTTAGATTCAATCGTGTCGAGACCAATGTTATTCTTAGACACTGAAACAAAACCACTTCCTTTAGGAGGAGAAGATTTAAGTAGTTTAGCACTGGGAGATCATCATATTCTGTGAGGATGGAAATCCATGAAAAAAATCTGTGAATAATGATGGAAATGAAACTAGAATAACGGGGGAGGGAGGAGAAGGAAGAAAAAATTGAGTTAAGGATGCTTCTTAACAATGTGATTTGAATTTAAAACTCAGAACATCTGTTTTTTATAAAAATCTGAGTGCTTTAGCTCATAATAGAAGAACATGTTGACTTGCATCTTCAATTGCAAGAAAGAAACAAAAAGATTAGGAAAAAAAATCATCTCAAGGACAATGAAGTTTTCTCTGTCTGCAAAAGGGAGCTTCTTACAGACCAGGAGCAGCTGCATGTACAACTTTCAAAGGACATTCTTGTGAAAGAATTTGAACCAGACTTAGTCCATTCATTTTCGGTAACATAAAATTGTATCTGTGAAACAATGTCTGTTCTATATTCGAGCTTTTTTTCAAGCTATCATTGAGAACTTTGCATGACAAAAAGAAAGACCTGTTATATTTAAAAATAGTTATTTTTCTAGCTAGATAGCTCTTCCAAATGAGTTATTAGAAATGCTTAATCCTTTCTAGGAAACTGGAATAGAAAATTCCAGATTCCAAAATTTTGAGAAATTTCAGTTTTCTTCTTCAATAAAAGCAATGAAATCTTTTGATACTTGCTGAGACCATTTCCTTTCAGTAAAGGCAACTTTTAAACTGTATTTACTGAGAATTACATGATTTATTTCTAATAATTTCTGAGAATAAGTGCGTTATGGTAAACTTCTTTGAATTTTTGAGAAAAAAAAAATGTTTATTTCTTAAGAATAACCCCCAATGTATTAAAATTCTATTACCCTCAGATATTGAACTGTTTTCCTACATCTGGTTATATTTATTTTGGATTTGGCATCTCGTGCAAGTATTATTTTCTAATTTGTTATTATAAATCAATGTTTATATCAAGATCCTATTTGATATCTCATATGACTTAGAAAAGCAATGAGCTTTTCTGGGATATGAATATCTTGTGACCACGTTATGTTTCATGAGCAACAGGTTACTACTATCTGGACAAAAAGAATCCTATTGGCAGGACAGTACAGAAGAGGAAGGTCAAGAGAAAGCAGTCTATCCATTAATTCTGGGTGCATAAGGGTTTTGCATTTTTTACTGGCATCATTTAAGCCAGGCCTACAAGCTGCAGCTATCCCAAGTACCCTGAATGTCATGAATTGTCTCCTTTACTGTCCAAGAGACTGGCAACTTGCCAAACCACAACTTTGCTTTAGAAAGCACTTCTCAAGTGAAGGGGCAAGTTAAGACAATTATTGAGATAATTCAGGCCAAAACAAATGCACTGAGAAAAACTTGCTTTGTTTGTTTTGTTTTGTTTTTCATTTTTCTTCATCAAGATTGGGTTATTTTCTTTGTGTAAGGTAGATCCAGTTCATCCTACTAATACTGTGCAGTTTTTATTTTAATATCTGCTAACGAAGTTTTCCTGGGGTGTATCTGTGTGTTAACACAGGAGTGATGGCTTCTCTCCTATCTGTATAACTCATTGTGAAGTATTTGATGGAATGATTTTTTGGAAACAAAAGTGCATTTGTTGAAAATGACAAAGACCAGTTATTTCACTAAAAAAAGGATAATCTATACCATTTTTCAAGATTTAATATTTCACCCAAATAATACTGATAAAACTTACATAAACATATTCTGAACTTGTGTGTTCTCAGAGTGATAAAAGTGACATTTCTTCTCTATGTTTCCATCAAAGAAAAGAAGTCAGTGTCTTCAAGTATGAAAATGGACTAGAATGCATGAAAATAGGTTAGTGATATTAATGAATTTATAAACATGGGAATAAACATGAAGTGGAATGACATAAATAAAATATAAGGATTCTACATAAGTCTCCAAGGGACTATATTAGCTAATCATATTCTTCATATGAATTGATAGCTTACTAATAATCCAAGTAAGCTGGGAGGCTGAAGCAGGAGAATCACAATTTTGAGCCTATCCTGGGAAATTAGGAGACATTGTCTCAAAATAAAAAGTAAAAAAAAGAACAAGGAATACAGTTCAGTGTGAAGGCCTTGAATTGAATCCCTAGTACTGCAATAAAATAAAAATTTTAAAATAAAATAAAATAGTGTCACATAAGTTATCTTTTAAATTTAAATATTTTAGCAGAGTTTATAATCTAAATCACCCCAATAAACCATCGAGTAAGAGCTTTTATTATTGTTCCACTTCTTCATCATTCATTCATGGTAGTCACTAAAGATGTCCACAAATATTCTGAACAAAATGGTGACTTGTTTGTCAAAAGAAATATCTACAGAAGTAGTGTCCTTTCCATGGGAAAAAAAAAAGTACAATTCTATTGTATGATTTCCAGTGTCACCTTCCAGTTCCTTGATCCAGGAAACTGTAACCAAAAGGACATCCTCCTCAGGACATCCTGAACCCGAGAGTGACTACTATCAGTAAAGCAACCTGCAGAGTAACTTGAGTAAATATTAAAAAAAGTAGGAATATATGTATTTGTTTGTTGACTTACTAAGATTTTGAACTAGAGGGCAGGATTATAGTTCAGGGGTAGAATGGTCACTGGTCACCTAGCATGCACAAGCCCCACCCAATACCCAGCTTCCCCACATACACATTGCATTTGTTTGTTCTGTAGGTAAACCTAGTTACTCCTGATTGATATGTTTCTTCCATCTTTCCATTGTTAGTCTAGAACAGCACACAGCTAAATTTTGCTTGTCTGTTTTGAAAAAAAGAGGAAAGGAGAAGATAAACAAAGGTTAAAAAAACCAGAGAGTTACCTCGTGCTGCTGTTGTTTACTGTTTCCTTATTGTGTCTTCTGTCCTTTTATGACAAACTTGAGTTCAGAAATGAAATTTTACAGAATCAAGAGGGTGAGAAGATGGTTGTTTCTGGATGTAGGGAGTGAAGGTGTAAGTCTCACATTTAAAATATAGTGGAAATATTCTTATTTGTTCTATTGGGAACACGAATAATAAATCCGACTCTAGAATATCAATTATCTTTTCTTGCTTACTTTGAGAAATCCTGAAGAATTAACATGATTTATGTGAAATTGTGTTTCTGGGTCAAAATATGTGAGTAATTATAAATACTTTTAAAATAGTCACTTCTGAGCCGGGCTTGGTGACTTACACCTGTAATCCCAGCACTCAGGAAACTGAGGCAGAAGGATCACTGTGAGTTCAAGACCAGCTTGGGCTACAAAGTGAGCTCAAGGTCAGCTTGAACTGCATAGTGAGATCCTGTCTCAAAAAGACATACATACATACATAAATAGATAAATAAATAAATAGAACAGAATAGTCACTTCTGGTCCCTTGGTATAGTATTAGAAAATGTATTAGTTTCATAACACATACTTGTGAGTCAACTAGACTGAGAAACTTCATCTAGAGCATGCTATTACTACCTTTCTTTCTGAAAACATTCCTTTTCATGTCTTCATACAGGCCTGTTATACCAGTCTTGTGATGCAGGAAGGATGGAGAGGGACTGGTTTCTCTATCAGTAAGGAAATGAAGTCAGTTCAGTAGACCAATATCAGACACTAGAAATCAAGAGAAATGGAGGTCATCAGTACTAACACAACACATAACACCACAATAAAAAAAGCTGCTTGCCTCCTAATAGTATAAATATGTTTTACTTTAAGTTATTGTCAAAGTAATTACAGTAATGTAAACAATCTCAAGAATAAAAAAAACTGTAATGTAATATTTACTAAAGTCTACTGTTTCAATGAATTGACTAATTTACACCGAATGGCAGAGTCAAATAGATACTAGGCCAGCTTCATGTTAGGTGTGATCAAAATACAGTATTGGTGTATATTTAAATTTAAATAAACTTATTACAATAAAAGAGACATTGCCATTAATTCCCCCTAAATATTCCCCTCACTCTTGCTTCAAACACATCATCACCTCAGTCTTGCAACTTTCGAAGGCAGTTCTGAAAGTTATTTTGTTGAATGTCTTTACTGCGTGTAATAAAAAAGTGCAGTAAATGCTATTGCTAAGTGTCATTCAGTGGAAAGGCAGGCTCCAAAAATATCACTGTGTGTCCTCATCCGTCAGATCTGGCACCTTGCGACTTCTGGCTCTCCCTCAATGTAAAAATGACCAAGAAAGGTAAACATTTGGAATGAATTCAGGACATCTAAGAAAACAGGACAGAGCACCTAAAGACACTCGTGAAACAAGACTTTCAGAACTGCTTCAGAAAGTGGCAAGAATGTTGGAATAAGGATACTGCTAGTGAGGGAAAGTATTCTGAGGGGGATTAGTGGCACTGTGTCTTACTGTATTTTAAAAATGTATATATTCACTACTGTATGTCACAAGCACTTCTGTGTTATCTCCTCCTTTCCCACTCCCACTCTTAAGCACTTCCTGAAATAGTTTCATGGCTCAAAATGTCAATACCAATCTTAAAGCCTGGAGAAGAAGAGTGACCAGGCACCGTGAGCACGAACTGTGACATGTGTGAACAGCTGCGTCCATGTGACTGGGGCCTGAGCTGGTGAGAAAGGAAGAAGGGCTCCAGGAAAGTCGAGACACGGAGGGAATTTTTATGCCAGGTTAGTGGGTGAATCGCATATGCCATCTCTCCCGGAAATGATGTTTGGAGACAACGTTTTAAGAATCCAGCATGGTTCTGGCTTTAGGATTGAGTTCAAATGCTACAGATGCATTAAAACGTGTAAACAACTACCAAGGAGCTTGTGCTGCAGCGTGGCAGGACAGCAGGATGGAAGGCGAACGCTCTACACCTTGATGCTCTACAGAAGTTGCTAAACCATAAGACTGGACCTATACAACAGATTGTAAAGGAACATTACTTCGAGGCTGTCTTAAACTAAAGGTTGTACCTACAGCAGGTCATGTAGATACAGAGAAATCGAAAGCCAGAGAACAGATTAAATTTTTGAAGATCTCCTCTTCAAGGGTGAACTTCACGATCATGGAGTTTCAAGCCTGCATGTGAGAATTATTATTATTATCATTATTTTTTTTTTTTTTTTTGAGGCAGGGTCTCACTATGCAGTTCAGGCTGGCCTTGAGCTCACTTTGTAGCCCAGGCTGGCCTTGAACTCACAACGATCCTCCTGCCTCAGCTTCCCAAGTGCTGGGATTACAGGCGTGAGCCACCACGCCAGGTATGCATGTGAAAATTAGAGTAACGCTTCTAGCCTTTTTCTGCTGTTATGCTTTTTCTTGAGAATTGATGGGGTGTCTATCAGAATGAATGACACGAGGCTTTAGCACGAGGCTGACAAGACCTATGTGTTAGGAGAATATACTTCAGGAGAGAGCAAAATTACTAATTTAACACATTCCACCTTCCCTCCTCACGGAGCCTAATGAAATACCACAGTACTTACTAATAACGAAGGAGGTTTGTGAGAAGCTAGTATTTCCAGAAAAAGTTGAAACTTGCTTAATGGAGACATAAGAAAATACCATAGACATCCGGGTAATGGAGGATCGGGCTCAGGTGGTAAAACAAAACTAACGAAGTCGTAAGAGGTCATAATATTCTGGGGTCATTTTCTTTTAATTGAGCATAACTGGCAGACAAAATCCTGTATATTTAAGGTGTACACCATCATGTTTCGAGATACATATGCACTGTGAAATGATAACTATAATCAAACTGATAATGTATCCACTACCTCACATTCTTACAATTCTTAGTTTCCTCTGCTTAGAAACATTTTATAACAGCACAAGTCAAAAGATATTCTTAAACCAAAGGAAAAATGTGCTCAGCATCTCACTCCTAGAGACAAATTAAGCCCATAAAACTGTTGTGGATAATTCTTCATAACTAATGCATTTTTGAAAATAAAAAGTTGGCAATGCCATGTATACTGTTGCATGACCTGCTGTTTAACTTAACGGAGTGTAGTGGTTACCTTTTCTCCTCAACAAATTCATGTCAACATTAGGGTCTCTTACTGATAAAATAGTAAATCTTTCCATTTTTTTTGTATCCATGAAAATTTGAAGAAAATTATAAGAATGGACAACACAAAACTCATCTTGTTGCGGATGTGGTAGTGCATGCCTGTAATCCCAGCATTCAGGAGGCTGACGCAGGAGGATCACCCTGAGTTCAAGGCCAGCCTGAGCACCATAGTGAGTTCAAGGCCAGATTGAACTATACATGAGACTCTGTCTCAAAAAAACCTAAAAAACAAACTAACAAACTAAAAACTCATCTTGATGTTTTGGCGTGAGTATTGGAGGCATGAAAAAGGAGAAGCAACAAGTTTTAGTGGAAAATTAGAAATTTGACTTTTAGGCAATTTAATCTTTTTTTTGCGGGGGAGGGGGCGGGTGTACCAGGACTCAAACTCATAGACATTTTAATCTTGAAATGCCTGTTGAAATGGATAGGTGATTGGCTATGTAAGTCTGAAGTTGAGAGGAGTGGTTGAAATGGCTGCTGAAATTTGAATGTATAAATTGCTAATTAATACCAAATAAATGGATCAGATCAGCTAGAGGGAAAGTGCAGACCAATACACACACACACACACACACACACACACACTTTTTGAACATGTTAATAGCAGCACAATTTACAGCAGGTAAATCTTGGAAGCAACCTATATGTCCATCAATAAATGAATGGGTAAAGAAAATGTAGTATTTACACACAATGGAGTACTATTCTGCTATAAAGAAGGGTAAACTTGAGTCATTTGTAGGAAAATGAATGCACCTTGAGACAATAAGATTAAGTGAAATAAATCAGATACACAAGCCTAAATGTGGCATGGCTTCTCTTATATGGAGGCCCAAACTATAAGTGAAAA
>NW_004955404.1:27409980-27432509 GCF_000276665.1 Chinchilla lanigera | reverse complement strand
AAAAAAAAAAAAAAGAATGTTCTCCAGGCCAGGGATGGTGGAGCACACCTGTAATCCCAGCACTCAGGAGGCTGAGGCAGGAGGATCAGTGTGAGTTCAAGGTCAGCCTGGGCTACACAGTGAGTTCAAGTTTTGTCTGCTCCAGGGTTAGGCATCACCTTGAGGTTTGTTAGAAATGCACAACCTCAGTCCCCATCCTAGGTCTCCTGAAACAGTAGTGTTTTAACAAAATGCTCTGAGAGTTTCACGTAAATGATGAGAAACTTTCTCCTACCTGGTCTCTGCTCTTTTCCCAGAACCTCTACAATCCATTTTCAACATAGCATCAACCAGGGTAATGCTTTAAAAACAACACAAGTCATGAGGGGAGAGTGTAACTCCGAGAGAAAACATGTCCTTATCATGTTTGAGGCCCTGCGTGCAGTCCCCAGCACCACAGAAAATTTTTTTAGAAAGTTAAAAGAAAAGTGACATTATACTCTTCTTTGGTTAAAATTCTTCAGATCTTTCTATCAAACCAGAGTAATAGCCAGAGTTCTTACAGGGGGCTACAGAAACACTTGGTCATTTGGAGCCTGTTAGCTCTTCCTGCCCCTCCACATGTACACTCTTGTTCATTAAGAACACAGAAAGTAAAACAACTGTGATGAGAGAAAGGAGAAAAGAAAGAAGGAAGGGAAAAAATACGTATGTATATACAAGGATAGCTGGGATAACTGTACTGCTGATGTCTATTGGTTTATTGAAAGGAACAGTTAATGCTTAAATTTTTTGACCGATTTTGCATGCTTATACCTGGTAATCTGAACAGCTAATTTGAAGAGAACAATATGCAATATAATAACAATTTTTGAGTTCCTACCATCTTGTTTAGTGAAACTCTGTATTGTTTCTAATGTTTTTAAATTATTTTTTTGTTCTCCTTTATTTTTTTAATCAATCTTGCATTCTTACATCTGGTAATCTGAGAAACTTTATTAAAGATAACAATGTGTAATATAATAACCACTGTTAATTCTCTATCATCTTGTTTTGAAATTCTGTATCATTTTTATTGTTTTTGTCTTGTTTTGTTTTGGTCTTTGTTGTTGTTATTTTGTTGTTGTTTTTCTCTTTGATATAAAAAAAACACAGAAAGTTTCTAAATCTGAGAAATTCCTTACCAAACATCTCTCAATACACCTTATTTCCACATATGAGTAAATTCATTCTGAAGGTTCTGTTTGCACAGATTTCAGTTTTTCACTCACGTCATGAGCTCTACTTGTTCTTGTCTCTCAACTAATTTCTACAAATCATCTAAAAAATTTCCCCAAACACTGATTAAATTCCCATAAATATTTTAAATTGTGTAATATTTTTAGTCCTTACCTTTTATAGATACAATGAATTGCTTGTAGATATAAATACACTATGGGTAAGATCTATATAATATTAATGTGGGAGGAAAGGAAGCAGATATGGGAATGTTTGAAACAAGATTACTCTTGTATGTGTTTGAAGTTTGTCATAGCACAATTTTTAACACATATATAAATTTGTAAAAGAATTTTCTTCTTTCTTTGATACCTGAATAATGTTTTATGATGTTCAAGTTTAACTTTGGTGTTAACAAAATATAAATACGCCAAAAATTCTAGTAACCGTTGTCATCTATGTTTATGATTTTGTATTTCTCCAGCCCTTTCTAGATTATTTTTCTTTGATTAAGACTGTTCCTATTAGCTTTAGTCTTCCATGGAGTTAAGAGAAATAAATTCAGTTCTTGATCGATTCTCTTACTTGGATACTGACATTTCACATATCCAGAGGTCGTTAGTGGGAAGGTACAGGTAAGAAAACTACAGTTTTACCACATAAGCAAAACATCTCTTAAAATATTTCAATGAGTTAATACATGGAAGAAGGAAGTATTGCAACAAGGGCCTCTATATTTTGTTTGACTTAAAAGTGATGTAACTATTATAATAATGTGTGCAATAGATACTTCACAGAAGTACAAATGGATAATAAATACATGAAGAAATGTTCAACATCACTGGCCATTAGAGAAATGCAACTTAAAACAACACTGAGCCAGGCGTAGTGGTACACACTTGGAATCTCAGCACTCAGGAGGCTGAAGCAGGAAGGTCGCCATGAGTTTAACTCCAACTTGAACTACATGGTGAGACCTTGTCTCAAAAAAACAAATAAAAAACCCCACACTGGGATTCTATCTTACTCTAGAAAGAATAGTAATCCTCAAGAAATTAAATAATTACAAATGCTAATGAGGCTGCAGCCAGGGGCAGCATGCTCCTATATTGTTGGTGGCAATGCAAATTAGTATAACCACTGTGGAAATCAGTGATACTTGCGTGCCCATGTTAATAGCAGCACAATTTACAGCAGGTAAATCTTGGAAGCAGCCTATATATCCATCAACAAATGAATGGGTAAAGAAAATGTAGTATTTACACACAATGGAGTACTATTCTGTTATAAAGAAGGGTAAACTTGAGTCATCTGTAGGAAAATGAATGCTCCTTGAGACAATAAGATTAAGTGAAATAAATCAGATACACAAGCCTAAATGTGGCATGGCTTCTCTTATATGGAGGCCCAAACTATAAGTGAAAAGCAAAATAAAGACAGATAAGTAGGGAGATGAATCTTTCTCAAGTGGAAAAGGGATCAGGAGACGGAAGGAGGAGGAAGGGGGTGAAAAAGGAGTGGAGATATGTTATGTGCACAGACCAACTCCCCACGAGGAGTGTAAACATTATGTATTACAAACATGTGCTAGTAAATATAAATAATTTTAAAATGATATTTAAGAAAATCAACTCCAACAGTGCAAAGTAGTATCTGATTAACTCAGCCTCCAGTTTTTAACTGAGCATAATCTTACTCCATGGAGAGATCATTACTAAAGGGTCAGAGGTGCAGCTCAGTGGTGGAAGGCATGCTTACTATGCGCCAAGCTCTATGTTCAATCCCCGTGTGTGTGGGCGTGCATGCACCCCACACACACACACACGTATTTTCTTTTCAGAAAATAGCTGTTTGTATGTTTATTTCAAGATATAAATAGCAACTACATGTTTTATAGTATCTTTACTTGACACTATATTTGGTAAGTACGGAATAATTGTACATATGAAATGTACCCTAGATTTTTAGTTCCATGTAGCATTCTCTTATGTGAATAGACCAACACTTAGTTTTTAGGTTGTTTTGGGTTTCTGGTTATTATAAACCTACTTTGTCCACACCTCATTGTGAAACTACATGAATGTGTTTTTAGCTACATATCCAAAAGTGAAATTGCTAAGTCATAATACAAGTCATATTTTCACTTTAGTAATTCCACACAAATTGTTGCTCAAAGAAATTCCATCAATTTAATTCTCCCATCAACATTTTGTAGGCATCCACTTAAGATATTTCAGTAGATATTTGCATATAATGTCATTTTTACATTTTTACTCTCAGCATCATCATTACAATATTGACAGCAGATTTTTTTTTTTTTTTTCCAGTACTGAGGGTCAGCTCCAGGCCTGGTGCCTGCTAGGCAAGCACTCTAGCCCTGAGCTGCATCCCCAGCCCCAGTCAGCTTTTTAATGAAACTGTCTCCTCACATCCTCAGTAACACTTTTTCTTCTCAAAATTGTTTAGACTTTACCAATTTTGTAGCTGAAAAATTATATTTAATTTTCCTATAACTTTAATTATGAATAACACTGAAAATTACTTCACACATATTAAAGTTCCTAAATTTTGACAATTTGAATTGGTCTACTGCTTAATATTATGCACATAAAGATATCATTTTTTCTTCCATGACTTATATGCTCCACAAAACATGTTTTTTAATTCTTACATAGTAGTCACTTAGTCTTTTCATTGATAGCTTCTGTATTTAAAGGATCTTACTTTGAGGCACTTTTTTCATTCTAGTGTTTTAATGATTTCAATTTTTACATGTAATGGATTGAGCCATTAATTTTTAAACGTATCCATAAGGAATCTGACTTAATTTTGCACAATTAACCAGCCCAACTATTTTGCTCTTATTACTAGCATCCTTAGTTTAAAGAGGAGAAAACAAATTCAGAAAGATGGTTTGTCTCTCTTAAGCCCTCGCAGAAGTACTAGTTATTTCAATGAACTAACAGATTTGCCTGAACATGCCACATTCTTGGCATTTTACCATTCTAATTTCTACCATCAATTGCATATATTTCATTCTATTCTTTTTTTTTTTGTCTTTTTGAGACAGGCTCTCACTGTGCAGTTCAGGCCAGCTGTGAGCTCATTTTGTAGCCCAGGCTGGTCTCAAACTCCCAATGATCCTCCTGCCTCAGCCTCGCTAGTGCTGGGATTACAGGCGTGCGCCACCACGCCCAGCTCCATATATTTTGTTCTGAGGAAAAAAAGTAAAGTTACCAAAAATAAAATTGGCAGATCACAAACTAGTGTGCTTTCTGGTGATGGTGTAATTCAGGTGACAGTTGAAGGATTATTGGACATAATTATGAATAAAAAGATTTTGCAACAAAACATATACAAGTAAATTGGATCACCTTTAAGGTCACTTTCTGTCTTTTAGATTTTACACTGTATAAGACTCAAAGTAAGATGTCTCTTAGCTGATGGTGGCACATGCCTATAATCCCAGCACTCAGAATGCTGAGATAGTAGGATTGCTGTGAATTCAAGGCCAGCCTGGGCTACAAAGTATGTTCAAAGCCAGCGTGAACTGTGTAGTGAAACCCTGTCTCAAAAAGATGAAAAAAAATAAAGTAACATGTTCCCTAAAGAGAAAATAAGTTAGAATGCTGTAATATCCCATAATTCAGTTTTTCATAAAAATATCTCTCCAATCCAACTAACACACACAGTAGTATCTTCCAATTGTCTTCCACTTTTCCCATCCTAATTTCCCACTGAGAATGTAAAAGTAGGTGCTAATAATTTCAAATTAAAGGCAGATTGTTTCTTTTTGTCCACAGTTTACTAATACATCTAAAATATTACAGATTGGCGTGTGTGTATGTGTGTTATAGGTATGTGTGTGCCTGTGCCTACAGAACTGAGACAGGAATGTGTTTTTCAATAATTTTTGTAGGCTATAAATGCAAGTGAAATGGAAAAAAAATTTTTTTAATTCAATAGGTAGTAGTCATAATTTAAGTCATAGATTCTAATTCTGGATCTTTCATTAGTTACTACATTGTCTATCTTCTAAGAATATTTCATGTTTGTTTAAGCAGAAGCACTTTTTCATACTTGAAGTCTTGTTTTTCCCTGAAAGACTCTGAACTCTGGGTCTACCCAGTAACCTCACATTATATCACATCTTCAAAAATACCCACTGAATTATTGAGTTTAATTTCACTCTTCAGATAACACTGACTCTTTTAAGTGACACCCTAAAGGAAACTGTAGCACTATAGCTTAGTTTTCATACAATCTTATTACTCCTTTATGTAACCCACGATGCTTGAATGTCCTGATTTTGTTTTGTATGAACTGAAAATTTATAAAATATAGCTGGTTACTATATAGAACAAATGAAATAAGATTCCAGGATGTCAAATCATCTATTTTTTTTTTTGTTGTTTTGTTTTTTTGGTTTTTCTCCGGTACCGGGAACCGAACTCACAACCTTGTGCTTGCCAGGCAGGTACTTTGCCGCTGAGCTAAGTCCCCAGCCCCAAGATGTCAAATCATCTAAATCAAAGCTACTTAAATGTTTTTACCAACTTCAATCTGACCAAAACTGCCATCTGCTTAAAAATAAAAAGTTCTATTTTTAGTGTATACATGGTCATGAAATGAAAATTAGTAGTTTTATACAACTCTAATTAGTAATGATAGTTTATAATTTTTTTGCAGCCTTTCTGCAGTGATGTTTACCTAACTGTCCACTAAATTTCAGCAAGAACTATACAGGAAGTCTGCACATTGCTTCTAATGAAATTTATCATTCACTTCCTGTGTATTATCTTCCCTTGTTAATAATTGTTATCTATCATATTTACTTCTGAGGTTTTAAAAAGACTTACTGCTATTTATTATAAAGGAAGCAATACATATGCACTGCAAGAGTAACAAAATTCCAAAAGCTGTTATCACAGAGATGACTACAATAAATTTTTGATGAATATTCTTCCAGACAGCTTAATACAAATATTTTTAACCTATATGATCTTTTTAAAAAGAAAGGTCATTTTATGCATACTATGCTGAAATCAAGTTTTCCACTTTCTGACAGGTTGTGGATCATGTTCTAATGTCACCACAGATCTGCATGCCACATAAGAACTGTTATCAGGGCAGGTAATGGAGGGATGGACATGAGCAAAATATATTACAGTACATTGAACTAAAAAAAAAAAAAAGAGAGCCCAGGGGAATAGGGCAGGGTAAAAGGGGTAACAGATAAAAATGAGCAAGATACATTCACAATAACTAAAAAAGAAAAATTACCTAAGGATCAATCTGACCAAGGTAAAGACTTCTACAAAGAAAATTTCAGAACACTAAGGAAAGAAATTGAAAACACCTGAAGATGGAAAGACCTCCCACGTACATGCACTGGCAGAATTAATATTATCAACATGGTCATATTACCAAAAGTGATCTAAAAATCCAGTGCACTCTCCATCAAAATACAAATCTTCATAGAACTAGAAAAACAATCCTAAAATTCATATATAAACACAAAAGATCCAAGATAGTTAAAGCAATGCTAAACCAAAAAAGCAAGGCAGGAGACACCACAATACATTATTTCAATTAATCTACAAAGACATAGTAACACAAACAGTATGTTCCTGGCACAAAAATAGACATGTAAACCAAGGGAACAGAACAAAGGACACAGAAACAAACTCATGCAACTATAACTTTCTGACACTGCACAGAGGAGCTGAACATATATGTTGGAGAAAAGACTTCTTTAATGAATAGTGCTGGGAAAACTGAGGAAGATTAAAAATGCTAAGGAAGATTAAATGCTGAGGAAGATTAAAACAAAATTCAAGTTTCTCACATTGTACAAAACTTCATTCAAAATGGGTGAAAGATCTAGGTATAAGACCAGAAACTTTAATGGAAACGCTAAAATAAAACAGAGATAACACAGCAAGCCATAGGAACAGGCAAAGGTGTCCTTGTTAAGAATCTACTAACACAGGAAATGATGAGAATCAACAAACATGACTATATCAAATGGATTTTTTTTTTGTTTTTGCACAAGAAGAAAAGCCATTAACAGAGTGAAAGGACAACCAATAGAATGGGAGAAAATCTTTGCCAGGTACTATTTTTGACAGGGTATTAATATCTAAAATAAAAGCACAAAAAAACTTAATACCAAAAAATCAAATAGCCTAATCAATAAATAAGTGAATGAATTGAAAAGACAGTTCTCAAAAGGAAAAGTACAAATGGCCAATAAATATATGAAAAAATGTTCTACATCTTTAGCCATTAGGGAAATGCAAATCAAAACTACATTGAGGGGGCTGGGGATTTAGCTAAGTGGCACAGTGACTGCCTGGCAAGCACAAGGTCCTGAATTCGATTCCCAGTACCGGAAAACAAAACAAAACAAAACAAAACAAAACAAAACTACATTGAGATTCCATCTCACCTCAATCAGAATGGCTATCATCAAGGTACAAAATAAACAAACTGGGCGTGGTGGTGCACTCCTGTAAACCCAGCACTCAGGAGTTTGAGGCAGGAGGATCACTGTGAGTTCAAGACCCACCTGAGCTAAAAAGTGTGTTCAAGGCCAGCCTGAACTGCAAAGTGAAACCTTGTCTCAAAAGGAGGGGGAAAAAATGCAAAAACCAGTAAATGCTGGCAAGGATGGAGGGAACACTGCTGGGAGGAATGAATATAAATAAGCACAACTACTGTGGAAATCAGTATATCATTTCTGCAAAAAACTGAAAATAGAGCTAACATTTGATACAGCTGTACCATTCCTTGGTATCTACACAAAGCAGTTAAAGTGAGCACACTATGGAGCAGTGGTGGCGAACCTGTGGCACATGTGCTTCAGTGGATATGCAGTCTTCTGGGCCAGCATGTGCATGAAATATTCTCATCATTTGCCCATGAATCCCTCTATCAGCTGAGCATCAAGTAACAGCGCATGAGGGGTAAATGTTGGCACTATGGGATAAATAAGTGGGTTCTGGGTTGCAGTTTGGGTACTTGGTTCACCAGCATGGCTGAAATACCTGCACACTCACATTTATGCAGTACAGTTCACAGTAGCCAAGGTATGCAACCAACCTAGGTGCTTATCAACAGATGAGCCAAGAATGGAGTTCTGTCATTTGCAGAGAAACGGATGGGTCTGGAGATCACCAATTTGAACAAAATAAGCCAGACCTAGAGACAAATATCACAAGTTCTCCCTAATATGTGGAACCTGAAGAAGTGGAAAAACTTTTATGAGAAGGAGAAGGGAATAAAGGTGAGGGGGGGAAGGTATAGGAGCAGCTCACAGAGGCATTGGATATGATCCCAATATATTATACACATGGCAACACCCCACCAAGTGAAACGAGGAAGGTGGTGGGGGAGAGAAGGAAAGAGGGGACAAACTGATCAAAGCCTGTGACATCATATATGAATCCATCAGGATGAAACCCGGCAATCCGTATAACCGACAAACAGTGAATAACATATTATCATAAATAATGATCCTTGGCCTAAATGTTTACAACTATTTAAAGGTCTCCTACTAATAGACCTATGGCTTATTTCCAATTCTTCCTTATTACACATAGTGTAATGGTTTAAAATAATATTTTTTACTTACCTTGTAAATTTGTGTAGAGTTGCTTCTTTCAGAAGAATCACTAAAAGCAGAATTATTGTCAATGATTATGATCAGTTAATTTAAGGGGCTATTTGTAAACTGTCTTCCAGAAACATTCACTCTGGTTTTTTGCTTTGTTTTGTTCTACTCTCATTAAAACCAATTTAGAACCACATAAGCAGTGGATGAGGAGGCCTGCTTCCTACATCCTTGGCGAGCCAACACACTTAAATATATGGTTATATGATTAACATCTTTATTTATTTTCTTAGAAAATCTTCAATTATAAAGTCATATTGTAAGGATGACTGCTTCTGTAGTCCTTTAGATTATAGACACCAAAGTCTTTCCTGAGAAAAATAAAAACACATGTATATGTGACAATAAAGTGGCCCAGATTGGCACATCTATTTTCTCTAAAGAAAAGAGGTCCCAAATACCTGATACTTGTGATCTTTTCCATTGTCTTTTTAAACATTTTCATTGTGTATTAATCATTGAAGAGATAATTTTTGTGTATTAAGGAACATTTCAGTATACAAAATCCATAACCATGTTTATAGCAACACAATTTCCAACAGCTAAATCTTGAAAGTAGCCTATGTATCCCTCAACAGATGAACAAATAAAGAAAATGTGGCACTTATATACAATGGAATATTGTTCTGCCATAAAGAAGGATAAATAAGTCATTTCTGAGACCATAATTTAAGTGAAATAAATCAGATACACAAGCTTAAATATTGCATGGTTTCTCTTATATGAGAAACCCAAAATATAAATAAAGATCAAAAGAAAAGAGATAACAGGAAATGGGGAGAGATTTTTGCAAAAGGCAAGGGGACCAAGACAGGAAAGAAGGGAGAAGTAGCAGGTAAGGGAAAGAAAAAAGAATTAGGATGTGTGTTGTGTATGTGTACCAACTCCCCATAAAGAATATAATCATTATCTACTGTAAACAAGTACCAATCAAAATTTTTAAAAAGGAAATTTCATTATAAATAAGATCTCAGCTGGGTGTGGTGGTGCATGCCTATAATCCCAGCACTCAGGAGGCTGAGGCAGGAGGATCATTGTGAGTTCCAGATCAGCCTGGGCTGCAAAGTGAGCTCAAGGCCAGCCTGAACTGCATAGTGAGACCCTGTCTCAAAAAGACAAAAATAAGTAAGTAAGTAAATAAATAAATAAAAAAATAAATAAGATCTCTCAGGAAATAACCTAATTTGCCATTTGGAAATTCTGACCCTTTCTGCCCCTGAAGCATTGCTACTCTTCTTGGGCTTTCTGCCAAGGTTGCTTAAGCTGGAGCACTGTTCAAAACTCTGCAATCTTCTAGAACTGTTTACAGAACATCTTAGAATTGGCTTTCATACTTTCATAGCAATAATTAAAAACGTCATGAGAGTTAGACATGGTGACTCATGTCTATAATCACAGCTACTTGGGAGACTTAGGCAGGAGGACCAATTGAGCCTACTTGTCCAAGTCCAGCCTAAGAAATATAGCAACACACATCTGAAAGAAAAAGATGAGAACTACTGTGAGATCCTCATGTTGCTGACAACTGCATGAAGCAATGTTCAATTTTGCCTTAAAATATGAATATATGTACCTTTAATGGTTTCTTTATGTTCTCCACTATAAATGTTTGCCCAGACTGCTTCTCAAAGTTAAAGACTGGGAGAAAAAGTAGCTAAACCTTGAGAGTCCTGAAGGTCATGTATATATATAGGAGACTGATTCCAAAACACTGTTATGTAACCTCTCCAGACTAATGATAAAAAACTATGTTGAAGAAATCAATAAAATTTCTTTCAAAGATGTCCTCTGGAACTTCGTACTCAAGTCATGAGATCAACTGATAAAACTTTACTTAAACCAGCAGTACAAACTGAAAGAACTTAGAATGATCAGATGGTTAGAAATTTTGCTTTTAAAATAAAATGATTTAACCCCTACTAAAGTGAGTGATACTACATTAGTCATTAATTTAATGAAATTTAAATTTTGTTATAAAATAATTGGAAGAGAAAAAGATAACTTGTTCTATGGGTGTTAGGGTATATTTGTTTGTTATTATTAAATCGTGTATTCAGTTCCAAATAGTATGCCAATTATAAACTACGCTAGGGTAATACACAAGTGAAGTAATTTTGTGTCCCTTTTCCTTTTGCCAGTCTGCAATTCTGATCACATTCTGGAAGAAAAATCTTAAAATGAGTTATCTTTTCATGCCAATAGGAAAACCATTACCAATGTACTGTTCATTTCACACTTCATTTGTTTTTGTGTGGTACTGGGGATTAAATATAGCATGTTTCCAATGAGCTACATCCGGGGCCTTTTTTTTTTTTTTTTTTTTTCATTTAAACCAGGGTGTAACTAAATTGCTAAATTATTCACACTAGGCTTGAATTTTCCTTCTTCCTTTCCCAGCTTCCCACAGTGCTGGGATTACAGAGATATACCAACTAACGCTTATCCTTCTTGATACTTGTTTAGTCTAGAAACTCACTAAAAAGAGTATTTTAAGTGCAGAAAGGCAGTTCTAAGAGAACAGGAGTTATTCTTTTTCAATTTTTATTTTAAAGACAGTTTTAAAAAAGAACAATAGCAAAATACCAGTGACATAGACAAAAGCAAAACAAAGCAAAAAACAATAAAAATGATACAGGGTTTCAGAACAACATGATAGAAATTAATAGTGGTTTTTATATTATACATTGTTATCTTCAAATAAGTTGCTCAGATTACCAGATGTAAGAATGCAAGATTGATCAAACCATTAAAGAGAACAAAAAATAAAAACTAAGGGTAAGAATTCACCAATGGTGGTTATATTGCATACAATTGTTTTCAAATTACTTGTTCAGATTGCCAAATATAAGCATGCAAAATTGGTCAAAAAAATTAAGCATTAACTGTTCCTTTCAATAAACCAATAGGCATCAGCAGTACAATTATCCCATTCTTTCTTTTTCTTCTTTCCCTCATCCCAGTTGTTCCTTCCTTTGAGCAATTTTTTTCCCTTTCATAATATCTATTGTATGTTTTGGGTTTTATTTACACTTTCAGGTGAAAACAGGAG
The DNA here is from genome assembly GCF_000276665.1 of Chinchilla lanigera. Classification (NCBI taxonomy): domain Eukaryota; kingdom Metazoa; phylum Chordata; class Mammalia; order Rodentia; family Chinchillidae; genus Chinchilla; species Chinchilla lanigera. The sequence goes on along the minus strand of NW_004955404.1, from coordinate 27,420,588 downwards.
TTATGGCTGCTGTTGTTCCAATGACTAGAATTACACCAGAAACACAGTAGGTATGCAGAAAAACTCCAAGAACACTGAAGTAAAGAACTCCTAGCAGTAGTTTCTTTTGTTTTTACCTTCATGTTGAAAAAGTATTTTGTAAATAGAAGACTCTACATTGACAAGTTTGGTTTCTTTTCATCACTTCAAATATGATTTTCTATTTTCTTCCTGGTTTGCTAATGTCATTTTCATTTTTGTTCCTTGGCATACAATTTTTCTTCTTGCTTATTTGAGATGTTGTTTTCTGTCACTAGATTTTGGTTGAATTATGATTACCCTCAGTATGGTTTTGTTTGTAGTAATCCTCTGTAAATTCGTATATCTGTGGGTTTATAGTTCTTGTCAAATTTGAAGAAAACAGTATGAGCCATTATTTTGTGGAAAAAAAATTTCCTGTCTCTTTTCTCTTCTACTTCTGACACTCCAATTACATCTATGTTGGAGTGCTTTATATTAATTGTTTATGTGAATTGTTTATCTGTTTTATTTCTTTCTGCCCTTATCTTCAAATAGTTAACCAGACAGTATAAATCCCACTTTGTTGAGGTAAATAATTCTTTATATACATTGTTAAATTCAATTTACTAATATTTTACCTAAGATTCTTGCACTTATACCCATGAGAGATATTGGAATATAGTTTTTTTTTTCTTATAAAATCTTTGATGGTCTAGTACTAAGATAATGTTGGCTTCATAAAATGAATTAGGAAATATTCCCTCTGCCTCTGTCTTCTGAAGGAAATTATAGAAAATTGGTATGATTTCTTCCTCAGATATTTGGTAGAAGTTGCCAGTGAACCATGGGGCCAGTTTTTTTCTGATTTGGAAAGTTATTAATTATTGATCCCATTAGTTTAATAGACACAGGCTTACTCAAATTGTCTATCTCTTCTAGTCTGAGTTTTGGTATACTGTCTGTCTCAAAATATTTGTCAATTTTATCTCAGTCAGTAACATTGTAAACAATCTTATTATACTATTAATATTTGTGGGATCTTTCATTTCTAATAATAATTTTTGTCCTCTTTCTTTTTTCTTAGCCTGGAAAGAGGCTTATTGATTTTATTGATCTTTTCAAATAATTAGCTTTTGATTTTATTTATTTTTCTCCATTGATTTCCTATTTTCAATTCAATCAATTTCTACCCTGATTTTTATTATTTATTTTCTTACTTTGTTTTTTTTGTTTTTGTTTTTGTTTTTGTTTTTCTCCGGTACCGGGAACCGAACTCATGACCTTGCACTTGCCTGGCAGGCGCTTTTGCCGCTGAGCTAAATCCCCAGCCCCTATTTTCTTACTTTGGACATAATATCATTTTTTCTAGTTTCCTAAGGTAACAGTTGAGATGTTTAATTTTAATTTCTTATACTATATATTAAATACTATAAGTAATCCTCTTGATATTACTTTTATTGCAACCTAACAACTTTATTTTATATTTTTATTATTTTTTTTGCAACCTAACAATTTTAATGTTGTACTTCCACTGTTTAAAATATATTCCAGGGGGCTGGGGATTTAGCTCAGTGGCAAAAGCGCCTGCCTGGCTAGCGCAAGGTCGTGAGTTCGGTTCCCGGTACCAGAGAAAAACCAAAAAAACAAAAAGAAACATAAAATATATTCCAATTTTTCATGAGATATAGTCTTTAAAAATTGTTTTACTTAGGAGTGAGTTGCTTAGTCTACTAATATTTGGTAATTTTTGCAGTTATTTACATATTGTTAATTTCTAGTTCAACTTTGTAATGATCATAGAATAGATATTGTATGATTTCTATTTGTTAAATGTGTTATGGCTCCTAGAATGTGTGGTCTATCTTAATCAACATCCTACACAAGCATGAGAAGAATGCATATTCTGCTACTGTTGGATGAAGTAGTCCACAGCTGTCAATTATGCAGATTTTGATCAGTTGATTGATAATGTTTTTGAGCCCAACTGTATCCCTACTAATTTTTCTACTTGGTGGATGTGTCCACTCCTGATAGAAGAGTGTTATAGTAGTGAATTCTAATATTCTTGCATTTCTATTATTGCTTATTTCATGTAAATGCATGCTTTGTTATTGGGAATATACACATTAAGGATTGTTATGTCTTTTTATGGAACTGATACCTTTATCATTATGCAGTGTTCTCCTTTGTCCCTGACAGTTTTCCTTGCCCTGAAATCTGCTCTGTCAAAAATTAGCTTAATTAATTTAACCTTTTTTTTTTTACTAGCAGTAGCATTGTATCTTTCTCTTCTTTTTAAAATCAGTTTTGTTTGTTTGTTTGTTTGGTACTGGGAACTGAACTCACAACCTCACTCTTGCCAGGCCAGCGCTTGGGCCACTGAGCTATATCCCCAGCCAGCATCATATCTTTCTTGATCTCTTTGCACTTAATGTATATGTAGCTTCATGTTTAAAGTAGATTTTCACTGACTACAGTGATGGAAGCCCATACTCCCAGCTAATGATGAGGCCAAAGCAAGAGAACTGCAAGTTCAAGGCCAGCCTGGGTAACTTAGCAAAGCCCTATCCCAAAATAAAATTCTAAAAGGGAGTGAGGGAATAGCTTAGTGGTAGACCACTTGCTATGCTTGTGTGAGGATTTGAGTTTGATCCTTAGCATTGCAAAAATAAAATAAAATTTAAAGTGAGCCGGGCATGGTGGCATACACCTGTAATCCCAGTACTTGGGAGGCAGAGGCAGGAGGATAATCACAAGTTTGGGGTCAACCTGGGCTACATGGTGAGATTAAGGCAAGGCTGCATGACAATGCAAGATCCTGTCTCAAACAAACAAACAAATAAATCCTAAAGTAAATCTAAAAAAAAAAAAAAGGACTGGAGATATAGCTTAGGGATGAAACATTAGGCTTGCATGAGCAAATCTCTAGGTTCAATCTCTACTACTGCTAAATAAATGAATAAACAAATAGTGAACTTTTGTAGACAAAATATATTTGTCTTAATTTTTTATTTACTCTGACAACCTGTCTTTTAATTGGCCCATTTACAGAAACTGATACTTAAAGTATTTGAAAGAAAAAAATCTATCAATATTCAAACAAGAAGAAAAAGACAATCTGAATAAGCCTGTATCCATGAAATAAATTGAATCAGTAATAACATTTCCAACCAGAATATAACAGGCCCACATGGGTTCCCTATTTAATTCTACCAAATATTTAAAGAAAAAAATGTCAATTATCCACATTTTTTTTCTGAAGATAGAAGCAGAAAGAATACTTCCTAGCTGGGCGTGGTGGAGCATGCCAGTAATCCCAGCACTCGGGGGCGCTGAGGCTGGAGGAGTCTTGCAAGTTCTAGGCCAGCCTGGGCTACAAAATGAGCTCAAGGTCAGCCTGAACTGCATAGTGAGACCCTGTCTCAAAAAGACACAAAAAAAGAATACTTCCTAACCCACTCTATGAGGCTAACATTGCTGTTATACAAAAACCAGATAGACTTTCAAAAAAATTGCAAGCCTATAGTCCTCATGGGTATCTAATACTTTAATTTAGGGTAATTCTCAGTCCTTATTGCTTTTACTTTTATTTATTTATTTTTTATTTGTTTATTTTTGAGACAGGGTCTCGCTATGCAGTTCAGGCTGACTTTGAGCTCATTTTGTAGCCCAGGCTGGCCTCGAACTCCCTACAATCCTTCTGCCTCAACCTCACAAGTGCTGGGATTACAGACATGTACCACCATGCCCAGCTCCTTTTATTTTTTTTTACTTTTATTTATTTTTTTCTTTTTTGAGACAGGGTCTCGCATTATTGCTTTTATTGTTTTTGTTCTTTTCTTCTTTTATTTTCCTTCTGTTATTCTCATATACATACGTTACACCTTTTGTATTTATCCCACAGGTCTTGGATATTGTCATCTTCCCCCACCACCTAATCTTTTTTATCTTTTCTTTTCTAATTTGGAAGTTTCTATTGATCTATTCTCGAGTTCAGAGAGTTTTCTCTCAGGTATGTCCAGTCCTCCAAGAAATCTGTCAAAAGCATGCTTTATTTCTGGTATAGTTCTTTTTTTTTTTTAAGTCTAGTATTCTGTATTTTTCTTGGTAATTCCACCTCTTCTTACCATATCCATTTTTCTTGTATATTGTCTACTTTTCCACTGGAGTCCTTAACATATTGATCACAACTGCTTTTAATTCAAGGTCTGATAATGCTAACATCTCTGTCATATCCGAATCTAGTTCTGATGCTTGCTCTGTCTTTTTAAAGTTGTTTGCTTGCCACTTAGTATGCCTTGTAATCTTTTGTTCAAAGCCAGGTACGAACATGTCAAGTAAAAGGAACTCTAGTAACTGATAATGTGGCAGGAAGGAGGGGAATGTTCTTAAAGCTGCAGCTAAACAAGGTTCTCTCACTAGAGTGGGTAGCAATTCTGTCCTAACAGACAATAAAATGGAGCTGTAGCACGCATTCAGTGTGCCTTTCACAGGTACTCCTTTACCTGTTGTAGGGTCTGCTGCTAGTTGTGCAACCAAGAGGTCCTTCAAAGGAGAAACATATTTATATTCACAGAAACCTTTATATCCCTTGCTGACCCATGTGAACTTCACGCCTGCTAACCATCAATCTAGTAATAGGAGCCTCACCTGGTATTCTCCACAGCACAGCAGTGTAAATTTAAACTGGGAGAGCCCATGGTTTTTCAAAGGAAAGGCACAAGTTCAACACACCATTATACTAAGAAATAAATTCAAATGTTTTTACTTACAGATTCTGGGCAAGGAGTTTGTAATAAGTGAAGAAGGCAGCCCTCCCTCCTTGGATTGTAGGAGGCAAGAAGTGTCTGTCAAGGACAGAGACAAAGAGCATGGCACCTAGCAGTAGACATAAAGGAACAGGGTGTGTTTACTTAAATTCTTGGGCAAATGTCTGAATGTACCACTTAGAGAAAGCAGGGAATAAATTGGAAGCCCAATCTGCTAGAGGGAGAGATGCCGCTAAGTTTTCATCTCATCAACGTGAGCCACTTGTGGCACAGAACTCAAAACTGTGTCAAGGGTGACTAAACTCCATTTCTAGCATAAGAGAATTAAACTAGCATTCAAAATGGACGCCTATGCAACTAAAATTATAAGAATTTACTACAGTCGGCCCCCGATGCCTCTGCACTGTACTTGAAATGGAAGACGATTGTAGTTTGAGTAGTAGAAATCTATTGATTATACAGTGGGAAAGGGGTTGTAGTACAATAGTTACATTCAGAAGCATAAAGCAAGAGCTTGTGGTGGAAAGCTGCGGGATGGGTAACAGGAAAAGACACTAGACTTAGATGTCTTCAATATGTACATCAAATTAATATCCTCGGAGGAGGATGTTATCCATCAGTGTTGTACCTAGCTTCCTGCGCCTTGCTGAAACAGTGTCTGACCCCCGTAAATTAAAAGGGACTTATTTTGGCTCCAGATTCAGTCCACACTGGGCTGGCTCCAAGGTGGCAGACGCTATGGCAGATGAGAGCTGAGGGAAGCTACTCATGCCCAGAAGCCGGAAGTAGGTCCAGAACATCATGGGAGGACCCAGGAAGGGAGGTATAAACTTCCGGGTCACATCCACAGTGGTTCATCTCTTCCCACCAGGCTTCACCTCCGAACAGCAAATCAGCTGCACCTTACCACAGTCCGTTCACCCTCCAAAAGCCCCACCTATGAGCGCATGAGGCTTTCGGGGCAATTTTACAGCTAGACTCGAACAGATCTTGTTTGCAAAGATAGTGTGTGATTAGAAAACTGTGGAGGTCCCCATCGGAGTCCTGGAAAGGCATTTTTTTGTGTGCTGGAGTTGGGTAGCCTCATGCCCCACCACCACCAGGCCACCTCCATCCCCACTCATCTGATCGCCTCTGACAAAACCCCAGTAGATTAGGCTCTGATAAAAACAATTTATCTTGTGGGCAGGCTTTTCCTTCAAAAACATGCCTGAAATCAGCATGCTCTGGCTACTTCAGATTGGTGGCTTTTTCCATCTTCCTGCAGCAAGGCAGGGGAGATCGTTTCTTCCATATTTATAACCTGGTTGAAGGCCAGGAAGCAAAACTCACAGAAGTGTAGGGTTCAGAGATTTTAACTTAGCCATACTTTGTATCCAGAAATTTGTTAGTTGAGTTCATGTTTTCCTTCCCAGTAGGGGGTTTCACATCGGTTTATGCTTGTGGGTTTGTGCTCTGATGCTTTTTGAGGTGAGTTATACTTCTACCTCATTCTCTTTCTTGTTTTTGTGTTTTGCTGTTATTTATATATTGAAAATAAAATATATTTTAGGTGGACAGTACAATATTTTCATATATAAACTGTTATAGCTTGTGTCTAGATGTCTCCCCAAAGCCTCCTATGGTCATAGGTGGAGTTTTTTCAGAGGCGGCTGGATGTAGATGCTGAGATTGATTCATGGTGCTATGCGAGGCTCAAGGGCACTAGGATTAAGCGTGTGTGTGTTAGAGCCTTAGTAGCTTGGATAAGAAATAAGAGATAGGAAGAGCCATGGTCAGCCCTTGTGGTTTTGCTACCTTCTGCTGCCATGAACTGTTTCTCCAATGCAATTCCACCCTGCCTGACAGCCAGCCAATTATGGACTGAAACCTCTACAAACTGTGAGCTAAATAAAACCCTTCCTCCTTTCACTTGGGAAAAAGGTAAAAGAGTCATACGATCTGAAGAGAAAGCAGAGTGTCCTGCTTTCACTTTGGGTGTCAGGTGTTTTGTCTCAGCAACAGAGAAAAGTGACTAACACATAAATACACAGTGAACTAATTACTAATAATAATCAAGCTTATTAACATATGAATATTTTCGTAGTTCAAAGTTACCCTGTTTTGTGCTGACAACACTTAATATCTACTCATAACAAATTTCAAGTATACATTAGCAACAGCATTCTTGGTGCTATTAGATCTCTAGATTTTATGCACCTCTCATAACTAAAACTTTGGACCTTTGACCAATATGTTGTATTTCATTTTCTAGTGTCTTTTTTTTTTTGTAGTGGGGATTGAACCCAGAGCCTCACCCCATGCTAGTCAAGTATTCTACCATTAAACTATATCCCCAACCCTTTATTATTTTATCTTCAAAGAGGATCTTACTAAATTGCCTACTCTGGCCTCAAACTTGTGATCCTTTTTCCTTAGACTCTAGAGTAACTGGTTTATAGTCTACACCACTCCACCATTACAATTACAGTTTTCTGTAGTTGTAATACTGTGCTTTACATTCCTTGATTTTTTCCTGCAGTGAAATTTTTATCTAAGAGATTAAACTTCTACATTATTTTTCTTATATCTTTCAATTGCTGTATTTATTATGTTTCTGTGTTCCTTTTTAATCTGAGCTGTTTACTACCATCATTGATAAGTGTAATTCTGCCATTTTGGATCTTTGTCTATGAATAAATTTTATTTTCCTGGCATAGGTCACATTTTTCTGCTTCCTTGCATACCAGCACATGTGCTTCTAAACATCATACAAGGGTTGAGGGTAGCAGAACCCTTGAGTAGCATGTATGAAACCCTGGCTTGAGTTCCAAGGAAGAAAGAAAGAGAGAAGAAAGAAAAAAAAGAAAAAAGAAAGATAAGAAACATGACTCTTAGTTTGAAAGCATCATAAACTTCTTTAGAAAGTCACCATAAAGCTGTGAACTGACTACTAAGAAGAAATGAAATGGTAACAAGTTTTTAATAAGTATGATCCTGTATCCAACTAGAAAAATGGATTAGTGCTGACACAGAGGAGAGGATCTTGATGCTTCCCAAATGATACTTTTATTTCTCAGCTGCCCCAAATGCCTTGCAACTGGGCTATGATTGCGTCCAGTGCCCCATAGCTGCTCCAGGACCTATTTGCTTCAACTGCATCAGGATTCATTCATTTGCCTGTTATGACTGACTTCTGCTTGCAGCCCCTCTGGATGTCTCTGCCCTCTGCAGCTATCCTGTCAGGGCCTCAAGTGGCCCCTCTTTTACCCATGAGCTTCCTACAGAAGAAACCTCCTGTGGATAAGTCTGGACCAGTCTGCACTGTTCCCCCTTATTGTTTGTTTGTTTGTTTGTTTGTTTTTGGTTTTTCTCTGGTACCGGGAACCGAACTCATGACCTTGCGCTTGCCAGGCAGGCTCTTTTGCCGCTGAGCTAAATCCCCAGCCCCTGTTCCCCCTTATTGTGCAGCACTGTACTCTAAGAACTAACATGGCCTGTTTGAGACAGCATATTCCTGTCTATTCATGTGTAGGGCATGCAGACCTCATAACACTAAAGGCCACTGGCACTGAAAGCTGCCAGCAGCCGGAGCTATTAACACTGCAGGTGACTAGCAGCGGAGAACGACAGAGTTATGGAGAACTGAAGGAAGGCACTGTCTCCAATGGCTGGAAGAAGTCCCTGTAGCTGCTCGCTCCAGTGAGCCACTAACACTAAACGAGCTGCTACCCACTAGCTCTCAAAGCCCAGGGCTGTAAACACTAAAATAACTACATTTTGCCAATTTATGACTTCCATACGAATTAAGCAAAAAACCATCAGCCTACTGGCCACATCTTGGAAGCACAGACAGGGATCCTCCCCATTAGCAGGCTTTGAAGAAGAAGGTGGACAAAGGTGACTCATCAGCAGCCACAAGAACCAGTCCACAGGGGCTGGGGATTTAGCGCAGCGGCACAGCGCCTTCCTGGCAAGTGCAAGGTCATGAGTTCAATGCCTGGTACCGGAAGAAAAAAAAAAAAAGAATCCAAGAACCAGTCCACATCTGATTTCCATCTCACATGTGTCTAAGATCCATGCTAGCCAGTGGCATATTCATTAAGAGCAAGTCCTACAGACGGCCTGAACTGCCTTGCTGTCACTTGCTGATTACAGGCGCTCCGGTGCCAGTAATTTAACCTTTCAGTTCCGTAGTTTTCTTAGCTATCAAACAAAAACAATCATTAACCAGGTATGGTGCATACCTGCAATCCCAGCACTCAAGAGGCTGAGGCAAGAGGATCACTGCGAGTTTGAGGCCAACCTAGGCTATAAAGTGAGTTCATGGCCACCCTGAACTACACTGCGAGACCCTATCTCAAAAACTAACTAAATGAAAATTTAAAAATCATTAATATATACTTTATAGAATCATTTTGAGAATTAAATGTATTTGAATATAAAATACTTAGGACATTTAACTTGTATGTTGCATAACTATTAACCATAATTGGTATTCTGTAGTTATCTGGCTTTTTTTTTTTTTTTGAGTATTTGTCTTGCTTGTTAAATTTCAGGGGTAGTTAAATTATAGTGGATGAAAATAAATTTTGCTGGGGCTGGGGATTTAGCTCAGCGGCAAAAGCGCCTGCCTGGCAAGCGCAAGGTTGTGAGTTCGGTTCCCGGTACTGGAGAAAAACCAAAAAAAAAAAAAAAAAAGAAAAGAAATTTTGCTTACCTATTAATTATAGGTGTGGTTCTTCTAGAGTCTTGGTCTGAATCTCTGGGAGACAATTTTGGTGAGTTGAAGATCCACTTTGGACTTAATTTTGTCCTCTTTTAAACCTAAGAATTTCAGGTGCGGTGTAGCTTTATCAGGAGGACTGCAGTGAATTATCTTAGAGTTGAGCCTTCTCCTCATACAGGCAAAGCATGGGGAAGGGATGGCAGCTGTTCCTGGGAGCAGATTCTCAGGAATGCTACCTTTCAGCTCTTCTAATAAGGTTCTGTAAAGGAAGCTGAGAAAAGATCATGATGGAGCGGGTCATTTTTTTTCCTTCTGTGGTACAAAAGTCACTGGATAAGTGGGCCATGGCTTTGAATATATGTAAATAAGCCTCTAAGTACACAATGAAAAGACCAAGGAATTTTACATCTATCAGCAATATGAAAAAAGCATTTGGAGCAGGGCATAGTCGTGCACATCTGTAATCCTAGCCCTTGGGGGGCTGAGGCAGGAAGATTGCTTCAAGTTTAAGGCCAGCCTAGCTCACATAGTGAAACTCTGTCTCAACAAGATAAAAAGTAAAAATAGAGAAAAAAATCATTTGGTTCAAGGTTCTCATTTAACAGAGAAGAAAATTATATTAAGAAGTAAATTGCAGCCAGTTATAATCTTAGTACTTGGGAGGCTGAGGCAGGAGGATCGCTGTGAGTTTGAGGCCAGCCTGGACTACAAAATGAGTTCAAGACCAGACTAAACTATATAGTGAAACTCTGTCTCAAAAAGACGAAAAGAAAAAAGTAAATTGCTGACCTCAGGTGATTCATTATTTTGTATAAATGTGGGAACCAGATCTGAGCTCTGTAGATTTCCAGGCCAACTTTTCTTCTCTTTTTATAACACCTAAAACTTCAGAGAATAAACCCTAGATAAGTGTTATCAGCAAAAACTGTGTAGCAAGGCATGTAGCATATGCCTGTAAGCCTAGCATCTGGGAGGCTGAGGCAGGAGAATCACCATGTTATGGTTGATACATTGTGTCAACTTGGGGAGTCTAGAGGTTTGGCTAAGTGACTTAGCAGGAAGCCAGAGTGCTTACTTTGTATACATCCTGAGCCTGTGGAAGAGGAGGGCAAAGATTATGTGAGAGCTACA
>NW_004955404.1:27407489-27409795 GCF_000276665.1 Chinchilla lanigera | reverse complement strand
TAAATAAACCTTTCCTTCCTTCATTTTGGGTGCTGGGTATTTTGTCTCAGCAAGGAGAGAAAAGTAACCAAGACACACCATCAATTTGAAGATACCTTGGGATACATAGTGAGTTCCAGACCAGCCTGAACTATATTCCTCCCTCCTCCTCCCTCTCTCTATGAAAACTTTTCTTTCTTTTTAGTACAAATTTTTCAATACTCTGCAGGGTTTATTTTCACATCGATTCATCCTTAGGAAGAGCACCTAAAAATGAATTCATTCTTTAAAAAAAAAGTAAGCATGGTGTGGTGGTGCATGCCAATAATCCCAGCGCTTGGGAGGCTGAGGTAGGAGGCTCACTGTGAGTTCGAGATCAGCCTGGGCTACAAAGTGAGCTCAAAGCCAGCCTGAACTGCATAGCAAGACCCTACCTCATAAAGACAAAAAGATAAAAGAAATTTTAAAAATTTTACAAAGTGACCTTAACCCAAAATAATGATTTAACCGAAGGGAATAATTACATAACAGTAACTTTTGGGCATTGGGTACCTGGTAGATAGTTTTTTAAAGGTTGTGTGGTCTCAAAGCACTCTTTGTACTCATAGCACCAGGGAATAGCTACACCTGGCCTACTCTTGAGGAATGACTTGTGTCATAATCCCAGGAAGCTAGGCAGCTTTGCAGAGCTCCTCCATCTTGCTGGTAGCCCACTGTTTATATCCTGGACAATTCACTGTGAGGAGCAAGTTGAGACTGGTTCTCCCTCAGGGTATTCAATCTTTTCCAATGGAAGAACTGCCTTCAATTTCTATTTGAAAAAAATCACCAATAGGGATGTACAGATGCACGGGATGGTGGACACAGGCTGGAACCATCCATCTTTGCTTCCCAACTTTAAAAAGAGGTGGTTTTCTCTCTACTTCAGACAAAGGTGGCTGTCATCTACTCAGCATCATGGCTGTCCCTAGACCTCTGTGGAATCCAGGATTGTGAAAAAGAGGACCAAGAAGTTGACCTGACACCAGCCAGTAGGTCGTGTCAAAAATAAGCATAAATGATGAAAATTCAACAGAGTGCAAAGATGATTCAGTGGCTTAAACTTGATGTCCAATGTTTGTTCTGAGGTCAGCAAAGAATCAAAGCACCTGCTACCCAGTGGTTTGCAGATGTTCTTGAGCTATAACATCAAGGAACTGTGTCTACCCAGAAACAAATCTGAGGGGCAGAAGCACAGACCAGTGGTAGAGTGTGTGCTTACCATAGTCCTGAGTTCATTCTCTCAGCACGTGTCTTCACATGCATGTGCATACACACACATGCACAAGCACAAACCAAACTTATCAACCTTTATGGAAACAGCAGCCCAGCTGCCATCAGAGTTACCAACTCCCATGCCAGCCTATGCAGAAAAGAAAATGAAGAGATGGTCCATGTGCACATTGTATTTCTACTTGAATGAAACTATGAAAACTGCCAATAAATACACAAACAGAGGTGACAAGTCAAAGAGAGAAGACTCTGAGATCAGCAGGTAATATTTTAATAGGCCCATCTCGTCCTTCTCTAGACCCCAGGAAACCAAATGCACAAGCTAGCCACAAGCTTCCCTCGGTGTCCAGTCACTGAAAGGAAAATCCCATTTAAACCCAATAAAACCATTTCACTAGCTTTGATGTCCTTTGAGGACATCACTCAACCATGATGATTGATTCTAACTCCTGTGAAGGCTGCTGCCATTCCTCACACTTTAATATTAAAAATTATTATTCATGATTATGGCATAAGTTTTGTAGAACTCATCAGAAAGTCCCCAAATAACCTAAGATTATTTAAATTCCTCACGCCTTCTGACTTTTATAAGCTATACCTGTAATCATCAGATACTTAGAACTCTTGTTAGGAAAGAAAAGGTTTGTTGTGATGAAGACACCATTTCTTCCATAAAATGTAATTAATCATCAAATTTTATTTGATTTTTAAATTTTCATTCCCTCTAAACTATATGTAAAAGAATAATCAAGTGAAATTTCAGACTTTTAATAAATGTATTTTTTTTATTTTAAAGAGAGTAGTACATGAGAAACAAACAAAAAATAGAACAGTAGCAGCATAACAGTATGATGAACATAAACAAATCAAAGCAAAAACATTCAAAGTGATACCGGCTCTCAAGACAAATTAATACAAATCAACAGTGGTTCTTAAGTTGCATACCAGAATCCTCAACTACGTTGTTCAGATTATCAGATGTAAGAATGAAAGATTGCTCAAACCATTAAGAGATTAAGAAAATAATTCTTCAATCAACCATTAGAGATATTAGA
>NW_004955404.1:27388659-27389553 GCF_000276665.1 Chinchilla lanigera | reverse complement strand
CTCCCAAACCTGTTATATAGGTTTAATGCAATCTCAATCAAAGTACCATTAGCATACCTCACAGAGCTAGAGAAAACCTTCATGAAATTCATTTGGAACCAGAAGACTCTGGGAAACAAAGAAAAGGCAGGGGACATCACAATCCCTGACTTGAAATCATATAATAAAGCTACTGTGGTAAAAACAGCATGGTACTAACCAAAAAACAACAACAGCAAAAACAAACAAACAAAAAGCAAGCCCAAGAATAAGTGGAACAGACTAGAGGATGCAGAATCAACTCCAAATTCACTCAGCCACTTTATTTTGATAAAGGAGCCAAACATTTTCACTGGAAGAAAGATAGCCTCTTCAATAAATGGTTCTGGAAAGTTTGGCTTTCCACATGCCAAAGACTAAAATTAGACCCATTTCTTTCACCGTTCACTAAGCTAAAATCAAAATGGATCAAAGATCTAACTATTAAAACAGAAACACTAAATGTAGTGGAAGAGAGAATAGGTAGAACTCTTGAAGACACAGGTGTAGGCAAAACCTGAACCACACAGGAAATATCACAAAGAATCAATAACTGGGATATCATCTTATTAAAAAGCTTTTGCCCAGCCAAGAAAACATCAACAGAAGGAAGAGACTACCCACAGAGTGGGAAAAAAATTTTGCCAGCTGTTCCTCAGGCAAAGAGCTAATATCTAGAATACAAAGAAATCAAAATAATCAGAAGCCCTAAATTTGAAGACCCAATCCAAACATGGGCATCTGAAATGAATATTCACTTCTCAGATGAAGAAGTAGAAGTGGCAAATAAATATATGAAAAAGTATTCAATGGCACTGGTCAATTGAGAGAGGCAAATTGAAAAAATTCTGAAATTCCATCTCACTTGAAACAACG
>NW_004955404.1:27361542-27388016 GCF_000276665.1 Chinchilla lanigera | reverse complement strand
TAAGGACCAAAATATATTTGGGAAATGGGAAGAAAATGTTCAAATGAGAAGGGGCACAAAGGAAGGGGTAGGGGAAAAGAAGGAAAGGACAAGAAAAAAAAAAGGAAAAAATGGAAGCAAAGCTTTGTAAATAAGGAGGGGATGAGGGGTTGGAGAGAGGGGAGGGGATGGGAAAAAAGAAAAAGCAAGATATGGTGTGTACAGGCACAAATTCCGTGTACTGAATGTTACTGTCATGTATATCTAGAATGTATCATTAGGGCCGGGGATATGGTCCAGTGGGACAAGTGCCTGCCTGGCAAGTGCAAGGTCCTGAGTTCTATTCCTGGTACCAAAAAATAAAATAAAATAAAATGTACCAATAAAAATATTATGTTCTTCTGTTGAATTTGAACCAGAACATATTCTGGATTCAAAATTGAAGCTGACAGATTAAAGTATTTATTAAGTGATTTAAGAACTCAAAAGCTCTTCATCTTTTAGTACGAAAACTCCATCTCCATATGCACTCTAGTTGTAGTCATTTACATATGAACTAATTAAGCCCTGCATCTTATCCCATTAAAAATAACTAAGGAAAGTAACCTTTCATAAATAACAATAAAATTTCCTAATAGCCAGAGAGTATGTGGAATCCTTTTTATTTAAAGTTTATAACATCCCTTTAAACAGGCATTACTACTATAGACCTTTGACAGGGAAGCTAAAGCAGATTACAGGCTTCACACAAACTAACCTAGCTGGAGCTGGGATTTGAGCCAAACCAACTTGACAAAGGAGTCCCCAGGTCTTTTTACTTTTAGCAATATAAAATACAATATTGGGCTTAGGAGGGAGTTTCTTGGTAGAGTGGCTGTTTAGCATGCCTGTGGTTCTGCTTCTAGCACCACAAAATAGACAGCCTGACATGAGGACACATATGCCTGTAATCCCAGCTACTGGGGAGACTAGGACAGGAGAATCACATGTGATTACCCAGCCTGGGTAATTGTTCAAGGTCTTGTCTCAAAGTTTAAAAAAAGTTCTGAGGAAATGGCTCAGAGTTACAATACTTGCCTAGCACACATGGGGCACTAGATTCAACCCCTAATATCAATAATAAATAAAATAAAAATTTTAAGAAATAAGATTTTATTTCAAAAATATCTCAAACATATATTAAAGTTTCCAGTAGAGAACACATATTTTTTATTTGTTTCTTTTTTCTTGAGCAATTTGAGAGTGACAGTTCAGTTTATATTACTATAACAGAGTACCACAGACTGATAATTTGTAAAGAACACAAAAGCCAGGTGTGGTGGGGCACACTTGTCATCTTGGCACTCAGGAATCTGAAGCAGGAGGATTGCCGTGAGTTTAAGGTCAGCCTGGGTTACAAGGTGAGCTCAAGGGCAGCCTAAACTGCATAGTGAAACCCTGCCTCAAAAAGACAGGAAAAAAAAGGAAATTTATTACTGTTCTGGAGCTTGGAAACTTAGAACAAGGTCCTGGCATCTTGCAAGGGCCTTTTCACTGTGTCAGACTACAGTAGAAGGGAAAGGTAAGAGTGCATGCACAAGAAGGGGAGCAGAACGTGCCTGTGTAATGGACTCAGTCTCTGAATGAGGAACCCATTCCTGCAATAATGATAATAACCCATTCATTAGCAGGGAGTGATCATGACCTAAGCATCTTTTAAAGATTCCGTCTCTAAACACTATTGCACTGGGAGTTATGTTTCCAACACATGAAATTTGAGGGATTTGATGACCCATCACTGACAAATACATAAGTCTGTATCTCATAAAATAAGGACATTCTGTCATGTGTGAACAATACGAGCATTAAATTTGAGGTTAATTTTAATGTTATTGCTATCTAATCCTCAAGCCCCACTTAAATTTTGTCTTTTTCTAAGAAATATATCATTAAAAATCACACAATGCTTTCAAATGTTGTCTCTTTAATCTCCCTCTTTTAGTATTAGTTTCTTAGTTTGTGCTCAATTTTCAAATTTTGTACTTTAAAAGAGTATGTACCAGTTGTAGAACATTCCTTGTTATGCTTTAGATCTAAAATGTTCCTCTAAAGTCTCATGTATTCAGAGTTTGAAGGTGATTGAATCATGGTGGTCTTGTATTCATCAGTGGATTAATTCATTGATGAGTTCATAATTGAATGTGCTACTAGTGGGTCCTGGTTAGAGGACATGAATCACTGATGGCATGCCTTTTGATTCTCTCTCTCTCCTTCCCTCTTCCTCCTCCTTTTTCTCCTTTTCTTCCTCCTCCTTCTCTTCCTCTATCTGTAGTTCTTCCTATTCTTTCTGGTTCCTGGCTCCCATGGGTTGACCAGCTTTCTTCTGCCATGCCCTTCTACCGTGCTGTCTCTGCTTTGGAGCCAACTTGTAATGGACTGAACCCTTTGAAACCATAAGCCAAAATAAACCTCTCCTTGTCCAGTAGTGGGAGTCAGATATTTGGTCCCAGCAGCAGAAAGGCTGCCCAATATACCTCTTGATTTCAGTCTTTCCATTGTTTCCTCTGTAAGCTATTCATCTTTAACAAACTTTTAACAAATAAAATAGTTTCTCATTGCACCATATATAGTGGCATACAGAGGTGTTCACTTTATTTCTTGCTTAAGATGGTCAGGATTCCTTGCTATAAATTTATTTTTGTTTCTTTAGAATTAAAATTTAAGAGAAGTTATTTAAATATATAAAATATTTTGTTCCTCATTAAATTTTCAGGTTTTATATTTATTACATTATATCAATATCATGTCATAGATTTCTACTTTATTCAATAATTTATAATCCATTATGGTCATGTTTTATATTTATGTCTATTTTGGCCAGTGAGAACTCATTTATGCTAGCCTCTGTGACTACTGATTTTTGATTCTTTGTTTTGAGATATTTATTTATTTTCCCACGTCACCAACCATGGATTATCCCATGATTATGAGTAAGTATCTTCTCAGGAAAATAGAGCTTTATTGGGTGATTATGTCATTCTGTGGAAAACTTCAGTCAGTGGTCACAATATTAAGATCTCTTTCTAGGTTTTGTAGCCACATAAGCCCTGCTACAAATGTTTTACATCTTTTTCTATTACTTTCTTATGCTTCTTTAATTCTTTCCTGGAGCAAAGGTCTTGTTATCAACAATTTCTTCAAAGTTCTCTGCTCCTTTGTATGGAGAATGATTATTTAAAAGCCCAGATTTGGGTGGTAGTTGTGCTCATTCCTTTAGGGTTACTGCCCCTAGTCCTTCACAGAACTAGAGAATACACAAAATTGATTCAAAATATTCACCTTTCACGGTCATTCTGACTTTGAGGAAGAGCCAGAAGTCTCCCAGTGTCAGATCTGGTAAATAAGGTGCATGAGGACACACCATCATATTTTTATTGTCATTTTTTTTCTGTTGATGGCAGTTGGCGGCATTGTACTTTTTAATCACAACTTAGAACTCACTCACAATCACAATCACAATCACAATCACAATCACAATCACAATCACAAAGATGAACATCCAGCACTGCTTCAGAAAATCTCAAGAAAGGGCTGGGGATTTGTGCTCAGCAGCACAGTGCCTGGCTGGCAAGCACAAGGTCATGAGTTCGATTCCTGGTACCAGAAAAAAAAAAAAAAAGTGGCAAGAATGTTGGGATAAGTGTGTTCAAAATGAGGGGGCAGTGTTTAAGGAAGGTTAATAACCATGAGTCTTTTATCATAAAAAAAATTAAAATTTAAACATTCACTATGTATTTCGATCACCCCTTGTATACACATACACATTAACATCTATTTTTATTTCTACTTATATCATCTACATTGAAATGTATGCATTTCCAATAATAATTCCAATCTAATAGCATAGAATTAATTATAAATTTTCCTTTATCTCATTTGTAGCTCCTTTCTCAGATTACAGAAAGCTTTCTCACTTTGTCTATATATTTATGTATCTAATCAACCTGGCTGAATGCAGCTAATCTCTCATCAGCCTCACAACCCCCGTCTTCACATTTATGCGTGTGCAAACTCCCTGCACGTGCTTCAGCTCTGAAGCACCATCAGGCCTCTTTTCCAAATGGTCAACTTCATTGCCTCACTTAAACTCTATATTGATCGGGGGCCCTACCACCACCATGTAGGTGCCCTCAAGCTGGCCAGCCTGGCATGAATACCCTCTTTGAGCACTGACCCCAAGAAGAGTACACTCCATGTGTACACATCTTCCTTACCCCGTGCTAGGCTTTGGGTGTGTCCCTCCACACTTCATGCTGAAGTATAATCTTCAATATAACAACATTAAGGGATGGGGTCTTTAGGCAGTTTGTCACCAGGGATCCTTGCTCGTGAATTTAAGGGAAGAATTTAGTTTAATCCTCAAGGATTAAGAATCATATAGAAGAGCTTTCACCAGTGTTCTCTTCTCTTTTGCCCTTCCCCCTTCTACCACACGAGGACACAATACAGAATAGAGAACAGCCCTCATCTGACAGCAAGGCCTTGAAATTGGGCTTCCCAGTCTCCTGAACTGGGAAAAATAAATTTTGTTCTTTTTTTGTCTTTTTGAGACAGGGTTTCACTCTGCACTTCAGGCTGGCCTTGAACTCACTTTGTAGCCCACAGCAATCCTACTGCCTCAGCCTCCTGGGTGCTGGGATCACAGGCGTGTGTCACCACACCCAGCCTAACTTTTGTTCTTTAAGAGTCACTCAACCTTGAGTATTTTCTTATAACACCACAAAATGGACTAAAATCCTGAGTTTGGCCTCCCACATCTATATCAGGTCTTATTCCTCCAGGAAGTTTTCCTCAAACTAAAGCCTAGGTCTTATATACTCAGATGTACAAGGAAAAGAATGGATGCATTATGCATTACCACACAATGACTTCATTTGAAAATATTTGCACCTGGCATGATGAATTGTAGCTGCTCCTGAGCCTATCTGCCATGCAAAGGAGAAAATTAATGGATTTTAACCCTAATTTCTGGGATACCCTGGAAAAATAAATCGAGTTAGAGAATTCTGTCCCAAGCTATTCTCTGTTATCCAGTCATCCGTCCCGTCTAGGACATGATATCTTTTTCTTTGAACAGCTCTGTAGGCATCGGGCAGATTTATGCTTAATGAGCAAGAGAAATTCCATTTTATTCTTCACAGAACATGCTGAAGCATTCACCCCTTTAGTCTCTTACAAATGGCTCAGCCTCTACCAGCGTAAAGAATGGATTCCTTTTATGATAAACTGTGCTTTTACATAGAAAAGCACATTTTCTAAGACAACCACCAGAGCTACCAAATTAGCTGACTGTTTGTGCCACTTTGTGTTCTCAACTAATTCAGAAGTTTTAAAGACCGCATCAAATTCATCTTTGTGTCCCTAGTTCCTAAAGCAAAATAGGCTCTTAGTAAATTTTTAATGAATGATAGAATAACTGACTAAATGAGTGAACGGCAGAAACTGTAAAATGAAATTTCTTCAATCTTCACAGAACTGCAAATCAAATCATAAAGACTTCATAAATAAAATATCAGATTATGTGTCAATACACACTCACACATGTACACCCTCTTTTATCCTCCAACACATGCTGCTATGAAAGACAAACATTCTCCTAGTCTTTTATTTTATTTTTTTGTTTGTTTTTTTCCAGTACCAGGAACCAAACTCATGACCTTGCGCTTGCCAAGCAGGCGCTGTGCCGCTGAGCTAAATTCCCAGCCCCATTCTCCTAGTCTTAAGAAGGAAGATGGGATGGTACATGTATCATTATAATTCAAAGCCACTTCCTGGCTATTGTCTGAAATACTTGAGTCCAATTATATCTATAGCTGTAACAGTATCTTCTCGTGTCTTCCTATGTTACTTCTGCATCACACAGTACAGCACATAAAAATCATCCTTAAGGTATGAAGGTACAAATCAGGCAAACATCATCACCTTTTTTTTTTTTTTTTTTTTGCTTTAATAGATTTACACAAACAGTAATATATAGCTTTGTTTACTTTGGTGCTCAATCTATCAGAATCTGTCACTGCACTGGATACATATAATTCAAAACCAAGTAAATATACTTCTACCTCTTTAGAATTTAATAATGATAATACTACAAAATTTCTACTGATATCAGTCAGGATTTGTATAACTAGGGAATGCTGAAAGGAAACCTCTTAGCCAGCATAGCATGAAGACTGAAAAGGAGGCTTTGCCTGGCAAGTGCGAGGTCCTGAGTTCAATTCCTGGTACCCCACCTCCCAAAAAAGGGAAGGCTTTAATAGATTTGAGCAAACAGTAGAAAGAAGCAACAAACTTGAAGATAAGAATGTTGAAGTGATTCAGACTGAGGAACAGAAAGAAAAAAAAGAATGAAAATTAAAGAGAATTTGGAGGACCTATAAAATACAGTGTAACATATAAATATATGCATAATGACAGTTACAGAAGAGGAAAGGGGCAGGAAAACTTTGAAAAAAATAATGACTAGAACTTTCCATATGTCACAAAGCATGAGTATTCACATCAAGAAATTAACAAACTCCGAGTACCATAAACTCAAAGAGAGCCACATCTGCACATCAATTATAGTCAAGTTGTTCAGTAATTTATATATATATGTATATATATATATGTATATTCAATAAAATTAGCAGTTTATGTCCAACCAGAAGTCCCAGAGCCAGAAGATAATGGAATCTCATAAAGCAGTGCAAGGAAATAAGTTAGGAGAAAGGAT
This sequence comes from Chinchilla lanigera, assembly GCF_000276665.1. Lineage (NCBI taxonomy): Eukaryota > Metazoa > Chordata > Mammalia > Rodentia > Chinchillidae > Chinchilla > Chinchilla lanigera. The sequence continues at coordinate 27,381,283 of NW_004955404.1, read as the reverse complement.
TCAAAAAGTAGGATAAATGTGTAAATTCAAAAAAACTTATTACAGTGGGAGACACACTGCATTATTATCCTTGAAACATTTCTCCTTGGTTCACACGCACTTATGCCGTCACTCTCGCCACTTTCTGAAGCAGTTCTCAGACTCCCCTCCTGTGAGTGTTTTTAGTTGCACTGTCCTGACTGCCACAGTGCCCTGAGTGAACTCAAAGTGCTTATTTGTCGTGGTTACACCGATGTTGGGGAAGAGCCAGAAATCACGCAGTGCCAGGTGCAGTGGAGAAGGTGGGTGACGACACACCATAATGCCTTTATTTGACAGAAAGTGCCATAAATGTGAACTGTAAACTGCTTTAGAAAGTGATAAAAATGATGCAATAAGTGTGTTCAAAGTGTGTGTGTGTGGCTATATTTTGAAGGAGATTAATGGCAAGGTATTACTGCAATAAAATTTTTTATGTAAAGATTCACCATAGTTTTATGACACCTAGCACTTTCAATGTATCAATTTTTGTTTTATTTGTTTGTTGGTTGGTTTTTGCTCTTAGTTTTTTTTAATAGGGACTTGCTATGTAGTCTGGGCTGTCCTTAAACTCATTATGCAGCCCAGGTTGGCCTCCAACTCACAGTAATCCTCCTGCCTCAGCCTCCTGAGTGCTGGCATTACAGGCATGCACCATCATACCCAGCTCAATATATCAACTCTTAAGTGAAAAGACAGAATTGGTATAATAAGTTTTTTTTTTTAAAAAAATTACACACCTCTATGCTATATTGATACAGGAAAATAAAAACTCCCAACCTGAATGATATCTGGGATGAGTTCGTGTTCTCAAGTCAAAGAATGAATTTTAGGAACAATGGAGCTTAACAGCAGAATATATTTATTGAGGGAAAGAAAGCTTCTGTCCAAGAGAGGGACAGAAGGGGGCCCGAGGGGGTTATCCCAAGACTCTGTCTTTTCTAGGGACCTTTATAGAGCAAAACTGTGAGGTGAGGTGGGTCTAAGGTAGGGGAAAAATGGACAAAACTATGATCAGCCAATAAGAATTGTTCAGGTAAAATTAATTATATAGGGATCAAGTGGGGAAGCCAGTCATGCAGCTAGCGGGCATAAATACAGAACAGGGCTTTTCCTGTAAAGGGTTGGGTCAGTGGCTCTTCAAGGTGATCGCTACCTATTTAGAATATCAATGCCTGATGTTTATACCTAGGGAGGTATGTGGGTGCATTTGTTTAGTCCTTTGTCTTGAGGTCTGGCCCACAGCAACTACGTATCTTTCATGTTGGCTCTTTCGAGGGCCTGGCCCTGTCTGATTGCCTATATTTCTTTTGTTTGTTTTTTTTTTCCGGTGCCAGGAACTGAACTCATGACCTTGGGCTTGCTAAACCCCCAGCCCCTGCCTATATTATTTCTATCTAACTCAGCTGCCTATAACAGTATGATCTTTCTCCTTGGAACTTACTAAAGGCTCACTTATCTCATTAGCATAAATTCAGGGATGGTCAAGAGGTTTCTTAAGTGTACCAAAAGACACTCCTTTCACCCAGGAAATCCAGATTTTAAGTCAATCTCTGTGCTTTAAATCAGGACAAAGACAGAGACAGATGATGCAGGTGGGAGATTTTTATTATGCCACACATGTAAGCAAGTATTTGCCGCACTATAAATTACTTCTATAATGAAATCATCTTCAGAGAGTGTGAGCACATAAAGAAACCACAACCAAGGGTGAGGAGTTTGGGGAAAGCCTCATAGAAATGATTGAGACAGTAGAAAACATGCAGGAAAGCACATATTTGATGGGGTGAAGTATCTGCTCAAAGTCACGGGTCCTGTGCCAGTCGTGGTGGCGCATGCCTGTAATACCAGCACTCGGGAGGCTGAGGCAGGGGGGTCATGGCAAATTTGAGGCCAGCCTTGGGTATATAGTGAGTTCAAGGCCATCCTGAATTACAGAGAGGCCCTGTCTCAAAAAACAAAACAAAACACAACAAATATTCACTGGTCCTGAAAAACGAGAAGCTTTAAACTTGAAGGAAGCAGAGAGTTTTAGGAGATGTGGGATAGGTGGCTCAGGCAGGGAGGATCTCACATAAGTGCAGACAGATTGGGGGTTGATTTGAGAGGCAGTGGGATCCCACTGAGGCCTACTGAAAGGAGGGTATTACTATATTATTGTATGTGTGTGATACTGAGGACCGAACCCTTTGCACTGAGCTACATCTTTTTATTATTTGTTTTGAGACCAGTTCTCAGTAAGTTGCCCAGGCTGAGGCTAAACTTGCTATCCTGCCTCAGCTTCCCACAGCGCCAGGATCATAGGCGTGCGCCACCACGTCTGGCTTGTATTTGTTACTCTCACAGCTAATGCAGGCAGCACAAGGAGGGTCGGTAACTGGGAGACAGGCAGGAAGTGAGAGTACATGTGAGAGGCTGTCATAACTGTGTAAGCAAGGGTTTATGTAAGGCTGATTATTTCTATGGGGCTAGACAGGTGAGCACAAAGCACTGGATGTGGTTTGTCTGTTTATTAAAATACCTGGAGTTGTGATTTAAAATATTCATTTAACTGTCTTTCTCCTTGGTAAAAGACAGTAACTTCCATATGTATTTTGATGAAAATACCACTTACCATAAACAACCTCTGAAGATCAGGCCTTAGCAATGCTAGAGAATAACCTGCATCAACTCCAACAAAGAAATGTGTGCTAATATCCAGTTTAGCAAGAAGGCCCACTTCCCATGTCTGATCACCCTGGAAATCTAATCAAATTCCTTATCCCCTACCAACCCTCACAGGACGTCTGATCATCCTGGCTTTGTCCCTATTAAGAATCACGTTAAATTGGACAGAATCCTTCTTACCCTAGGTGGTGTGGCTCAGTAATTTTCTGTTCACAAACCCTCAGTTCTGTTTCTTGGTCATAAATTCCTACATGTTCTTTGTATACTGGAGTTCAGCTCAGTCGTTCCATACTTCCGTGGTCTCTACCCATAGTCTGTTTTCTTTGGTTATGAAGTACCATTGAAGATTTTAATTAGGCACTTGTCGTCATGTACATGTGTCCCTAAGAAGTGAAACTTAATGATATTTTTTAAATGAAAATAAGTGTTTCCAACTGGGAATGTGGCTCACACTGTAATGCTGGCACTCAGGAGGCTGAGATAAGAGGCCAGTGAGTTTAAGGTCGGAGTGACCTACATAAAGAGTTCAAAGCCAGCCTAGTCTACATAGTGACACCCTATCTCAAAAAAAAAAAAACAGAGATTTTTTTTTAATACTTGTTAGTTGTTTTAATATCTTTATTCTCAGAGTGAGGCTGCCTTTTCCCAAGGATAATTTCCTTATAGGAATGTCCAGGCTGTTAGCTTCAAAAAGTTCTTTGTCAAATTTCTGCTGCTATCTCCAGAATTTGGGGTATTTTTATTTTATTTTGTTTTTATTTTTTGCATTCTTTCTTGTGTTCTTGAAGCTATGTGTGTCAAGTTAGCAGGAATATTCATTCAAGCTTCCTTGTATTTCAAACTGAGCTCTTTACATGTGGTATTAGGAAGGGGAAAGACCATTGCTTGGGAGGGAAGGTATTACTAATTAAATAAGTATAGCTGTAGAGGAACTGGGAGAAAATCAACCAATATTTTTTGTACAACTAATAGCAAGCAATAATACCCTTTTTGATAGTTTGAAAGCTATGTAAATAATTTTTAAAAGTATGCATTCGTCTAATTTTAGAAATAAAAGAGCTAAGACAGAGCTCAAGGACATACCACAGCCAAATCACAGAATCAATGTTTATTTGAGCAGCTTGCACAAAGTAGACGGACGCTATGTTTGAACAGTGATTCTGATTTCTGGCCTTTTGCTTCAGAGCTTTGCTTGCTGATTTGCGATATCCTGAATAAATGCCTTGTTTCAAATTTCTTTTGCATTCTTTCTCAGAATATAAGAGGAACTGCCTCTTAATTTTAGTTTATGTAAAAAGAGAGCATTTACCATCATTTTCAGAAAGGGCCACACAACAACCTTTAACGATTACTGATCAAGCCGAGGTAGTAATATTCTACGCTTTCATTAGAAAATTGAATTTGAATAAACTAGGGGAAAAATGAAATTTTCTCCTAGCTCTTTGATTAATGAATACAGCTCCAGAAAGGGGTCACACAGTCTTTCTTTGGCACCCCCTTTAGTTAATTAGAAACTGGACCACACATACTAATTATTCACAATGGGGCCATCTTCTTTGCACTGTTGTTTACTTGGTTATATGAAAGTAGATTGTTATTTTGCCTTACAAATACAACATCAGAAGTTTTTCATTCATTTCGTCTGAGTTGTGTCCTCAGAGATAAAGTAAAACATTGGGCAAACTAAATCAAGGCATTGTTATTTGTAAACTACAAAGATCTCTAATAAGATTATTTCAGTCAAAATGGTATATTTGTTTCCCAAATTCTACTAATAGTGGAGAAAAAATATACTCCCTTTATTTTAGTAAAATACTGAACATTTTCTTTCTTCCTCCTTCCATCCCCAAATGCAATAAATCTCTTCCTTTCACAACTTACAGTAGCTCTCCTGAGACAGTCATAGACAGTATTTTGGAAGGTCTATCCATTATTATCTTAGGTGATTATTATAATAACTAATTTTCCTAAGTTCAAATTTCAGCTAACCCAGTTAGTTCAAATGTGTGCAGATGCAGGACCTTTCACAGGGCATCCTATTTCTCAAAATCAGGAGGGCTTTGTTAGATGAGGGGCATTCAAGGTTAAAATTCAGCAGGACTCTCCCAGCGGAACTTGCACCCCCAACCCCCATCCGGCCCTGACGGTGTCTCCTCTTCCCTCCCTTCTGGAGAAGGAAGCTCATCAGCGTTAGCACACGAATGCAAAATAACCAGTCAGGCCCCTTCCAAGGAATACAAATTAGGGGCAGGTAGTAGACGAGCTCAGAAAGCTGAACTCGTGCACAATGAAAGGATGAATAGATGAGAGAGTGAAAGTGGGGTAAAGTGTTCAGCTTTTGTCATTTAAAGTGACGTCTGTAACTCTTTGCCGTCTAGATGCTACCCCTCACTGAAGAACGGAGCTTTGCAATGGAGAGTGCTCGGGTTAAAAAAAGGTCTCACGATTCCTTTTATAAGGTATAATGATAAAAATTCGATATTGGCGTCATTTAGGGCATATGTCTGACAAGAATATAGTAGAGCGCCCAAAAAGTTGAGTAATTTATTACCAGACCTTTTTATTAAGTGGGGGCGGGGTTCACATTAGCTGACTTGTGCATTTCCTTCTTTTTCTTTTTTTCCTGGTTTCTACTTAGATCTAAATGCAAGTCACGCTTTACTATATTTACACTTGCCCGAGTTGTGACTTGGGAAGTGAGAGTGGCTGGAAGCCTCAGTCTTATTTTCTAATTAGATCTACCTTGTTAGTAATCAGAGGCATAGCCTTACTACAGTTTTTGTAATCATTACGACATCGGTGATCAGCCAAGTACTATCCTGGATCTCTAAAGCTTTAGTTATGGGTCTGGAACATCCAGAAAATAATAGTGCAGGCCAGGCAAAGGGCAAAATGCATATAAATTCTCAAACTGAAGTATGAACATTCAGTGCTGCCTCAGTGGTTTAAAACAGAATTTCAAAAATAAAAAATAAAACAATTTCAGAGTACGAATATGCCTTAGTCTCTTATAAGAAGCAGAGAAACTCCGAAGTAAGTACAAAGTGAACTAAGAACACTAAGGATTTCTATTACAGCAGCATATTTTGACTTAGAGCTAAAGTTTCAGTTTAATTTGTTCTTATTAAGGGAGCATTTTCTAATTTGGAAGACTGGACTTGGTTTTAAAAATGATAAATACAGTAAATTCTATGTTAAAATTATTTATTATTTTATCCAACCAGGCATGTGCTTATTTCTTGTTGTTAAATTTCCCCCCCCCCTCTGGTACCAAGAATTGAACTCATGACCTTTCCCTTGCCAGGCAGGCACTGTGCCACTGAGCTAAAACCCCAGCCGCAGAACATGGATGAATTTTGATTTTTTTTTTTCCTTTTTTCTTTTTTTGGTACTGGGAATCGAACTCAGGACCCCATGCTTGCCAGGCAGGCACTTGTGCCCCTGAGCTATATCCCCAGCCTTGTTCTTAAATTTTTGGTAAAGCTAGTTTGCATGTACATTAAAGAAGATATAGTGACACTGAACAGAGAAAGTTTGTCTAAGAAAGAAATCCTGAGAGATCCAAAATGGTCATTTTATGATGGTATTGAGTAGCAAGGAGCCGAAAGATGGAGAGGTTTTGTAGAATATGGGTGACCATACATATAATAAAATTTTCTTTACATATGTTGGCTGTTTATTCAAAATATTCTCATTGCATAGAAAGAGAAGCAGACAGAAAGTTTGTTGCTTTTGTAAAGACACTTCTAACTAAAGCCAGTACTATACCTTGAACTTGCTTTTCTCTTATTTCTCTAGTAACATGAGTTTTTTTTTAATTTTTTTTTTTTTTAAAGACAGGGTCTCACTATGCAGTTCAGGCTGGCCTTGAACTCACTATGTAGCCCAAGCTGACCTCAAACTCACTGCAATCCTCTTGCCTCAGCCTCTCAAATGCTGGGATTATAGGTGTATGCCACCACACCCAGTAACATGAAATATTTAAAGGACAAATATAGCTTTTCCTTTCTCAGTATCTTGAGAAGTACTATTTAAAGTATTAGTGACTTTTTAAAACTTTACTGGGTTTAGAATATCATACCAGATTTTTCTACTCCCCTGCATAACAGATGTTTTATCCACTACCCACTAGTTTTGATATTTACACATAGGTAATGCTAGGAAATTTCTCCTCTGAAATCAATCGACAGTAAAATCCACGTCTAAAATCTAAGTGACAATCAGTATCAGATAAATGGTTCTGACCACACATTCTCTGAGAAAATTTGATTTTATCAAAAGATTTTCCTAGAAATCTTACTGAAGTCTCTGTAGGTTAACACTAGGATTGAAGCTAGGCTTAGTGGCGCACACCTGCAATCCCAGCACTTGGGAGGCTGAGGCAGGAGGATCATTGTGAGTTCAAGACCAGCCTGGGCCACAGAGTGAGCGCAAGGCCAGCCTGAACTGCATAGTGAGACCCTGTCTCAAAAAGACAAAAAAAAAAAAACAACACAAAAAACACTGGGATTGAAGAGCAGATGCCCATTATCCTACCACACACATACAATTTTTTTATTTCTTATTTTTATGTCTTTTCAAAGAAAGATTGTAAAATCATGGTGACTGCAAAGGCCGTAAGAGGGAACTGAGGATAGAGGGGCAAATTTGGAAAGATGTTTGCGTGGAAGGAGGCTCTGCCATTTATCATCACTTTATTATCTCAGTGTCCTCTGACATCTTGAGCTTTGGTATCTTATCTACTACTACCTACTTCACAACATGTTGTTAGGATTAAACAGAATCCTGATGTAAATTTTAAGAGGCCTTCTGCCTGTTTTAGTAGCTGTTCAACCCATGGTAAACTACTTTCTTCCAGGAAGGAGCAGCACTTGCTTACTCTACAGGGAGGATGGCTTGGGGAGCGGTGAACTGCGAAGTTCAGTCTAATATCCGCAGGAGCTCATCTGCGCTTTGTGGATTGCACGGCTGGAGAACGCACAGCACAGGGTGAAGCAGGGGAAGAAGCAGGGCAGACTGAACAAGAGAATCCCTATTGTCTCCGTGTCACTCCCGAACACCACGGCTGCAAACTCTCAGCGCCCTTTCCTGTAGGCTACAACCTCGGAGAAAGACTGTCTCATGCCTGGATCATGACTCTAGAGTTCCTGCACTGCATCTGGACGTTCAAACTATCGTGTCAAAGTTAAATGTATGGAATTCTCCGCCCAAATTCCTTATACATCTTGCATTTCCTAGCTTTGCGATGGGAGTTATTCATCCTGAGGGACTGGATTATTTACTTTGTCCTTGTTGAGGGCGTTCAGTCGATCACCAAGTCACGCGGACTCTTCCTAACAAAGCCATGTCTTCTTCTTCTTCACCTTTATCCCCAGTAGTGTTCCTTAAACCCATGCTTTGATCCTCCCCTTAGCCTAAGTACATTTCTCTAACTTGCAATGCCATTCCCTTCCTTCCCTCCCTCCCTCAGGAGTACCCACCCTCTATTTCAAAAAATGACTCTGACATTCCTTCTGCCAAGCCTTCAGCGGATGGTTGCTTGCACTCTGAATCAGTGGTGTCCACGTAAAGAGCAAAGTTAGAACATTCTCCATCCTATTGCTTAGTCCTCAGTTTTCACAAATGCCTCATTTTAAATTATAAAGCAAATAGAAAAACCGAGAAGACATTCACAGTGAATATTTGAACAATTTAAAATGTTTAAAGTGAAAATATGCACATTCTGACCCAGATGAATTGTGCACTGTTAATAATTTGGTATATGTTTTCCCACCCTAATGAAGAGAAGCCCATAACGTACACATTCTCATATGCTCATTAGTACAGACACATGCATGTTTGTAAAAATGAGATTTTAAAAAAAGACTACTCTGTAATCTACTTTTTGTACTTAATATACCATACACTAAAGCCAATTAACACTAACATCTTATTTAACTTATAGAGAACCAATATTTTTTATAGCAGTAGGGGTCAAACTCAGGAGCACTCTGCCATTTTTATTTTGAGACAAGGTCTTGCTAACTGCTGAGGAGCCTCAGGCTCCTGATCTACCAGGACTGCAAGCTGGCATCCCCATGCCTTGCTAGAGAATAGTTTTTTATTGGTCAGCTCTTCCAAAACTTTTTTAGCTTGCTTTATGTACTTGCTTATTGATGTTAATGAATAAAGATCAACAAAATGGTATTTTTACTAGAATAGAAGGAAATTGATAAATATTTCATGAACGGATGAGATCTCTTAAAATTATTTAGGCTTCTGTCAGGTATGGCGGTGCACAGCTGTAATCTTAGCACTCTGGAAAGCTGAGGCAAAGCTAATTGCAAGTTCAAACCCAGACTGAGCAACTTAGGTGCTTACTGAGACCTTGTCAATAAATTAAATAAATATGTAACAAGTGGCTGGGGCTATAGCTCAATGTGAGGGCTCTAGGTTCAATCCTTAGTACTATAAGAAAAAGAAAGCTTCTTATATATAAATACTATATAAATTTTCATTTCCTCCAAAAAACCTACTTCATATTTTTATACTTTCATATTTTTTAATGTAGGTTTCATATATTTTTATTGTCACTGCTCAATTTCCTGTTTTTGTTGCTATTGTAGACAGGATATGAGGCCTAATGTGCTTTGTTTATGTTTCTTATATCAGCGCACTTTAAGTTTTTTTGATTTATTTGTTTCTGAAACAGGGTCTCTTTATGTAGTGCGGGCTGGCCTTAAATTCACAGCAATCCTCCTGCCTTAGTTTCCCAAGTGCTGGTATCCCAGGCACGTACCAGCACTCCCAGCTTATCAGGAGATACTTTAATTTAGCTCTGTTATTAAGTTTTATAATTGTTCATAAGAGAATCTGATTTTCTCTTACTTGATTTAATTTTAATTTTTTGAGGTGTTTCTGTCCTTAAGTGTTCCTCCTCTCTCAAGCCTCCAAAGTAGCTGAGATTATAGATCTGAACAACTGTACCCATCTTGATTTTCTTCTTCCTCTCCTCTCCTCTCCTCTCCTCTCCTCTCCTCTCCTCTCCTCTTCCCTCTTCTCCTCTCCCTGCCTTCTCTTCTCCTCCCCTCCCCTTTCCCCTCCTCTCCCCCTCCTCTTCTCTCCTCCCCTCTCCTCCCCTCTCCTCAAACTCACAGTCCTGTTGGCTCAGCCTCCCAAATTCTAGGATTATAGCCTGTGCCACCACTTCTGCTCCTGGTTGGTTTGCTCAATAAACAATTTGAAAAAAAATGCCATTGCCCCACACTTCCTATTCATTTTTCTTAACTAATCCATTGGATATGGGCTCTAAAACAATCCTAAACAAGAATAGTGCTGGCGGGCTCTAAAACAATCCTAAACAAGAATAGCGCTGGCTTGTTCAAGAGATGGTGTGCTTCCAATACTCTAAGCCATTGTAATGATGGCCTCCAAAGCCTCTGTGGATGGACCCAAAGGAAAGCAGGTGTCAAAGGAAGCTGTAGGATACTCTGTGTTTGGGGCAACACCTCCAGTTCCTTGGTCTTGCTGAATTCAGGCTCAGTTCCCCAACCTGCCTCAGGTACATTAGGAAGAATCTAGTCATGTTCCTGTCCCAGTCAAGAGACATTTAAGATTTCCAGCTCACTCTTCACTATCCACACTCTAATCCCCAAAAAGTTCTGGGAAAATCTTCTTCTGATCCCATCTCTTATCCTTCCTTATCTCCTGACATCCTTTCATCTGCTCTTCAAACCTCCTCAGCCTCTTCTGTGAATTTTTTACTTTCTTGCTCTAAAAGTTACCTTTTTCCAAAAGTCATGGGTTTCTAGCGCCCTTTGCAAGAGAGGTCTTTTCTTTCTTATACCCCTATCATCACTAGGCCTGGTGATATATTATTTACCATCTGGACTAGTTTGAATAATACGGGAATGATCGTTTCTTACAGTGAACTAGAATAGCCTACAAAACTATCAGTACCTGATACATTTTGGGATGCAAATCCTTCAACCTTTCCAATTGTTTCTTTTGTCACTTATTTACTTATATTTTTTTCTCTTTGTACAAATCTTAATAATTTTAGCTTCTTAGAAAAGTGTCTAATCCCAACTTGCAGATTGTTTAATAAGCAATCTCAATTCAATAAAAGTGATCTTCCCTGCATGTAGTTTCATTGGTTTCACCTTATGCTTATGTCAGATTGACAGAAACCTCTTTGAAATCCCCTGTATATTATAAAGTTGAATTTTTAGCTTTATATTTGAAAAGAATATAAAGGTTATGGAGGAATTAATTTTGGGGGAGGAGATGATGGCCTTTTCCGTCCACTGAGCCTACCCTATGTATTAGATATATTAATGTTAGATATATTCCTCAAAAAAGGAATCTACAATTGGCAGGTGGGTATGGACTTCCCTATTCTTTATATACATTAGTGGAATGGTAAATAAGTTACCTCACTATTACCCTTTATCCTCCCTCTGCCATTTACTTTCAGTGTACCAACACATCTGTTCAAATCTTGGGCAAGCCAGGCATGGTGCTGCACGCCTGTAAACCCAGCACTCGGGAGGCTGAGGCAGGAGGATCACTGCAATTTCAAGATTAGTCTGGCCTAAAAGTGAGCTCGAGGCCAGCTTCAACCGCACAGCGAGACCCTGTCTCAAAAAGACAAAAAAACCATCTTGGGCAATCCTACTTCCTGAAAATATCAGAACAGGTGTGCTTGGGTTTTCTATTAAGCCATTGATCCAATTAAGTAGAACACCTACTATGGAAACAATGCTATAATACAGCCTTAGAAAAATACAAAGAAGAATGACGCATGGTCTTTGCCATCCAGAAATTGACCGTCTACTACTTAAAAAAACTTGTTTGGAAGTTGCTACAATAAATGTCAATTTGTAAAAGAGGTATTGCATATCTTGATATTACTATTTGTGGTGGATTGACAACTGGTGGTCAACCATAACATCCAGCTGAACTGAATCAGAGCACGGCTGGGTGTGGAAGGCCCACCTGAGGATTCTCACCAACAGCATAAAAAGTAGAACTGAAGAGGAAGATAGGTGCTGCTGGTTCTTCTAAAGGAGCTTGTCATGCTGGCTTTCCTGATAGGAGCTTGGCTGTTATTGTTGGAGGAGCTCGGGACCTTGTTGTCACTGAGAATGGCTACAATTCACTTTGGGGCTGCTCTGGTCCTTATTTTGAGAATTGCTTCCTGGCTCAAGAGGGGGCAATGGTTCAATATCCTGGAGAAGCTTGTTGCACTGGCTTTCCTGATGTAAACACAGCTGTTCTCACTGTCAGCGGAGCTTGGGACCTCGCTGTTGCTGAGAATGGCTGTGGTACCTTTGAGGGGACTTCTGTTCTTACTTTGACCATTGCTCCTGGCTCTAGTGCAGATCCCTCAGCCTGCTAGCACAGATCCTCCATCCTGCTGGCACAGACTTCCTAGCTTCCAGCACTAACCTTTGGGCCTTCTCAGCGCAGATCCTTGAAACAGGCCTGCATGAGACATTGTCATGGGCTCTAGGCCTCCAGTTAGACTTGTGGAGGGTATCATTGTGTGCTCTAGATCTTCAGGCAGGACATTGCCGTGGGATCAAGGGCCTCGGCTGGATTCCTTTTTTCTTAAGTATGTGGACAGATTTCCTGCACTCTTTTGTATTTGACTCTCTGGGTGACTATTATAAAATCATCCTATAAATTATGTGCCCTGTATTAATAAATTGCTTCCCTTGTAAACCCTGACTATAATACTATTCTACTCAACAAGGATCTTACCACTATGTAATTGGCACGATACTGTAACTTATTTGCACAAAGTCTAGTGGTCTTCCAGAGCAGTGATAGAACCAGGGTAAACTCAGATATACAAAAAGAAATCACAGCTGGGTGTGGTGGCACACACCTGTAATCCCAGCACTCAGGAGGCTGAGGCAGGAGGATTGTTGCGAGTTCGAGACCAACCTGAGCTACAAAGTGAGCTCAAGGCCAGCCTGAACTGCATAGCGAGCCCTGTCTCAAAAAAACAAAAAAAACAAACAAACAAAAAGAGAGAAATCACAGCATGATATGAGTTCTTTCTTTGAGGGCTGGGAAGGGGATTGCTAGAGATTGAACTTTACATATACTAAGTATATGCTCTATTACTGAGCTCCACCCCCAGCCTGATGTGATCTGTTAATCTATATGACAAATAAAATGCCTGGTAGGAAGCTGGACATGTTGGCATTCACCTATAATCCAGTACTCAAGAGGCCAAGGCAGAAGGATTGTGAGTTTGAGGCCAGCCAGAGTTACATAGCAAGTTCAAGGCCAGCCCGGACTATATAAATTGACCCTGTATCAAAGCAAAGCAAAACAAAGCAAAAACAAAAAGAAAACAAAAAGAAAGAAAAGTCATGTGGGAGACCAAAAAGAAAAGTGTAGATAGGTAGAGAAATCAATATAACCCAAGTGAATCAGCAGACAATGATAAATTCAACACAGAGTGGAGGCCAAAGGGCATGGTTTAATAGGACATTCAGAGGAGTGGTTGGAACTGCAAGTATAAATTTGGGGATCAGTTTCATCTCAATAACAGCAAAAACCTTGGGGATAGATGACCTGGCCCAGAAAGAGATTCTGAGGTAAGATGAGATCAAGAAACAGGCTAGAGTTTTGGGGAAAATCCAAGGTGTACCAAAAGGCAAACGGGTTGAGAGCTTCATTCTAGCTGAAGGGATGGGAACAAGTATCTCGGAGATAGGAAGATTCATGCTGAAATTGAAAGGTGCGGTAAGGGACAGCAGAAGAAGAGGAAAATACCAGGGTGAGAGCAGATTTTGAATAATATGTGATGAATGTTGCTGCAGGAACTTAGGATGTCCAGAAAGATGGGTGAAGTTGGGGAAGGAAGAAGAAATTATTCAGAGATTTGTATGGCTGGATATTTTATTTGTTTGTTTTTTTTGTTTTTGTTTTTTTTGTTTTTCTTCCGGTACCAGGAATCGAACTCACAACCTTGCACTTGCCAGGCAAGGGCTTTGCCGCTGAGCTAAATCCCCTGCCCCTATGGCTGGATATTTTAAGAGGTCCACTTATACAGGATGTGAACTGCAATGGAAGAATTTTGAGCTGGAGAACTGCAGTGATAAGTTCTGAGTTTCAGGAAGCAAATGTGTAATGGCATCTTGGTTGGAAACTAAAAAGCTCTGTCCATCCTTTTCCTGGCCAGGCCTTCCCCCAACCACTGTGTTAGGGAAGAAGGGAGGGATGTTTTAGTACTTCCTCTGCAGAAAAAGGAGATGGAGGATGCTTTTTCTTTCTCAAAGACCTTAGGAAATCTTTAACTTAGACCTCTATCTGACCCGTGAGCTACAGAAGTAGACTCATTAATCATCTAGTTATGAAAAATGTGGCTTTTAACTTGAACAAGTTTGTAAACTAGTTAAGGCAGCATTTCAGAAGAGAAATATTTTTCATCATATCTGTAACTTAAAGAACAGAGTCTTAAATCATGTATTATTTACAGTATTGGAAACTTGGATATTGTTCAAAAGTTTGTCAATGAAGAAGAAATTATTTGTGACCTCATAATTATTTATATTTCAGATATATTTGTTCTTAATTGTAGAGAAATTTTTTTGATAAATTTTATTTTAGTTTTTAAATTTTATTTTATTGGTACATCTTTGCAACACATGAAGTTTGTTTGTATTCATCTTAGGGAGTAGGTATATGTATACAACACATCTTGATTCTTTTTTTCTTTTTTGAGATAGGGTCTTTCTATGCAGTTCAGGTTGGGCTTGAACCTATAAATTTTAAAATGATAGTTCTGGTCCAGGAATTTCTGTAGTTTCCTTTATTTATGTATCTCAGTGATTTGTGTAACACATTTTTATGCTATATTTCATTTTTTAAGAAAAAAATAAGCTGGGTGTGGTGGTAGAATTCTACCACTTGGAGGGTCGAGTCAGGGGATCTCTGTGAGTTCATGGCCATCCTGAACTACATAGAGAGACCCTGTTTCAAAAAGGCAAGAAAAAGAATGCTTAGGAATTATTATTCTTGGAAATAGTTATGTTTATTCAAGTTTGGTATGTTTTCCTAAATCTACCACATTTAACAAGATTTTCCCATTATATTTTGCTTATCTTTTCATATTTTACACATTTTTTCCATAAACTGTAATGTTGAAATGCTTTTGATTGTGAATTTCCAGGAGAATATAGGAACAGTATTATTATTATTTCTTTCTTTCTTTTGGTATCAGGAATTGAACTCACGATCTCTCACTTGCCAGGCAGGTACCATGCCACTGAGCTACATCCCTGGCCCCAGGAACAGTACTACTGGAAAACAAAGAAACTGGGTATGGTAGTGCACACCTATAATCCCAGCACTTGAGAGGCTGAGGCAGGACGATCACTACGAGTTTGAGGCCAGCCTGGGCTACACAGTGAGTTCAAGGTCAGCCTGAGCTACACAGCAAGACCCTGTCTCAAAAAAAAAAAGAAAAAAACCAGAAGATTCAAATGACATTTTCAGCAAGGATATTGAATGTCTCTTCATGTTCTTTGCTATTTGCAGCAAGAGATAGAAGTTCTGCTAGTGAATGTCTACAGTGATTTAGAAGTGTTTATGGGAGATCAGAAGGAAATGCAACTTTCCCAGGAGAGGACAGCAGGTATTGCACTGGGCTGAATTCAACCTCAAGCGCCAGAGAAAGGACTGGAAAGGCATTCGACTGAGAGACGTAGCAGCAGAGTTCAGTACTTGCACACGCTCCCTGGAGTCTGCTGCTAAATTCCTGCTCGGCGATGTTCCTACCTGATTCATGCTCTATAAAAGAGAGGTCAAGGGATGTGAAAGTTTGTTCATTAATGGTCTAAGAATTTGAGTCCACTGGCATTAGAGTTCCCCCTTCTCCCGTACACAAGCCTAAAATGTACCAATAAAAGAACAAAAAACACATTTTAGGCTCACAAAAACCTTTTGTTTTAGGTATCATCATATCCCCACTGTACAGCAGAAGAATCTGAGGTAATTTCCCAAGGTTCCATAGACAATGAAGGTTTCCTCCAGTTATGCTCTAAACATCTCCATGACTCAGTAATAATCAAACATTTTTCATGAACCTTCCAGTAAGTTTACACTATACTATACCAAACTTATAAACATACAAATATTGGTATGTTAGTATATTGAGTCTACAATAAAATAGCAGAAATAAAAACTTAAAATATTTTTAAAAGAATGGTGAATGCTTTAGAATGATTCTTGATTGTATTATGAGTAGTTTTAAAACAAGTTTATACTTACTACAAATAATATCATTGAAGTACTTAATTTTAAAATGATGTTGGCTGCTGGGCACAAGGTGGCACACACCTGTAATCCCAGCACTTGGGAGGCTGAGGCAGGATGATCATGTCAGGCACTGTTCAGACTCTCAGTTTGGGTTTAGGTCAGTTTAAACTAGATAATACCAGGAACAAATGCACCTGACCTGGAGCATACAACTGTACAAGGCTGATGCATGCTGAAACCAAAGTTCTTGCGAGAGTACCACAACCAGGCCCTCTACGCTCCCTCAGATGCAGCTCAGCAGCCTGGGATGTGGTCACCAGGATGTATTTTTATGTTAAATATTAATACTGGTGTTTGGAACTTAAATATTTATGGTGCTCTTGGGAGGTTGGGGAACCTTTAGGAAAGAAAGCCTAATGGAAGGACATTGGCGATATTGCTCTCGAAGGGGATATTGGAACCCAGGCCTCACACTGTATTTCTGGGCTTCCCAGTTATCATGGTGACCAACTTTGCACTACCACACACGCCCTGCCATGGTGTTTTGCTTTGCCGCAGGCATCCCCAAAACCGAGCCAACCGAACACGGACTGAAATCTCTGAGACTATGAACTGAAATGAACTTTTCTGCTTATGAATTGGTTACCTCAGGTTATTTTTCACAGTGATGGAAAACTGACTAATATGGGGCTGGGGATTTAGCTCAGCGGCAAAAGCGCCTGCCTTGCAAGCACAAGGTCGTGAGTTCGGTTCCCGGTACCGGAGAAAAACCAAAAAAAAAAAAAAAAGAAAACTGACTAATACAATGAAGAAAGACTGATTTTCAGTATTTTTAGAGTAAAAATTAAGCACATCCCTTCTATATGGCAGTGGTTCATTGTACAGCTATTTAGGAGCCCCATTCTGTTTCAGAAATGATTTCTTTCAATACTTCAAGTTAAGATATGTCTCTGTTGATCTGCTTCACAAAACTCCAAGCTCGTCCAACACAAAGCATCCTGTCCTTGCCTCTCAATGGACAATGAATACTCACAATTCTAGGCTGTCATTGCTTCACATTTGTGATAAATTGACTTAGAACCCAGCCACTTTTCTTCAGCCCAAGGCCACGTCCTATGCCCTTGTAAAGAACGTGTCATTAGAAAGGAAGAATGTATTCTTCAAGTCCACGGTATACTGCACAACACAGCAAAAGAAGGGCTCCCATCAACTCGAATTTGCAGACATCAAGGGATATAAGCATTGCTCAAGTTTGGAGATCCTTCATCCCAGTGATTAAACCCGAGAAGTCACTGATGTCCTCAGCATCCTGAGGTTCATCCAGAGTTTAGTGGTGCTTGCCTCTGTGACAACTGGGCATCTCAGGAAATACTGGGCACCCTAGGAGAGAGAAAAATAATGAGTTCTGCAAGGAGGAAACAGAGGCCATTAATGGGAGTTCTTTTTCATGAGCACGATGAGCAGCACACAGCAGGAAAAGAATTAAAAGGACAACCGGCTATTCGGCCAAGGCATCTTGCACAGCTACAACTCTACAGCTAGCACATGGGTATCAGGAGAAGCGCAGGCTATCAGAGCCCAGGTTTATACAACTGAGAGATATGAGGATATGAAGGCTATGCATTCCTAGGTAAGCATTATTTTCACCATGACGATGCTGAAAAAACCCAGAAAGGTGATGACACTTGTCCAAGGTCACCTGGTCTTGACCTGGTGGAGTAGGCTCAAATTAGGGTACTGCTGACCTCAAAGTTAGGTTCTTTTTGGGACACTACACCAGTGAATAAGGAGAATAAATAAAGGAAGTGGACTATTTATTTTTGAAGGAAATTAGTCCCGTAGTAAAATATTTATTTATTTATTTATTTTGGTTTTGGTCTTTTTCCGGTACCGGGAATCAAACTCATGACCTTGGGCTGGCCAGGCAGGCACTGGGCCGCTGAGCTAAATCCCCAGCCCCTTCCCTTAGTAAAATAAACAAATAAACCAATAAATAAAGTGACTCAGAGGAGTCTGGGCTATAGGAGTGTGCCCTTCCATCACGGACACTCCCAGCCAAAAGACCAACCTACATGGACAATGTTGATGTCATCTACGACAACACCTCAACATAATCTGTTCTTGTGCAGAGGGAGAAATAGAAGAGAGGACAGGAGAGAACTGGCTGTCTGACCTTTCCTTCCTAGCTGCCCTTTTAGGGACTTCTTGGGCTCTCATGACCTCATGCTCAGACTAATGACTGCAGCAGGGATATTTCCTATATGTTCTTCTTTAAAAAATTTTTTTTAGTACCAGGAAGCGAACTCAGGACCTTGTGCTTACCAGGCAGTGCTGTGCTGCTGAGCTACATCCCCAGCCCCTTCCTGCATGTTCTTCTTAAGAGAGACTCCCAAGAAATTTATTTCAAACCCTGCAAAATGGTTCTCTCCCTTTCCGTTTCTACACATTTCCTTTTGACTCTAATGACTGTACAACAACAAATGAATGAACTGTCTTTTGTTCTGCATTAACTGTTTCATGTTTTTAATATTTGCAGGACAAGGAAGGGTCAAAGATTCCAAGCAATGGCTGTAGAGCTGTGTAAACTCACTCTCACAAAGAACAAAATAAACACAATTATAAGAAGTTCTTCTGTAAACTATGATGTTTAGCGTATCCCAAACTGTCACCATTTTTTTCAGTCACCACTTTTATAACTTAATAAATTAAGCTCTACATTGATAAAACTGACCTTCAGCCATGCTAAGTCTATTACTTAGTTATTCTTTCCCAGTGTTCTTCTCCACTTTTGTTAATTTTGTTTAAGATAATACCTATTGGACTGTGGGGTGTACCAGGTACAGGTTTCTGCAGGTACAGAAAGCAAGGCAAGGAAGGGGGCAAACCAGGCTTCCAGCTCCTGTAAGCCCTAAGAACTAGCAGGAGACAATAATCTTAATTCTAAAATTCTGCATCCGGAGCTGAGGTCAGCTTTTTTAATGTGTCTAAATGGGAGATAAATTATTGTTAACTTAACGTACAACATGGTGATTTGGCATGGCTTTAATTGGATTTGGGCAATAAAAATACCCTTTGCTGTTAAAAAAGAAATTCAGAATTTGAAAATGGAGGCTTGACGGCCTCTTTATGACAAGAGAGCAGTCCTTTGAAAGGTTGTACTCCACAACAGAAGCTGATTTTATAATCCTAATGAGGCATGGGAGACGAAATCTATTCTTGAAACATTTCAGCTCTCTCCAGCTTTCTCTATTTAATTAGAATTACTCCCTATAATAATCTCCCTAGCTAGCAATCTAATAGCCATTAGCAGAATTTATTTACTGTTTAACTTGCTGCTTACACTGTAGGCTTTAGTCCAAGGATTTACACAGGTAACCAAGAAAAGTTTTGGCTTTTAAAGTGAACTTCGTGCCTCGTTTTTCCAATATATGCAGGGGAACTTCCTTGAAAGAAAATAAGTAAATAAATAAATAAATAGTCCTGGAAGGAGACTTGTTTTTCAGGGGTGGGGAGCGCACAGGAAGAGTGAGGGGCAAAGAGATAATGTGCGCTTCAGTGGACTTGCAAACCCGTTGAGCTTGGATAAATGTTAAGTAGATTCTTCCCTCATTCCCCGTTTTCTCTGGTAAGCATGTTTACAGATATGAATCTTAGGTTTCAATGTTATGTAAGACAGATAATATATGTCAATAATAAAAATAGATCTGCCACACTCAATAGGTAGCATAGTTTACTTTCCTGAATGGGAGGAAAGGAAGCTACAGGGGTAACTGTCTTAGCCTATTTTCTTTTTTTTTTT
>NW_004955404.1:27349518-27360430 GCF_000276665.1 Chinchilla lanigera | reverse complement strand
ATAAATAAATAAATAAATAAATAAATAAATGCTGTTCTCAATTTTAAAGCATGACTTTCAATCAGGAATCTTAGAAAATGTTCTAGTTTAAGAAACCGGATATTAGGGCTACTGTATGCCTATTTTGGAGCAGGAAAGCTCCAAAGGGCCAGGATGGGTACACTGAGTCTATGAAGAATCTGGAGAAAGTCTGGGCATGATTGCACACACCTGTAATTCCAGTATTTAGAGACTGATACAGGAGGATCACAAGTTCAGGGCTAGCCTGGATAACATGGTGAGATCCCATCTGTGGTGGATTGACAACTGGTGGTCAACGTGTCACACTCAGCTGAACTGAATGAGCGTGGTGCTGGGTGTGGGAGGCCCACCTGAAGATTGTTGCCAGCAGCATAAGCAGAGGTGGAGAAGAAACTGGGCTGTTGGGAGCTGAAAAAGGCTGTTGGGAGCTGAAAAAGGCTGTTGGGAGCTGAAAAAGGCTGTTGGGAGCCTGTTGGAAGCTGTTGAGAAGCTGTAAGGAGCTGTTGGTTCTCTTGGAGGAGCTTTCATGTTGGCTTTCCTGAGGAACTTGGCTATTTTCTCACTCCAAGGAGCTCAGGACCTTCTTGTCACTGAGAATGGTTTTAGTTCAATTTGGGGAAGCTCTGGTCCTCACTTTGAGCGTCGTTTCCTGGCTCTGGAGGAGAAGATGGTGCACTGCTCAGTCTCCTGGAGAAGCTTGCCTTGTTGGTTTTCCTGATGGGAACTTGGCTTTCTTGACCATCGGAGGAGCTGGGGACCTCACTGTTGCTGAGGATGGCTGTGGTACTTTTCAGGGGAGCTCTGGTTCTTATTTTGAGTGTCGCTTCCTGGCTCCAGTGCAGATCCCTCAGCCTGCTAGCACAAATCCTTTATCCTGCTGGTAGACTTTCTACATTCCACCACTGACCTTTGGACCTTCCAGTGCAGATCCATGAAACAAGCCTGCGTGAGACATTGTTGTGGCCTCTTGGCCTCCAGCTGGACTCTTGGGAGGCACCGTTATGGGCTCTATGCTTTCAGCTGGACTCATGCAGGATACTACCGTGGGATCCAGACCCTCAGCTGGATTCTTTTGCCTTTAGTGTGTGGACAGATTTCCTGCACTTTCTTATATATGATTCTTTGGGTGAATATTATAAATAACCTTATAAAATATGTGTCCTGTTATATTGTTCTCCTTGCAAAAATCTCCCACCAAAATACTATGTTAAAAAGAAAAAACAAGCGATATGACTCAGTGGTAAGGGTAGCCTATAGGAGGCTGTGGGTTCAATGTTAAACACTACAAGAACCACTCTCCCCCCAAAAAACACAAAATTGTAAAAAAATTACAACAATGAGAGTTGATAAAAATATACATTAATAAGAACCTTGCTTGATTGCAAGAGCTACTGATTCACAGTCAACAAAGCAGGTGATATTTGGAGCACAAAGCCATTTTGAAAGTAGAATCTGTACTCTGAAACTGCTGGAGATGGACATCGGCGTTTCGAGGGCCGTGCGAACCTGAGCAGCTACCTCTCTGGGGCTGTTTGCGGCAAGGGTAGACTTGCACCGTGGCTCTACCACGTCTTTTCACATTATCGCCTTCCTCCCCCCCCACTCCAGCTTGATCATCCCCAATTCATTTTTTACAAGTATGCATCCTTCCCTAAGTGCCAACACAAATGAAAATTATGGGTTAATGACGACAGGTAAATTCCAGCAAGAACTGGAAGAACAAGAACAGACGAATCTTTTCAACTTAATTCTTAGTTATATTATCTTGAAAATGTATTTTTAAAAAATTGAGTATTTCTAAGGTGAATATTGAGTATTGAGTATTTCTAAGTATTTCTTAGTGAATCATGTATTCCAAAATTAAGAATAAGCACAGTAGTCATCCCAGCACTCAGGAGGCTGAGGAAGGAGTGCTGTAAGTTCAAGACCAGCCTAGGCTACATAGGAAGTTCAAGGCCAGTCTGTACCACAGTGAGACTGTCTCAAAAAAAAAAAATTCAGTTATCCAGGCTGGGGATACAGCTTAGTGCACAGCACCTGCCTGGCAAGTGCAAGGCCCTGAGTTTGATTCCCAGCACTATATATATATGTGACATTTAGGCTATGAAATATGAGCATTTCATGTAGGCTATGAAATATGAGCATGTAAGGTAGATATAGTTTTATTTAATACTATTAGTTCAGTTGCAACTTCCTTAGTGAAATCTCTTTGACTATTTAAATATCTGTACTCATTGCAAAGGTGTAAGACCAGATCCACTACTGAGAATGCACTCTTGCTTCCCGCAATGTCTATACTGTCACAGCGCCTTTCTTGTACGTGTTAGGATTCCTCTCTTCAGAGCAGAAATTATATGCTTTGCATTAGATCAACTAGCCCTGTGATTCATAGGCAGTAGGCATTCAAAACGTATTTCAATTGAAATGCTAAATAATGTTAGTGCCCACATTCCATTCCAAGTGAGCCCTTATATTACGCTAAATTATTTATTCTTCTGTGTATTAGCAACTGTTTTGAAACATAAACCCTTGCAGGATATACTGAAGTCTTACATGCCCTATCTAGCCAAGCCAGAGGCCAAGACTTCATTCTAATCTCCTTTAATAGTTTATTTAAAAAGTCTGAGTTGCCAAACAAGATTGGCTCTTAAAAATTCTTTAAATTAGCCAGGTGTGGTGGTGCATGCCTATAATCCTAGCACTTGGGAGGCTGAGGCAGGATGATCACTGTGAGTTCGAGGCCAGCTTGAGCTACATAGTGAGTTCCAGACCAGCTTGAACTATAGCAGGATCCTGTCTCAAAACAAAACAAAGAAACCTTGAAGTTAAAAAAAAATACAGTATTAAATAAAGATGCAAAGTATTTGCCAGGCATGATAAAAATTTAACTTTTTTCTATCTCTCTCTTGAGATAAGCATTTTGATTAGAAATAACAGTACTGAGTAAATTCACATTTCCTTATTCACATGTAGTCTTTCATGATACAAGATCATAGTGCATTAGTCAAAGAAAATCCAAAGCATAGGATATACATGATCTGCTCTTTCCTCCTGAAAATGGCCAAACCAGTGCGGAAATATTCCAAATGTGTAGCTTCATTGTGATGTTGTTTTCAATCAAATCAGGTAGGTCTGGCTAAAGTTCTGCTCATCCCTCAAAGGGGATACACTCAGCCAATCCCAGAAAAGGTGTTAATCCAAATTATAATCAAAATTAATATAATTTTTACCTTAGTTGTAAACAAGACTAATACTAATACTGATATATTGACATAATTGCGAATAACCTACTTTTATAGTTTTCTTTCTAAAATAGGGTAAATTATTATTCACACAATAACAAACTTGCTTTTGATCTACAGTTCAGCCCATTTTCAAAGCTGAGACTTTTGAACCTACATTCTAGTTTTCACGCATCTAGAAGAAAGCAAATAGCCAAGTGTGCATGTAAGTGTAAGTGAAACTCTAAAGGATTAAACTTCTGGAAATTTTGACCTGTGTGCTCAAAAGCTAATCAGACTCAGGAACTGCTTATCAGCCATCTCCCAGGACTGTGGAGAACAATTCATTTATCTGTCATCAGTACCTTAACTTACATAACCAGGAGTCAGGTAGTCCTTGAGATGCAAGAAAAGTGAAGTAAGTTATGCAGAAAGTTTGGTTGGGATCACTTCTTGTAGGTTTTGGCTTTCTCTTTGCAGACAATCCCAGAGCATGCTCCAACCTGGCAGAAATTTGGCAGGGCCTTAAAATCTCCTCAAAACACATACATGAAATGTTTTAAGTAACGACAACCAAGTTGTAATTCTTAAATGACTCTCAAACACAGAGCATGTAATTTTAGAAACACAAAAAAGCGAAAACAAAAATTTTCTCAAAATTTCCCCTACTCAGCAGTGATGTTTGTAGCATCATTACACTTTCAATCTGTGACATCAACATAAAGGCTACTGGGTATAAACCCAGTGCATTAGCGACATGACTTTCCAACTTTCTCTTAAAAAACCTGAGGCTGTTTCCCCCATATTTGTTCCCAAGTGAGGTAATAATTTGCAACGTTTAAAATCTTTTTAGCACACTGAAGGAGTGAACACCAGTTTTTTTCAATCTATTTAGACAAACCTTTAACTTTACATGTTCTGAAAATGAATTCTAAACTGGTTTGTAAACTCAGCATGTAATTGGTTGGGAGCTTCTTGAGGAATTTCAACTTTCCTATTTGTCTTTAAAGTTTGTTTTTTTTTTGGTACCAGAAGTCGAACTCAGGACCTTGCCCTTGCCAGGCAGGTGCTGTGCCACTGAGCTATATATCCCCAGCCTTATTTGTCTTTAAAGTAGTTGTTTCCACCAGGAGTAATATACCAAATCCTCTTCTAACCTCAGTGGACAATTACACTTTATATTCACATCAGTCAGTTACACTTTATGGCAGAGTACATTAAAAAAAAAAAGCTCTATTAGAAAGCTATTCTTAGGTCAGCAGTTCCAGACTGCACAAACCACTTGTGGAATGATAAAAAATGCTAATTTCCAGGCAGTGTCATTAGAAATTGCAGTTCAGTAGCTATGGGGAAAAGTTTGTAATTTACCCTTTCAATAAACACCCGAAGGGCATCTGCTGCACTTTGTCTACAGAACACTTTGAAAACTGTTTACCTAGTCCAGGGAAAAAAAAAAAAAAAACAACTCACAATTTCTGTATCAAAAAAAATTCTGTCAATGCATAAGCAAAGCCAATTAGTCAAAAATTTTTTCTTTTCCAAGTCTTGAAAACTACACTGAATAAGAAACGCTACCTATTATTCAACATTCCAATGCTTCCTGAGATCACCTGAGCAAAATTTAACCAAATTAGAATGAACATTCATGCAGCACCCCGAAGTCGAAGCTGAAGAGTAAATAATCTCTAAATTAATCTAATCTAGTGTTGCTGGAGAACATTCACAGGAACTGAAGGTCCTCACAGCACTGTGTGAGTTTAGGAGGCTGGATGGTTCCTTGAAAGCCAATTTTTAAAAACAAAACAAAAGACAACCTGTACTAAGGCCTTTTAACCCAAGAGAACAGGAAACAAGAGATTAAACAATAATGACAAGTAAATCATTTCCTAGACTTCCGGTGACTCTTGGCAGCAAAAGTTTGAGCTTTTGGAAAAAAAAATCATCAGCCACAAAGTGACTAATCAAGTGACTTAAGAAAACCAAGTATTTGTCAAGATGGGCTTGCGGCAGCTTGCTGGTTCTTTGTTCCCAAAAGACAACTCGAAACACACGGACTTCTGCCATACTGCATCTTTTTCCCAGAGTAAAATTTAATGCTTTTCTAGATAATCTGATTAAATAAGTCAGGGCTTTAGGTTGCCCTACTTTGGGATGCACTGTAAGATCAATATAGGGTGAAATGTCACGATATCACAACCGAATCAAAATGTTACATTTTTCACGTCTTTTTTAACACAAGAAATCCGGTGCGATGGTGATAATCTTCAGTGCCTAAAACCAAGTAGCCGAGAAAAGTGTCATGGTCAGCTAAGAAAACATTTTTTTGCCTCGATTATAAGGACTGATCTCTGTGTATATATGTCCTATGCTCAAGGCAGACAGCATTCAGTAAATGTTTGTTGAACGAAACTTGTTCCTCTAGTTTTGAATTATCTTCAAGGCACTCATTCTTCATACTGTAGGCTCAGAAACATCTAATTGTTAATCTTTTGAGAAATCTTAAGTAAACCAGCTCCAATTAAAAAAAGAAAACCCTTGCATAACAAAGGCATATCAAAGCTAAGTCAACAAATCTGCAAAAACAAAGGGAGAAGCAGAGGCACTGATACAGTTAAAACAAGTTCACAAATGATTCAACAGAGTCAAGTGTCCAGGCATTTCTCTCTTAATGGGTAGAATTACCTCTGAAAAAATCATCAAATCCAACCTTACATTATAGCAGCGTTCATAAGATAAAAATAACCTTGCAGGTAAGAAAAACTCTTTCATTAAAATGCTAGCCTTAACACAAAATGCAGTTTCTTGCACTTTAAAGAAACAAAGAAAAGGTAAAATGAGACGAAACAGCTGTTTAATTTCAAACGTTAATATATTTTCTATTTTATATTGAACATATGCATCTGTAACCCCATTGGCAGCAACTATCACATCCTCATAAAAGGGGCAAAATTTGTAAGATGCCTCTTAAAATAAATATTCTTTTTTATAAAATAATAAAACTTCAAATAAATATTCTTTACACTAAACAATATGTTGAAAAAATTAGAAAATAAAGGTTGAATTTTACTGTAACTGTACAATATACATGAAGTCCAAAGGGAAATCAGAGTCTTACAATAAAGGCTTTCTGTAAGGCAAAATACAATCTAAAAACATACTGATTGATTCACATTCTTCTGAATGTACAACATATTAGTATAATATTTTGTGACTGTGCCATGCAGTATGGCACAACTTGTTTTTCACAGTTGCAAATATTATTGTATATACAAAAATATAGCACATTATCTCTGGAGAAAACAATGGAAAAAAAGTCATCTGCTAATTTACAAATCTTGCGAAGACTATTCACAAACAAAAGCTTTGCCTAGGAGTGTCTGTTGCTTTAGCTTATGCAGTATGTGGGTCACCAAGTTCTGTACCCCTCACTTTGAGCTCCATTAGTTGATTCTAACAAGCACGACAGTTAAAATGGCACATGGACAAAAAGCATCTCACTGCAAACAGCAAAGAATATCCCAACCCTCTATTAACAGTGCCAAGATTACAACTGTTTAGTTGGTTGCATCTGCGTGTTAAAAAAAAAAAAATCCTTATTACTATAGTATTCCTGATTAATAATGCTATGTTGGTTTTTCAAAGTTCCTGGGTGGGACTGCGGGAACTTTGCAGCAAACTGTGTTGGAGTTTTTACAACGACATCCAGGCCTGTTCACCCGATCATAACAACCCTGACACAATTTAAGGCAACCCTTGGCTGGAAGGTAACACCATAAACAAGGCAAAAAGAGGGACATGACACCCATGGCTGACCATCGTGTACAACAGTGAGACTGGCTGCAAGAGCACGGGTTGTCAGCACAGTTGTCCTCGTCATCGTTAGAACAGTGATAGAAGAGACCTTTCACACAGCACACACAAGTCCCATAGTCAATTACGTTCTGGGCCGAGCAAAGGCACTGCTTGTCGCAGATCCAGTCGGATGGCAGGGGCCTCGGGTAGGTGCACTCCTTACATTTGCACTTGCCGCAGTCCTCACACCTGTAGGCGTGCAACCCCAGATCTTCCTTGCTCAGGGGCTTTAGCTCGCCTGGCTTGAGCTCAGATTTGGGCTGCACTCGGATTATCCCATCAGTAAGTGGTCCCGAGGAGAAAGACGATCCCAGCAGTCTCTGTTCAGAGGAGCTGCTGCTGGTACTTGTCCTTGTACTGCTCCGCGACCCTGAGCTGACTGTGCTGATGGACCTGGACAGAGGGGCTCCCCGCACAGAGGAATGGACTTGCGAGTGCTGGAGCCTAGGAGGTTGGCGGTGCTCAGGCAGGCCGTGGAGTCTCTCGTGTTTGTGCTGAGTGGAGGGGCGAGGAGCAGCAGGCTTGAGCCCGGGTCTGGGGACCACAGTGGGCCCCTCCGTGTACTCATTGGTGTTTCGGATGGCTCTGATCTGATCCAAAGACAGCACATGTACCTGCTGGGAGAGGGCATCTCTGGGGTCGGGCTCCCCTCGCTGCCTGCCACCGTCTCGGGGTGCCTGCAGCAAAGGCTGCGACCCATTAGCACTCTGAGCTCTGGTCTCCATCGGGTCTTGGAAGTGTGGTCACTCCGGCAGGCTTAGAACACATCGGAACTCCTGGAGAAACCAAGAGGAAAGAACAGTTTACACTAAGATGCTGCCCACTCTCCACCCACCCGAGTTGATGCTGCACTTCGCACATCCCCTAGAGACAGGATTTGAACTGGGGTGGCCCTGCAGAGGTCTGAGAACAGGCTTACGATCAACGCACATAATGAAAGGTAAAAATTACCACTGGGCACTGACAATCCTGTAACCCCGTGATGTGCAGTGACACAAAGCTGATCTTTGTCTGAATCACTTAAGTAACAATCCCTTATTCAAATAAACATGCAGTCGGGAAGGTTCAGGTTCAGTGTAAAAACTGCAAGAAAGTAATGCTGGAACATAATACTGCTTCTGACATTTTCAAAAATTCAAATACCTGTTCAAAGCTTGCAACTGGCCCAAGTTTGTCACAGTCATTATTTTAACTATATGGTAACACAAAGTTATAGGATTAAAAACAAATCACCTCAAATCCTATTAGGTACCAGAAAACATGAAAGCATATAACAAGCAACAAGACAGGGACTTATTTTCAATTTCTCAACTTCAGAATCAAATATTCTCCAGATCGAGAGCTTAGAACACCTTAGAATCTGTATCTCAAAGGTTGTTGTATCTGTTTTAGAAATAAAATCTGTCAGTCTTACTTTTTTAAAAAAAACTAATGGCCGAGAACATAAACCAATTCTTAATCATAGGAAGTTTTTTTTTTTTTTTTTTTTTTTTTAACAAATTCAAGTGTCACATTGAAAACCTAGCATTCTGTCAAGTAATTCCCTAAACCGCAGTCTATTTAGGTTTCAAGACTATCATCCCCATGTCCCAAGCCTACACGGAAATAAAGTAAAACAGGTAAAAGTAGACCTTTACCCAATCTCTGATTTTCAGAAAAGAACTACCGCGAACAAGGCAGGTGACAAACGCCTCCTAGTTCAGAACAAGGCAGAGGTAGAAACCGGATCTGCTCACCTCCAACAGAATGGCAGACAAGACAACGCTTCTCTGCTTTCACTCCCTTTATCGGCTCTATCTGCGCCCCAACACCGTCCCCAGCAGGTGGGACACAGCCAGAACCCCTGGGGACTTTTCTCCAGGCCGACTGACGCTGCTTAGGGGCCGGGTACCCCCAGCGCACACTCCCGAGCAGGCGGGGGCGCGGGAGCGGGCGCCTCGGAAGGGGACGTGTCCTGCAGCGCACGAGCACACTTCCCCGCCTCCCTCTCCCCGGCTGAAGTTCCCCCCACTCCGAGACCCGCCTGCCACCCCGAGACGGAGCCACTGCACTGTCCCCACCCCCGCGGAGGTCACACAGCCCACCACCGGGGGTTTTGGAAAGGTCCCCCCAACGTCCAGCACAGGTTTCCAAACCCAAGTCCCCGGGGAAGAAAGCCGGCCCCGGGCACAGGGCCCTGACAGTGCTGAACCCCACGCGCGCACAGCGACTCCACCGTACACCGACCCCAGGAGCACTGCCTGCAGTCCGCACTCGCCAGCCTCCTTGGAGATCGCGAAGGAAGAGATCTACTTCTTACAGATAATAAAAAGATTAACTTTTTTCAGAGACCTATACAAGCCGCGCATGCAGACCTAGATTCCTGTGCTGGAAACTTTCAGTACAGCTTTGTTAGCTATGCCAAGCAGCATCACTGGGAGGAAAAAACCCTCGATTTCTGACGATTCCTGCCCTCCTCCTTCGCAGCCCCCCGCCCCCGCCAGCGTCTGCGCTCTCCCAGGTCCTCCCTTCCCTTTGAAAGTGCTTTGAAACCCCCATTAAGAACAGTGTGTGATCAGACTAAGGATTAAGGGGAAAGGACTTCAGCACTAGGGTGGGGCAAACCAACACAGAAACCGCTTTGTAAAAAATGCACAAGATTTAAAAAAAAAAAGAAAGAAAGAAAGAAAGAAAAAAAACTCCTGCAACCCCAACGGAGAAAAAAAAAAAGCTAGCTTCTTTTTGCTACCTACTTGTAGGCAATGGAAAATGATCGAGACCACTTGATGACTTCCTGTGCTAGGTCCAA
Organism: Chinchilla lanigera; assembly: GCF_000276665.1. Taxonomy (NCBI): domain Eukaryota; kingdom Metazoa; phylum Chordata; class Mammalia; order Rodentia; family Chinchillidae; genus Chinchilla; species Chinchilla lanigera. The sequence goes on along the minus strand of NW_004955404.1, from coordinate 27,350,548 downwards.
AAAAAAAAAAGTGTGACCTACACCGACCACGAAGGACGGAAAAAAGAGAAAGCTGCACTTCCGAGCCGCAGAGACGCGGCGCCAGGCTGGGCGACGCTCCCACCAGCACCCGGTTAGATTCTGTCCACACGGAACAGAGGCGGGGACTCCCTCCGCCCCGCACTGTCGCTTTTCCACCCGCGGGTCTCCGGTCCCGGTGAGGCGAGCAACCCAGCCCCACCGGCGCCTCCGCCGCAGGTCAGGCTCGCCCGGAACTTTTGCCTTCCCCAGAGGAGGAACAGGTTAGAAATGCGAGCGCCTGCAAAGGCGACCTAGAAAACAAAAAGTGTTTGCCCTCCCTCTCCCGCTCTCAGCGCCAAACCCGCGGCCAAGGCAGGGTTTGGGGCAAAACCAAGACCAGGCGTCCTCCGCCCCCAGCCCCCTAGAGCGCGGCTGCGCGGGGTCTGGGTCGGCTGGCTGGGGACACTGCACCGAGCGCGCTTGGCAGCCCCAGCCCGTGCCCCGGGGCAGGGCGACCGCGGGCAGTGGGTCCCCGAACCTCGCCGACAGCCTGAAGGCTCAGGCAGAGGCACAGCCCACTCCCCCCGGCTGCACCTACTCCATGTTGCCCGCAGCGCGCCAGCCCCGGCTCCCGAAGAGCCAAACGCGCCTCACCGTGATCGCGGCTTTGCACCAACCCCTCTCCCTTGGATTCTCTTCTTTCTGCGATGTGCAAATAAGTCCAGTCCCGATGCAAACTTTCTTCCCGTCTGCCCAAACTCTGCTCCGGTGCAGCTTCCGAGCAATCGGAGGAGAAAAACCGAGCGGAAAATTCGCAGCCAAGTCCCCCCAGCCGCTGAACACTCGGGCTCAGCGCTGGAGACGACCCCTCTTCTAGACGCGCACGCGGAGTATTTCCTTTTTTTTTCTCAATGAACAAGAGGCCGAAGCGCCAACAGCGAGTCTCTTTTCCTGGCAGATCAGCGAATGAGAAAAGAAACGGCCTTACAAAGACCCGAACGCCGGATCGCCGAGCGCTGCGGGCCGGTCG
>NW_004955404.1:27322695-27349377 GCF_000276665.1 Chinchilla lanigera | reverse complement strand
GGGCGTTGTGGAGGCGCGGCGGCGAGGCCGAGGCGGGGGCGGTGGGTGCGGAGGAGGAGGCGGAGGAGGGGGAGGAGGAGGAGGAGGAAGAGGAGGAGGAGGGTCTGGGGCCCCGCCGGGGGGGCTCGCTGTTGGCCTGCGCCCTCGCCTTTCCGGAGGAGGCAGGGAGCTCTGCGGCGGCCGCGGCAGCAGTAAATGGCGTCATGTGGATCCGAGGCGGAACAGAGCAGTTGTTGTCCCAGAGGATATATCGCATCCGGTCCCAGCTCATTGGCTCCGCGGGGCTACATTCACTCACACTCCAGCGCCCGCCAGCGCTCCGAGCCGCAGGAGGCATTCAAAAGGGCAACCGCGCCGCCCCGCGCGGCCCCGGCCGGCCCTGCAGCCCTGCAGCCCTGCAGCCCGGGCGCCGTCCCGCGGGGCGCCTGCGGGGCCGGGCCGGGGACGCGGGGTCAGTTTATCTAGTTTCAAGGAAACACTGACCTTAAGGTTTCCCCAGGGGCCATGAGGACGGGCTGCAGGCTCGAGCTGACTTAGGGTAACTTTCTCCTCGCCACTAGCAAAGGGGGGTGCCCGTTTAAAGCGACTCCGGGCCGTGCAGCGTGAGCTTTAGAAGCAAGCTTACAGGTTTGAGACTCTCCGGAGTCCATTTCTAGTCCAGCGCTCCCCTCGCCTGCTCCCCCCGGCGGAGGGGGCGACGGGAGGGACAGAAAGGGGAGCGGGAAGTGAGGTGGGAGGGCTATTGGTTTATTCTTTGTCTACCGGATTAACCCGATTATACACCAGGCACCAGCTCCAGCCACCTCCCCCACCGCCGAGCCTTGCACGGGAGGAACGGAATGCAGATTCGGGTTTCAAGTCCCGGCTGCTCTAGCTGGGATTTGCTTTTGATTGTGTCGACTCGTAGTTCTCGGTTTACCAGAATTTTATTTTTATTATTTTAAGAGGGGGGGTATCTACAGACGGAAGCTTGGGCAAGATTTTTTTTTTTTACCGTTTTGTTCCACATGGTAGAAGGAGGAAATTCTACAGTGTAAGCGTTTTGCACTAATGCAGTAAAACACACACACACACACACACACACACAATTGCACGGGACCACAACACGGACTCCCGAAGCCGGACGCTGGGGTGGGAGGGGAGGCGTTCACAGTTCCTCCTTGGCTTCCTCGGGAGCGTGGTCTTCGGTCCCCCACTCTCCTCGAAGATTTCCCAGGAAGCTCCTGCTGTCCATCTTGAAGGCAGACTGACTTCGCCCACTTAAAACGTGGCGAAAACCCCACGCCCCGCGTGAGCTGCCTCCACGCACAGAGGAAAGTGCCTGCGCGCGGGGTCACGAGTGGGAACGTGAATGCACCCCCCAGCACTGCCTTCTGTTTAATGATTTACACCGTGCTTTTGCTTGATAGGGAACTACCTGCTTAGGAGGTCAAAATTCCCGAACAGCACCTGCAGTCGTGCCCCTTGCCGGGCTGGAGTTCTTAAAACCCTGTGCTGGGAAAACGTGGTGCTTGGAGGCTCCAGCTCTAGCCCACATCTGTTAGCAGCAACCCGGGCACCAGCCGCCTCCTCCCGCCCTCCGGTTTCTGTCCCTGGCGCTCCCTGCCTCGCTGCGCTCTCGCCCTTCTCTCTCCATGTTTCTCCGGGACTCTCCTCCTTCTCCCGGGGTTTGGAACAGGAGGTGGCAGGGGAAGTGGCATGTGTTGTTTCCGTGCGTTGGCCTACGTCTCCTCCCCTCGGGTCAGGGTGGACGAGTCTCCGGGGCTGCCGGCGCGGGACAGCTGGGCCTCTCCGGCCGCGCGACGCCGAGCCCACTGAGTCTCGGGCGAGCGCAGGCGCGGCTGCGCTTAGGGCAGGTCCAGCCACCAGGGGGCGCCCGGCCGGCGCCGGGCTGGGGCTGCCTTCTTCGGGACTGGACGCGGGCTGGCTGGTTTGCCTTTCAAAATGTGCATTAGGCTGGTGGGTTTTAAATGAGTAAAAAAGGCATTTGTAATATAGACGCCACAGGAGGTAGCTCTCCCTACCAGCTCCTCGGACACATTTCGTTTTGAACGCGAAATGAGGAGCTTCGGGGCGGAAGAACCCCAGCTTGTACCGAGGGGAGAAAGCTGGGGTCAAAGCCAGGTTGTGCAAGGCTAGTCGGGAACGCGCTGCTGGGGTCCGGCCAGCGAGTCCCTGGAGCAAAGCAGGTGAAAGAAGCGCCTCCTCTTTGCCTCTGCAAGCCCCTGCACCCGGTGGCGGCTTCTTGGGAGACGTTTATGCTCATTGTTTTCCTGGCATCCCAGAAGTTTGCAAAGACCTCGTTAAGAGCCAAGCAGAAAATGGAATTTAAATCAGAAACTTCCGGCTGGTTAGATCGCCTTATGTTTTTATTGAGTCAATAGGGAAGAATCTAGAAATTTATATTTATCTTCCATAAACTAGAAAGAATTTTAGTTTATCTACACCTTCCCCACTCCTCCCCCCATCTTAACTAAGATGGTTGGGAAAGCCTTTAACCTGTAATTTAAGAACAAGGCAAACACAAGAATCCGCTCCCCCATTCTTGAACATTTTTTTTTTTTTTTTTTGGTTTTTCTCCGGTACCGGGAACCGAACTCACGACCTTGCGCTTGCCAAGCAGGCGCTTTTGCCGCTGAGCTAAATCCCCAGCCCCCCCCATTCTTTATTTAATGTAATATCGCTATTTTTCCGACAGTGAAGTGTGTAAAGTTACCATATTGTGCCTCCAAAGTTTACTAAGTTGTAATTCAAAAGAGCAACATAATGTTTGTGTATGTGTGGGGACATGCACACGAGATGTTTAATACAGCTACTGTAAATGTCCCCAAATTGATTCTCGGGTTACATTATAAATTATACCTGGTATTAATTTTGGAAGATAGTCAGGAACTGTGATAGCGTTAGGCAAAACTTCACGAAGCGCATTTGCAAATGTGCTGTGGAAAGTTCTAGAAAGGAAACTCATGCAAGGACAAATTTTGCCATTTTTTAGTCCTGAAAAATGCCAAATCTATGGAAATACCTGTTGAAACAATAGTCACCCCCAAGTTCCCAGGACTTACTAAGTAACTTATTTTCCCAGTCCTAGCTGTTAAACGAGACTGTCATACAGGTGAGATCTCTCATCTGTGGGCTTACTTTATTTCTATTTATGCCTCAGGGTTTTGTTTTTTTTTTTAAATAAAGCGGTGTATAATTATATGAATTTTGCCTTCTGAAATCTTTGATAGAAGCTTTCGATGTAGACAATATAGACATGATTTTTTGCTAGTAGTTGTTTGGGGTAAGCTGTAGTCATATGCTTAGGGTTCCACTTCTTAGGTCTAAAGTTTGGATTTATGTTTTAATGAGAGCATGGCTTTAACCAGCTCTCAATCTAATTTCTTTCTGATATGGAACAAGCCACTAGACTTTACTGGGATCAATCCTAGTTTTGGTAATCTTCCAGATACAATGTATTCTTGAGTTAAAGAATTAATAGGTATTTAGCTAGTTTGTTCTGTTACCATATCAACTTAGGCGTTCACATTTAAAGATGGCACCAACACAACAGTCTATGCTGCTTTCACGGAGTAACAATCTGAGGCTTTCAACCTAACTGTGATACTACAACCTAACTGTGATACTACAACCTAACTGTGATACTAAAACTAATTTTTGAAATGACTCCTCAGGGACCTTCCAGAGGGAAAGGGCTTTACAGTAGTGGACCTTTCCACTCGGCAACCAACATTGTTGTCATTTCACTTTTTGAATTGCTTTGATTCTCCTCAGTCTGTTGATATTGCCTCTAGGAGGGATCTGGGAGTGGCTGCAATAAAGATGCAAAGGAATTCAAAATAGACCACTTGAGGTCTTATCTAGATTGCTCGGAGGACTGGAAACAGTTTATCTATGGATCTAACCTTCTTTGCAGATGTCCTTTATCCCTAACCAAACAAGGAGCAAGATCTGGGGTTATACCAGGGTAGGAGGAGTGCCCTGATGCTTGACCTTGAGCTGGATGCTTCTGCGAGCAGGGTGTTTTTCAGAGATCTTGTACTCAGCTGGAATCCACCTGTAGTTTCTACTGGTTAATTAACAAGTATGCTTGCTAGGTGCTTGCCATTATTACTATAATTTATGCAAAGTTAGATGTGGATTAAAATTCCATGTAACAGGAGGCAACAATTTCTCTGCTGGCCAACATGATTTTTCTCATTTTTTTTTCCCCATTTATTTGTCCCTTGAATAAAAACTTCTTCCCTTGTGGGACTGAAGTATGTAGAGGAAAAACTAATCAGGGAAGATACTTCCTTGCTTTGCTTATCTCTGAATAGCCTTACCTTTGTTTTGCTGTTTGTTTTTAACATGGGATCCCTTTTGTTCTTGAGTGTTTTTAACCCAGTTGCTGAAGTCTCGTAGAAATGAAAATCATGAACTGAAGTTAGTTTTGGTTATCACTGGCTGTGTTTCATAGCAGCAGAAAGATTTTAGCCTTGGAATAAATAGGATGTTTTTAGATGTTATACTTCCAGTTATGTGGACACTTGGCCAAAGGGCATAGGAAGTTCAAACTGTTTTCCAAGGAAGATGCAATAAAACACATCCCACCAAGGCTGTTCTTAGAATTTAGAGGCTGCAGTACAGCAGCTACAGCCAGCTCTGAATCCAAGTTCGGATCATTTGATCATTTGAAATCTAAATATGCTCAGCTTAGTAAATGGAGTATGATTGCATACAGACTGAGTGTGTTTATTCCTTTGGATCAAAAATGTTTTGAAGTTACAGAGAATCATTTGAAAATATTATGGAGTTATATAAAATACCTTTTTCATACATACAATGCGTTGAGTATGTAAGTCTAAAGGACAGGCTTAAGTGGGTGTAGTGACACAAGTCTGTAATTTCAGCTACATTTGTGGAGCGGACAGGAGGATAGTGAGTTCCAGGCCAGTCAGGGCTATATAACAAGAATTTGTCAGGAGGGAGGTGGAGGCTGAGAGGAGAAAGACAGAGACAGACCGGAGTTTGCAACAGACAAGAGTTTGCATCAGGGTTCAGGGCTGTCTGGGACTTTTTGGTCTGGGGCATGGGATTGAAAACAGAAATTGTTTCTTTTGGTTGATTAGTTGGGATTTTTTTGGTAGCGGGGCAGACAGGGTGTCACTGTGAGGTCCAGGCTGGCCTCTAATTGGCAGAGATCCTCCTTTCTCAGGCTCCCAAGAGAGTGCAGGCATAAGACACCACACCCAGCTTTAAACAGAGATTCTGGAAGCCTGATATTGTGAACATACAGTGGATTTTGTGTGTTCTCTTCTTGTCTATATACATATTTTAAAAAGTTTCTTCACCTCTCTGTTTCTGGTTTTTTGTTTTGTTTTGTTTTGTTTTTGCCTTTTTGAGACAGGGTCTTGCTGTGCAGTTCAGGCTGGCCTTAAGCTCGCTTTGTAGCCCAGGCTGGTCTCGAACTCCCAACGATCCTCCTGCCTCAGCCTCCTGAGTGCTGGGATTACAGGTGTGCGCCGCCACGCCCGGCACCTTTCCCTTTCTGAAAAACAGTTCTCTACAATCTTAGACAATAAATGCTTTTCAATGAATGAATAAAATTAAGGAATGTAATTAAGTAGGTAGTTTTAGAGTCTTAATCTTGCAAAGGCAAATTAACAAGTTTTGAATTCTTAAGATAGAATTTTTTTTTTTTTGGTACCTTGAATAGAACTCATGACCTCCTGCTTGCCAGGCAGGCACTTGTGCCACTGAGCAATATTCCCCCGGCCCCTATGATAGAATTTAAAAGTCATTCTTCTACACTGGAAGCTACCATTGTGTTTTTTGCATAATTCTCTGGAAGTAACTGAAACGGGTTTGGTAAGACCATGAATTTTAATAGGTGAAGTAGTAAATAATTATTAAATTAAAAACTGAATCTTTATGGAAATTGTATGTAATGGGCAGAAGGCTGTATAGAACACCTATTTGTAAGCCAAACAATAAAGAAATTAGCAAATAGACTGATGAGGGGTAGGGAATCTAGACAAAAGTAAACATCCATGTTTTACTTTGTAAAGTGCACTTGGCAAAAATGAGTCCACTAATAACTAAATAACTGAATTTTTTTTTGTTTTTTTTTTTTTTTTGGTACCAGGAATCAAACTCAGGACCTTGCACCTGCCAGGCAGGCACTACGCTGCTGAGGCATATCCCTGCCCTAAATAACCATATTTGAGTCAACACTACACTGTAATTTCAAGCTAACGATTTAGCACTGTGTTAATTTTCAAGACCTGGTTTCTTTTTCTTTTTTTCCCCCCCCGGTACTGGGGATCGAACTCACGACCTTGCACTTGCCGGGCAGGCCCTGTGCTGCTGAGCTATATCCTCAGCCCCTATTTCCTCTTTTTTTTGTTTTTTTTTTAAATATAACACACCTCCCCCCAAAGCAACAAACAAACAGACAAACAAAAAACCCCTTCACAACTGATGCCCATTGTTGAACTCAAATACTGTAGTAAGTTCCAGAGTTTTTGCCACTTTGTGCAAATCTGAAATGCTCTCCCGTGGTTCCTCACAGTGTGCATATCAAGTCCGCAGCCCAGCCTCAAGGTCACAAAGGCTGAGGACATTCTCTCCCCAGCTCTTATCACACTACACTCCCCTGCAGCTGTAAAGACTATTTTTCATTGGCTCAAAAGCTGCACTTTCTTGCAAAGGGGCCTTAGCACATACTATCCCTTCTGCTGGCACACTTCATGAACTCTTACCTGTCTTTAAATCCCTGCTGTCGTGGTCTCAGAAAGTTTTTCTGACCTTTCTGACTAGGTCAGATCCTCCCTTTCTCTGATAAAACTATAGAAGTAACTGAGTGAGCCATCCCTCAATAACTGTCTCCTTCACTGTGTGCTCAGCTCTCTGAGGGCTGGAGGCCAAGTCTGGGAATGCCTGCCTCCTCATCCGAGTCCCAAAAGGCCTGGTGCACATAAGGACCTCAACATTACTCTTAAATCAGATGAATGAGGGCACGATGGAAATAATTTATTTCAGCTTCTCTCAGTAAAAGAGAGGCGTAGGGTTGCTGTGAGTTCTGGATGACAGAGGACCGAGGAAACATAGAGGAGCGGGGATCTCAGGAAACATCAGTGATGACTTCCATTAAATTGATTCAGTTCAGTAGTTTACTTGTTTCCACACTGTGAAAAAGTTTTAAACTTAGCACAATGTAAAATGTATTTATGTGTTTGCACTTACATGGGAATAACAATTTAGAGATTTAAATTTGTTTTGGAGGAGGAGGCACGAGGGACTCAGGGCCTTCCCACTGAGGTAAATCCCCATCCCTTTTTTAGTTTTTTATTTTGACACAGGGTTTCACTAAGATGCTACGTTGCCCAGGCTGGGCTCCAACTTGTGATCCTCTTGCCTCAGCTTCCTGGAGTCTTGTGTAGAACAAGTTTCAATGACTGTGATTAGCTATGTTAAACTATTCATAGTGAGCATTTCTACAGAAATCGTAACCATCCATTGATTTCTGTTTCACCTATGACCCTTTCAAAGTGGGTAAAGCACTTCAGGGAAGCAGGGACCCATTTGGCCGACGTGTTTATTTCTGACGGGAATGTCTGCTCATTGAATTATTTGTTCAGGAAATCTGGAAGCATAGCAACTTGAGTTTCCTCTCCTTTAACAGTGACCACAACATTTGGGCTATTACCCAACACCAAATTTAACTGTCTATTTACAGGACTGAACCCTGTGCCTCAAATGGCATTGAAACCCCACCCACTGTTAAGAGGAAGGCGGACATTCATTTGCATTGTATTGTGGGTAGGTCTTTGTAGGACACTAGAATGCTGGAGATTTCATCATTCTAAATTCTTCAAGTTGCTGTGATGCCGTAAGCGTGACGCTGCATGTGACATAGAATAATTCTTAGAGTAACCCCTGGACTGCGTCGCGCACAGCGAGTCATACCCGGTAGTCCCTCTGGTTCAACATGCTCCTGCCTGGCCTTCTGGGGAACAGGATTGTAGTTCTCTCGACTCTGCTCACAGAGAAGGTGGCCTCAGTACCGTGCTCGGTTGAGTTCGAGATGAGAAGTAGCTTTTGATAGCAAGACAGTCCTTCAAGCGAAGAGATGAGGAAAAGTCATGAAGATGCTAGGAAGCAGTTCAAGGGAGTTTTCAACTACATGCTATTGATAAGTGAGGATTTGGAGGCTGGGGATGTAGCTCAGCGGCACAGCGCCTGCCTGGCAAGCCCAAGGTCGTGAGTTCTATTCCTGGTACTGGAAAACAAAACAAAACAAAACAAAAAAAGATAAGTGAGGATTTGTTGGCCCAAGTGAGAGAAAAGTTTCTGAGGAAGGCAGCCCCTGAACAGGGCAGTGGACAAGTTGTTTGATATCCTTGGGAGCTTGATTTTTTTTTTTTTTTTGGCTTGTTTTTGCTTGTTTACTTGTTTTTTATCTTTTGTTTCTCACTCTGTAGATCAGCTGCCTTCAGACTTGTGGTAGTTACCCTGCCTCAGGCTCCCGAGTGCTGGGATTACAGGTGTGCACCAGCATACCTGACCTCAGGCCCTAGTTTATAGGTCTGTCATTTTGTTTTGGCGGTACAAAACGTGTTCTAGAAAGCTAACATTCTTTGAGTATAAATATAAGTATATATATGGAAAGGTACGGGTGATAAAGACCCTTGTGTTTATAACTTTGGAACCTTACAGTGGCATTCAGGTAAGGTAGTTCCAGACAGAAACGGAAGTATTTGAAAGCTGAGGAAGAATCTTCAAAACATCGTCATGGCATTTTCCCCTCAGGGAGGGCCACAGGTTATAGCGATAGACAAACCATTTTCCTTATCTAGATGACATCTGTTTCCCAAAAAATTCTCACAAGTGATAAAACAAATTATTTTCTCTATCTTGTTGGCTACTTTCCAAGTTAGTAGATCAGAAAGCTCCTCAAATCTAAAGTAATTCCAAGCTTCCTCAGTCACCCCCAAGGTGGCTGGGGGGACAAAGGGTACCCCCTCATGGTAGCCATTAGTATCATGGCTCAGCAGGTGTCCCAAATCCCATCAGCTGGGGTTGGGAGGGCTGAGCTTGCTCCAGTAGAGGCAGGGGTTTTATCCAAAAGCTCCAGTGCATGTTATGACTACGTGGAACATACTGTTTGTTCCACGGTTCCCCAGAGACAACTGACCTCACTACTTCTTTCCCTCTCACTGCCACAGTCCCTGCTGCAGTGCAGAGTGGACTTATTTTGTTCCATACTACATGCTAACTGTACAAAAAAGAAAAGTTAAAGAATTCATTATAATTATAAAAGCAGAAACCCCACTCATGGTTAATATTTGGCAAATATTTATTCTTAAAATTCTTTTTTTTTTTTTTTGAGACGGGTCTCACTATACAATTCAGGCTGGCCTTGAGCTCAGTTGGTAGCCCAGGCTGGCCTTGAACTTGCAAAGATCCTCCTGCCTCAGCCTCCCGAGTGCTGGGATTACAGGCGTGTGCCACCACGCTGGGCTCTATTCTTAAAATTCTACATTTCTTAAACTGGGCATGGTAACACATGCCTGTGATCCTACCCAGCTATTCCGAAGGCTGACGCAGAAGGATATTGGAGAGTTCCAGGCCAAGCCTGGGCTACAGAGTGAGATCAAAGGCCAGCCTGAACTGTATCGCAAGAGCCTGCCTCAGAAATCCCTCCCATAAAGCTAAAAATTAAAAAATAAATAATGAAAACTAAAATTCTGCATTACTAGATATTTAGAATTTTAGGGCTGGGTGGTTCTATTAGAATAAATAATGCTATGATAAACATGCTTATTTGTATATTTGCATAGGCTGTTTCACCCAAAATCTGACCAGTAATGAGTTTTATCAAAAATTCTTATCAGCGGTTCTCTCATAGGTAAAGCAGGATTTCTCTTTCTCTCTCCTCTCCCTGCTGCTGAAGTTGAAGATTTAAAGAAATGTTATTGACATTTTTTTCCTTGTGAACTTAATTTTGTATAATTTGCTCATGACTGAATTAAGGTGTTTGCCTTTATGTTTTAGGTCTGTCCTGCTTTTAAAAGCAAATTCTCCCCAATTTTCCATTTATCTTCCAAACTTATTTTTAGTGTTGTCTTGTTTTGTTTTGTGTTTTGCCATATAAGACATTTTCAATTTGTAGGTGAGCTCATGCCTGGATAGGAAAATTCTGCATCAAAATTGTAAGATTATTGGTCTTTCTCATGCTTGTACAATTGAACATTTCTCATTAAGAATTAAAGTCCTTGGGACTTGGTCAGTATAAGGAGTTCAGCCTTGGCGCTTGCTGGCCTCGTCCCAGGCCAAGTTTGGTGGATGCGTGTTTGGATGGCGAGAGACAATAAAGGAAGAAAATCCTGTGTGAAATTTTGATTCAAAGCATGACAATTCTGGCCCCAAATTAATCTGGAGTTGCCAGAGTTAACAAATAAAAATACAGAACGCTCAGCTACATTCCCATCTCACAGAGAAAACCAACAGTAGTTTCTTAATGTAAGTACGTCCTTTACTGTACTTTATCTGGTCATACAAAATTTAGATAAGTAAGTAAATAACAATATAGTAATGTTTGAAATAAAAGAAAGCCAATGTGAAGTCTACTGATATCTTACTTATTGTCTTGGTTACTTTTCCCTCATTGCTGAGACAAAATACCTGTCACCTAGAATTAAGGAAGGAAAAGTTTATTTAGCTCATAGTTTGTGGAGATTTCAGCCCATATTCAGCTGGCTCCAAGGCAGGGTGGCACATGGCAGAGGGCAACAGTTCATGGAGGAAGAACAACAAAAACAACAAGAGCAAAAGGGAGGAGCTGCAAGCAGCCTCTTTCCTTCCCTTACATTGTATGCAAACTCTCTGCCCCAGGGTAGGTGTAGCATTCACATTCACAATTCCAACACTGGATCATGAATCAGTCATAAACTCTAGAAGCCCACCTCATGACTGCATGAGGCTTTGGGGGACATCTAGACACAAACCTTAACACTTATTGAGACTTGTTTTTTAGACAAGGTCTTGCTATGTAGTTGAGGCTAGCCTTGAACTCACTATGGAGCACAGGCTAGCCTCAAGCTGGCAGTGATCCTCTGGCCTCAGCTTCTTGAATACCGGGACTACAGTGCCTACCACGGTGCCTAGATATCGAATTACTTAGGTTTACCTTTTTTTTTCAAGGTTAAGGCTGTGGCTCAGCAGTGCAGTGCTTGCTGATCATGTAGGAGGACCTGGGTTTTATTTTTATTTTTATTTTTTTTGTCTTTTTGAAACAGGGTCTTGCTGTGAAGTTCAGGCTGGCCTTGAGCTCACTTTGTAGCCCAGGCTGGTCTCAAACTCACAGTGATCCTCCTGCCTCAGCCTTCCGAGTGCTGGGATTACAGACGTGCGCCAGCACACCTGGCTGAGGACCTGGGTTTGATACCCAGCACCAAAACACACAAGCAAACAAAACCACTGAGGATACTTTTAAAAAAACTGTCACACCCAAAAGATGACTCTCATCCTTAATTAATTCATTTCTGTAGAGGTTTTCATTCTTTACGTTAATATCTACACAGACAAATAGAAATGTGAATTGACCTTTACCCAAGATCAACACACAGTTATCACATGGAACAAGAAGACTGTTATATCTTTCCAGTAGCCTCCAGGACTCAGTTATGGACATTTACCACTGCATAGGAGGATAGAGGCAAGGCAGCCGACTGGGAAGTTTGAAACGACACCAAAAAAAACCATTAATTTCATAATTTGACTTGGCCCAGGCCATCATGGTACATGTCATTCATGGAGAAGTGGCATGAACCTAAGGGATGGTGAGTGAAAGAACATGGTGGGCCTCACCTGGCTTTGAATGTCAAATCGCAAGGATCTAACTAAATTCTCAACCAATTTTTAATTTTAATCATTGTGCAAGTTATTTAATTTCTGTTTTCAAAAGTCCAAGGATTTGTGAGGGTATGCCAGAGGGTATAAAAAAACATAATATAAACATCACCCATCTAATTTTATTCCAATATCTATGCATGCTTAGAACACCACCAAAATAAATGAAAAATTTAAAAATGTCCTGCTCAAAACTTACTTTAGGAAGCCAGGTGAGGTGGTGCACACTGTAATCCCAGCACTTGGGAGGCTGAGGCAGGAGGATTGCTGCGAGTTTGGGACCAACCTGGGCTACAAAGTGAGCTCAGCCTGAAATGCACATCAAGACCTTGTCTCAAAAATGACAAAAAAAAAAAGCCAGGCATGGTGGGGCATACCTGTAATCCCAGCACCTGAGAGGCTGAGGCAGGAGGATCATTGGGAATTCGAGACCAGCCTGGGCTACAAAGTGAGCTCAAAGCCAGCCTGAACTGCATAGTGAGACCCTGTCTCAAAAAGACAAAAAACAAAAAAAAACCCAAAACAAAAAATGATTAACTTACTTTAGATTAGTTGTGGAACTCTCCAGGGAAGTGTTCACAAGCCTACACCTCTACTGAACACTCAGGTAGGAATTATGGGACATGCTAGACGATCTTCACACTTCACTTTTCCCGTGGATCAGAGGAGGGTGGTTGTCAGAGTGAAATGAACTAAATGGATGTTAACCATGTAATTCTCAGTTCTTCAGTTTTGAAGAATGTTTGTTGGGTCAATTTATGGCCTAAGTAATTTAAGAGATAAATATACACTCAACCTAGGGTGTGAACCTTGACCTCAGGCCTCAGTGGTCCTCTGTGCTTTCTAAAAACCCAAGTCCTGGGGCCTGGGATATAGCTCAGGGGCACAAGCATCTGACTGGCAAATGCAAGGTTCTGAGTTCAATTCCCAGTGCTCCCCAGCCCCCCAAGAACATAAGTCCTAATAGACGGGAGAGTTCAATTGCCTGAAAATGTAGTTTTGCTGGTCACTATCAAAATCAGCATGTTACAGCTGTTCAATTTTACATTTATTTGACTTGCTTTATAAAAAAAAAAGTAAATATTTTCTAAAAATAACTGAAACATTCTTCACTTATGGAATTATATTGATTTTTTTAAAAAAGCTCAAAAAATAAAATAAAAACTCATATTCTGCTAACTTTTAATAGATGAAAGTGTGCAACACTTTTATTTTGAATCCCTTTTAGGAACCTACATGTAAAACCATGCATTTTAAATTTTATTTTATTTTATTTCATTTTGCAGTATTGGGGACTACCTTCACACTGAGCACCCTGGCTTGGACTGTTTTTAGAATGTATGATTTTTAGATCATGGATGTGGTAGTATATATGTGATTTTAGATCATGGATGTGGTAGTATATGCACACCTGTAATCCTAGCACTCTGGGAGGCTGAGGCAGGAGGACTGAAAGTTGGAGCCCAGCCTGGGAAATGTAGCAGATTAGCAAAATCTTGGCTCAGAAAATCAAAGGAAATAGAGGGGTGCAACTCAGTAAAAAGGCTCTGGGTTCAATCTCCCATGCTGCAAAATAAATGAATAAAAATGAAATTAAGAAGTTTAGTATGACAGTTTTGATTTCTAAATTTAAGAAATCCAAATTATATTCTTACTATTTTTGCAAGAAAAATAAATTCTATAATACTTTAAATTCAATCGGAAGTGTACTGTTTTTCTTTTGCTAACAAATTCTCTGCCTTGGAAGCATCAGGTACGCACAGTCATTACACATTGGGGTCCTGCTACATGCACGTAGAAGGAAGCTCTTTGGAACTTGGACTTGGTTGTGAGCTGAGCACCGCTGCGAAACACACCCTCTTTGTCTGAATATATGAAAGGTATCAAAAGACAGTGAAAACCAGTTCTCCTTTTTTTTAAAAAAACCGTTTTTGTAGGGGAACCAGCAGTGGAAGAAAAGACCGCTTCCTCTGTAGACACTTTATGGGTTTTGGAAACTGTAAACTCTGGCGTGTCACTTAACCCCAAAGTGAATGAAATCCTGTTAGACTTCCCCGGCCCTCCTTCCTGCTTCTATCATTTTGATTGTCTCACCTTTTTAAAACTCGATTTGTATTTGTATACATGTGTGATCCTCCTGTCATTGTTTGGCTTTTTACCCAGCACTTTTCACCTACATCCTCTCCTTCCTTCATTTGGCAGCCGGTTGGCCTTCTTCCTGCCTTGAATACCACATTCCCTAGTTATTCAAGCTCAGTCATTAGCACCCTGTCCCTCCACTAAAATTATGAATGAAAAGCCTTGTTGTTCTTTACAAATAACTCAGCCTGCCTCAGTCAGTCAAATTCGAATGGAAGCGACTGCCGGACAAAGGGGCGGGATGATGGACAGTCCTCACAGCAAGTCATCAATGCCCACAGGAAGTTTTTTAAGCCACAAAATAGGTAGCCGGGCTTGGGCGTTCCCGAAGCACAAGCCTAGAGAGGGGGGCTGGGGGTGGGGGGAGCTCTTTGTGTCTATTTGGGTCCCAGAAAAAACTTCCATGAAGCTCCGAGATAACAATGTATGGAGTCAGCTTTGCCCGAGCAAGAACTCCACACTCCTGCCATGGAGACATATCTACACCTTGCAGCAATCCCGGTTTGAACCGACACACGCAGACAAAAGTGAAGGCACCAACCATTTACTTGGCTTTGAATGCCGAACTGTGCAAGAGTGGCTTACATACTCCGAGCTGCACAACTCCCCGCTGAGAAGTTGCATTGTCCTGGGCCCCTCTTTCACAACAGGGGAAAAGGTAATTGACAGCCCGATTGTTCCCCCGGGACCCCTGCTGTTTTAAAATCCTGGAAGGCCCCAGTCACACGTTGTCAATAATAGCCGTCTGAGGTGAGGAGTGAAGAAGGGCTGTTCAGGAAACAGTTTGAGCCCTTCAAGTGGACAGGCCTCAGTGACTTCTGCACTCTGGCTGCCACAAGCAGCTCATTCAAAAATAACCTTAAAGTAATAAATCAAACTTGTTTCCTGAGCTATACAAGGAACAGCTGGTTATTTTTCCTCACTTTTTTTTTTCCTTCCCAAAGCCAAAAGAAAAAAGAGAGAAAGAGAGAGATTTTTTTTTTAACTACAGGAAACCAAGCATGTCAAAATTTGGCAAAGCAATTTGGATGATTTAACAGTTAAACACTTCTCTTTTTAATGTCATGCTTTCATCAGTCTTTTTATTTAAGCTTCTCATTTTTGTGCTCCGCTGCAGTGAGTGTCCTTTATCTGCTTCTCCCCAACATTTGAAAGGAAAATGAGTTTAGTATCCTGCCCTTAGACCCTTTGCTCTAATCTATTGGTCAAGGAGCTCAAGACTTTACAGGTAAAATTTGTTTTCTTCTGCAGAGAGAGTGTGGGTTTAGATCTATAGCTCCACGTATTCATTTCTCTTGAGATCCATATATTTAGGAGTTTTGATGACAGAGGCAGTTTTTCTTCAGTCTGTTGATTTAGGAACCCCAGGCTAGTGCATACGCGTAGCTGAAGTAGTCTGGTGTTTTAAGAAAGAGCATTTTGCATTTTCACACTTCTTCGGGTCTCTCTCTGTGCTTGTCTTTATCCCTCTCTGTGTGTCTCTTTCCTTCCAGATATGGGGGGAATATGTTTGCCTTCCAGATTTTGGGAAAACCCTCCAATCTCTGATTGACCTTTCCAGTAATTAGAATACCTCCATGAATAAATAACATAAATCAACTGCCTTCTGTTATGATTATATTTGTTTTCATTTATAGATGCTTGATATTTTGAACAGAAATCCATTTTTCATGAAGATATGGTATGATCGACCAAAGTGGCAGCTTAGAAATTAGTTTTCTGCAACCTGCTTTGCATTTTAAGAATTAAGAAAGAAATGTATTTTAGGATCTGTCAGATTTTACCATATTATGTCTACTGTAATCAATTTAAATATAACTAAACAGTCAACCTTACAATTAGTTGAGGTCTGCGAGTGTAGAGTATGTTCTTAGACTCAGGGCTAAACCCTAGCACTGCAAAACAATAAGTAAATACGTAAATTAACTAAATAAAACATCAATTTTCACAGATTATTTTAATCACTAATAATTTTTTAAAAAAATGTTGTTGCCCAAACTTTCACAGCATGTGAAAAATTACAAACTGTACTTCCGGGTCTGAGCCTATATGAATGCTAATTCTTTTAGAGAGATTGTCTACCTGAAGAGTCTTTATTTTCTTGTATTTACAGGACATGCCAGTGTCATAATAGCCCAAATACACTGATGTTCATGCTGCACAGTTAGAACAACATATTTGTGTGTATATATATCTTGGCCGCTACAAATGTGAATCCAGCAGTGGGTGTGCCTTCCACATAAATGTTTCTTCCATATATGGTTGATGCTTATACTGAACCTGTTTGATGCAACATTTCTTTACTTTCAGCATTTTAAGCTTCGAACATGTGATACGTGACTAGATGGAATTCCTTGAGCAATGTATTAACATGTTTCAGAGCTGAATTAAGTGAGGTTAGTACCATGTCAGAAAAAAAGTGTTCCTGGAACATCTGCACAATAATTACATATACAGTTCAGAAATCTACCCAATTTATAATTCAGATGTGAATTATCATAGAAAATGTTACATTTCCAAAATGTGGAATACCCAGCTCTGTAGATGATTCATGTCATTCACATTAAGTTCAGCTTTTCTTTTTGCTGAGGGATGCTCAGAACCGAGTTCAGGGGACTTCAAACCTGTCGGTGCCCCGCGGCAGCCTCCGTGATCCCTCCCCTTTGCCGCTGAGAACTCTGGGCCACAGTAGAGGCGAGATAGCGAGTGTAGACAGAAAACGCTCTGTACAGACTTGCCTTCTGGCGTCCCGTTCAGCTGCCAGTCTCACAGCTGGCCCCGAGAATGGACTTCCTGTGCTGTCATTTACACTCAGTATCACACTAAGCGCTCTTTGTCACTCAGCCTTTGAGACAGAAGGAGGCGAGATAACAAATCTAGACTGCTTGTGTTGACTTTGTGGATAAACTAAAGGGCTGGAGTCAAGAACCCCGAGTCTTATCCTAACTGAGACTGCCTTTCCTGTGACACTGAGCCGGGCTTTTGCCCACCTCTTCCTCAATTTTGCTCATGGTTAGAATGAGGAGAGTGATTCTGTGTTCTCTTATTTTATCACAAAGGTGTGGATGTGGGAGGATATTCTAAATGCAAAAGCCCTTAGCAAAAGGAAAAAACAAAACAAAGCGTAAAACAGAATGACCTTTTTCTGCTTTTGGGAGATGGGAGGGAAACAACAGCTAATTATTTCCTTACTCCCCCAAATAATAGTTTTTTTTTTTTTTTGGTTTTTTGGTTTTTCTCCGGTACCGGGAACCAAACTCACGACCTTGCGCTTGCCAGGCAGGCGCTTTGCCGCTCAGCTAAATCCCCAGCCCCCAATAATAGTTTTTATAATCCCCTAGGGAGGTTCTTTTCCTTCCCTCACTCTTGAAGGTATTTTCCTCATTATTTAATTTTGTTCTCTCTCTTCCTTCTCTACCCCAATATTTCCTGCCCTTTTGTGTGCGAAACCATGGCCCTATGTTGTGAGATCATGGTGCATGGAAATTAGTGATGTTGAGCTGGGCGTGGTGGTGCACACCTGTAATTCCAGCACTCAGGAAGCTGGGGCAGGAAAAAAAAATTGGATTGGCCATAGCGAAGAACACATCTAGTAGGCTGTGTACAAAATGGCTACACTGAGACAGAGAAAAAGAAAGAGGGTGCCTTGAGTGGTGGAACTGAATGGGGAATCATAGGAAAGGAAGTGAAGGCTTATTGGACTCAGAGGATAAACATACAGGGATAGCTACCTGAGGGTTAGACGGGTTCCCTGGATTCAATGCATCTCTGTGTTCTGGAACCACTTACTTAGAAACATTTCTGAGCTGGACAAGGGACAGAAGCTACAGCGAAATGAAGAGATTTTGTCTATTGCATAGGAGAGAGTTGGCAGTCTCTACAACTGCATCCTTTTTTAAACTGTTTAATTATGCAAATAGATGGAGTGTACTTATGGGTAGAGATTTGATCACTTAGCTCAACTAAAATTTTAAAAATATTGTGTTTAAAGAATGTGTTTTAAAATATTTTACTTTTGAAAACCTTTAAGTGGCTGAATTTTATTGCTGTTCCTTTGTTTTGCTTTGGGAAGAAATCAGTAATATAATTTGTAAATTGGAAATAAGTTCACTTTGTATTTCTCATAACATTTTTAGAAGGAGAGTGTATATTTTAGTTTGTCTTTTTTTTCTAGATCCACACATTCATTTGTAGTACATTTAATATCTTTATTTGGAAAGCAGAGAGATCCTTCCAGTGTTACATATTTTTGACTTGTGCATACATAGTTATTATATGGCTTAACATTTTATTTATTTATTTTTTTTTTTTTTTTTTGGTTTTTCTCCGGTACCGGGAACCGAACTCATGACCTTGCGTTTGCCAGGCAGGCGCTTTTGCCACTGAGCTAAATCCCCAGCCCTATTTATTTCATATTTCTTATTGAACAGACTGTATATTCACAAATGTTTCAAGTGATATTTTTTCTTATAGATAGCCATTACTTAAAGTGATCCCCATTTTAAAGCAAACAAAAAATTGCTATAGAAATATAATATAATATAATATTGTATGGAATGATCAAAAATACTGTTTGAATAAAAAGTACAGTAGAAGACACATTGCCATTAATTTCCCACCCACATCCCTCTTTACTATGAAGACATTTATTCTACCATTCTTGCTACTTTCTGAAGCAGTTTCTGAAGTCCTTTTTGAGTGTTTTTAGGGGTATGATGAAAAATATAGTGATGAAAAAAATGATGAAAAATATAGTAAATTCTGCTTCTGAGTCTTATCCAACAGAAAGGCATGTTCATAAAAACATTACGGTGTGTCTTTTTTTTTTGTTGTTGTTGTTTTTCTGGTACCGGGAATCGAACTCACAACCTTGAGCTTGCCAGGCAGGCGCTGTGCTGCTGAGCTAAATCCCCAGCCCCCTTGTGGTGTGTCTTTATCCACCTTGTTTTGTCTTTTTTTTTTGTTTTATTTTTTTTCCAGTACCGGGAATTGAACTCACGACCTTGCGCTTGCCAGGCAGGTGCTGTGCCATTGAGCTAAATGCCCAGCCCCCTTTATCCACCTTATTCACCTGATTTTGGGCTCTTCCCCAAAGTTAAAATGACCATGAAAGATAAGTGTTTTGAACTGACTCAGGACATCTAGGTAGCCAGGACAGTTCAACTAGAGACATTCAAGAAGGAGGACTTCCAGAACTGCTTCAGAAAATGGCAAGAACTATGGGATAGTGTGTTTGAAGGAAGGGGAAGTTTTTTTTGAGGGGTATTAATGGCAATGCATTTTTTACTGTAATAAACGTTCAAAGATTTAAATATTCACTGTATTTTTCTATCACATTTTGTGTGTGTTTCTTAGAAGGACATGATAAGATACTTATGAATCTGTAATATAGCTGTGAAGGGGAGATGAATTAGATATAACGTCTTAGATTTTTTTTTTCTAATTTGATTCAGTGTGTACAAAAAACACACATTACTTTAAGTAAAATATAATAAACAAAATGTTTCAAAACTGATTTATGGGGAAGCAGAAAGGGAGGGAGAGGAGGGGAAAAGGAGAAGTAAATAGAATTAAAATTCATTATGTATATGTACCAGTTTCCCATGATGGATGTAATCATTAAGTTCTACAAATGTATATTAATTAAAAACCTGATTTAGTAAAAAAACAGTAGATTCAACAGTAACAGCAATATTTGTAATTTACAAGAATTTTGCCTATCTTGATAAAGTACCTAAAAACTCTTGGGAAAAATATCTCTTGTATTTAAGAGGACACGTTCAATAAAGCAATGCTTGGTGCTCCCTCTGCTGGTTTTACTGCAGTAGTAGCTGGATGGCTTAGATGAAGGGACAGAAAAGTATAGTTTTTGGTCTTTATCCCTGACTGGTGGTGTCAAGGTAATCTATGAAAATATATTTTTCCTAGAATTTAATAGTGATACTGAAGTTTGGTTAGGTAATTATAACTCTTTGAAAATAAATCCCTTTGCATATTATATAGCTGGACATAAAACATAATTGTTTTATTGAGTTTTTGTTGGTTGTTAATCTGACATAACTAACGGTGATAGGATCCAATAATTAAATTGGCTACTTAAACATCACATTAGTAAACAAAATTGGTGGTGGGAGTGACATTGGACAATTATATTTTCTGTTAAAGAATTGGTTATATTATCTTACTCTATTTTTTTTTTTTTTTTTTTTTTTTGGTCTTTTTGAGACAAGGTCTCACTATGCAGTTCAGGTTGGCCTTGAGCTCATTTTGTAGCCCAGGCTGGCCTTGAACTAGCAACAATCCTCCTGCCTCAGCCTCCCAAGTGCTGGGATTACAGGCGTGCGCCACTATGCCCTGCATTCTTATCTTACTCTATGCCTTCCTATATAATAGATGTTTAGAAATTGCTTCATTAGTTTGTCATGATGTACAAACTAGGATTAAAGACTCTTAGAATTCATTGAACTGTTGGTTTGCATTCTGGAAACACTGACTTTCATAGATCAGAGTATGAGCACCCATTTTGTTTGTTTGTTTGTTTGTTTTTCTTCTGGTACCAGGAATTGAACTCATGACCTTGTGCTTGCCAGGCAGGCGCTGTGCCGCTGAGCTAAATCCCCAGGCCCCTGATTATCCATTTATACTGTTCATTTGACAAATATTTGTATTAAATCACCCCAGAATTTTATTATATTCCTTCCATGCTGAAGTATTATAATCTGTCTTAAGGATACTTAGTGTGAAGATTCTCTATACATTTAGTTCCTTCTATCAGCTTTTGTTTTAGAGATATGTTAGTTAATGTATTAGAACATAAAATATGTTCTTTCCTGAAGGATATGTGTTCAGTGGGGAAGTCTGGAGACCATATAAGCTCTTAGAAGAAGCTATTAATTTTTAAAATTGTTTCTTTCTTTTTTTTTTTTCAGAAAGGATCTTGCTGTGTAATCTAGACTTGTCTGAAGCTTGTGACCTCTTACTTCAACCTCTTGAGTCCTGAGATTACAGGTCTATGTCACGATACAGCTCCAAGAACTCCATTTTTAATGGTACATTTCAGAGAGAAGCCTTGTAGTAAGATACAGTAGACTAGAGAAGGTTCCTGTAAGAAGTGAGCAGAGCGTGGAAACGGGGTAGAGGATGAGAAGAACCCCAAACACTAGGCAATGCGGAATGAAGGGAGGTGTTTTCCAGCAGGAAAGAGTAGGAATTGTATTTTTTTTTACTAATAGCTGTTCCGTTACAAAGTCACCTTAGTGAGGCGTGCTTGTGGAACCGAACAGTAAGTCAGAAAGCAAATATTAGGATAGAAGGCCAGAGCTCCCACATCAGCCCTTCTCAGCACTG
The DNA here is from genome assembly GCF_000276665.1 of Chinchilla lanigera. NCBI lineage: Eukaryota > Metazoa > Chordata > Mammalia > Rodentia > Chinchillidae > Chinchilla > Chinchilla lanigera. The sequence goes on along the minus strand of NW_004955404.1, from coordinate 27,327,993 downwards.
GTGAGTAAGATAGAGTCCTCAGGTCGTTTTCACACCTCAGCAAACAAAGAGGGGAAGGCGTAGGTGATAGTTAATAACCAGGGAGGGCAGCTTTAGTCACAGCTACTGGAGTTTGGCTGTGTGATTTTGAGGCTCTGGAATGACAGGGGCAGTGGTGCTGTTGGGGCCAAGGAGCTGTGTTGAGGGGACACAGATTACTGGATGTTAGTGCCAGAGGGCCTGGAGTATCAGGCAATGAACAGAAGCAAAGGCAAGTCAGTTCCTATGGCCGGGCAATGAGGTCAGGAGTACTCAAGCAAGATCTGTGCTCTGGAAGCTGAGTGTTACAGTTTCTGTCTGGATGTCCCCTCAAAGCCTCATGCTCATAAGCAAGGGTTCTGAGTGGTGACTGAATCATGGGGATGCAATAGCTAAATGTGATGTTAGGAGGGAAGGGTGCCAAGAAGAGGTGGGTCACTGGGTGGATAAATCTCTTCCCCGTCTCCACTCTTGATTCCTTGCTTCCTTCCTACATGACAGGAGCAGCTTTCCTTTGAAGCAGACTGTTCCTCCAGGCTGCTTCTGCCCTGGAGTCAGCTGACTAAGGACTGAAACTTCCGAAAACACAGTGAACCACAAAAAATCTTTCCTCCTTTAATTTGTTGGTGTTAGGTGTTGAGTTTCAGCCATGAGAGAAGTGAATCGGACAGTGGGACATGAGTGGTCATGGCCAACACTAATTCATACTTACCCCCATGTACTGCCACATTCTTTCGTCCTGAGTCTCGAGAGGATTTGAATGTGAGTGCATGTTCACTTAGCATCTAGAAGCCTCACTGGTAACTACACCGAAGGCAGAATTTTGGCAGATATCATAGGATGGTGGTTTTGGGGTATCCTGTCACTTGCTTCTCAAATCATGATAGATGGTATTATGGTTTGGGTCAAAAATGTCCCTCAAAGCCTCATGAGGTAGAGCTTTTGGAAAGTGACTGGATCATGGAGGTCTAGTTTCCTCAGTGGGTTAACCCACTGCTGAATTTACAGTTTACAGCTGAATGGACTGCTAGCAGGTGAGGCCTACTGGAGAAAGTCACCTAGAATTTAGTGGGAGGGTATGTTTTGCTCCTGCCCTTTTTCCTTTCTTTCTTTGCTTCCTGACTGCCAAGTGATGAGCAGTTTTCCTCTACTACACTTTCCTGGTATGACATTTCTGCCTCACTACAAACACAAAGCGATGGAGCCAGCCAACCATGGACTGAAACCTCTGGAACTGTGAGCCCAGGTAAACCCTTCTTCCAGTAAGTTGCTTTGTTCAGGGTTTTTTTTTTTTTTTATACAATGACGAAAAGCTCACTAACACATAAGGCTAATGTTTACTTAGCCTACTCATAACGTCATTCTTTAAAGAGGCCAGAACATCCCTTCATCAACTTTCACATTGACCGTTGGTATCACACAATAGTTCTTTAATTTTTTATCTGTTTGCAGTTCTGTTTCTTCAAATGATATATTTAGTTGTCAAAATATAGAATTTTAAAAAAAGATCTGTTAACATTGTCCCAAGTGCTTACTGTAATTTTCTATTCAGATTATTCTAAATGACGAGTTGGTAGGGGATGCTATTTCCAAGGATGCTGTATAGAGCTGTACTGAATTCACTGAATTGCACCTGAGGCTCAGGAAGGGAAGGGAGTGATATTTCATTTTACATATTTGTTTTTTTAATATTTATCTTTTTTTTTTTTTTGGTTTTGGTTTTTCTCCGGTACTGGGAACCGAACTCACAACCTTGTGCTTGCCAGGCAGGCGCTTTGCCGCTGAGCTAAATCCCCAGCCCCTAATATTTATCTTAAAGAGATAAAAAATACAAGTGATACAGAATTTCAAAACAAGATGATAGGAAACTAACAATGGTTACTATACTGCATATTGTGATCTTCCAAGTAGTTGCTCGGATTACCAGATACAGGCATGCAAAATTGAGCAAACAATTAAGCATTAACTGTTACTTTTAATAAACCAATAGAAATTAGTAGTATAATTATCTTAGCTATTTTGGGTAAATATCTATATATCTATATATAATTTTTTTTTTGTTTTTCCCTTCCTTCTTTTCCTCTTTTACCCATTCCAGGTGTTCTTTCCTTTAAGGGAAAGAAATTGCTCACATATTTGATTTTTATACAGTATTTCTGTTGAAGAAAAAATTGTTACAAACATTTTAGAAAGCATGAAGGTATTTTGCCACTACTGATCACACGGATACTTAGGAGCAGTTAAATGTAGGGAACTTTCTCAGCGAAGGCCTACATTTCTAAGTGAGATTCTTTACAAACTGATTTCTTTATGAGTATGTTCTTTATGAATATTTTGGTCTTGTATGAAGTAATTTTAAATTAAATTTGTTTTTTTCTGATTTTGTTCATGGTAACTATTTCAACAACAGTGCCCCATTGTTAGAAAAAGTTTTAAACAAAAGATTGTTCATATGTTCCTCATGCTCATAGTTTAGGAGAAGCCGTGGAGAAAGAGAAACTCTCCACATTCTCTAGGAATCCCACATGGAAGAGATTATATGTACAGTTGGATGCCCGTTTCCCTCACCCTTGGCTCACATCAAATCTGACAGTAAAAAACACATTAATCCAAATAGGGTTCGAAAACAGTGTGACATGGGATGGTTTATTTCAGTTGCTCTTTAACCAAAGCTACATTAGTTTTATTTATACTATAAACAGCAGGAAAAGAAGAAAAAAATATTTTAAGGAGAAGAAATAATATGATTCATGTATCTTCTTCCTTGCTGTTCACTCTCCTCTGATTGGGAGGACACATCTGCCAGCCCCACGCTGTTTAATACAGTGCCGTGAGTCCTCTGATTCTGCAGCTTCCACTTTTGAGGATACAACCAACCACAGAGCAAAAATATCTGAGAAAAAAACTGTGCCTGTACTGAACCTGAACAAACATCTTTTTGTTGTCATTATTTCCTAAACACTAGAGCAGAACAATTATCACACAGTAGTTATGCTGTGTCAGGCATTATAAGTAATCTAGAGATGATGTTTTATTGAGACAGAATGGAATTTTAATATATAACTTATTATTCACGTAAGCAGTGAAATGTAAAATTTAACTGCATTTATCCTGGTTACATTCTATATTTTATAACAATGTGATCTACATGATGATTTTAGGTTTAGTTTTTCTTCTGTCCACATTGGGCACATAAGGGGAACTGCCAGCCATCATCTCCTCAAATACTATTGTTTCTCTTCTTCTTTTGAAATTCTGATTACATGTATTTTTTTTTTTTTCCGGTACCAGGAATCGAACTCATGACATTGTGCTTGCCAGGCAGGTGTTGTGCCACTGAGCTAAATCCCCAGTCCCATGGATTTGTTTTTTTTTTTTTTTTTGGTCCTTTTGAGATGGTCTCCCTATGCAGTTCAGGCTGGCCTTGAACTCCTCTGTAGCCCAGACTGGTCTTGAACTTACAACTATCCTCCTGCCTCAGCTTCCCAAGTGCTAGGATTACAGGCATGTGCCACTATGCCTGGCTGTTGATTACATATATTGGATAGTTTTGATTCTGCTGCTTGTCTTACTGCTGCTTCTCTTTTGCCATCAGTTTGTCTCTGCTTCATCCTGGGTCATCTTTTGTACTCTCTCTTCAGGCTATTACTCAGCCATAAAAAGGAACGAAGTGTAGACCTATGCTACATAATGAGTGAAGCTTAAAAACTTGCTTAGAGTGCCAGGCATGTTGACAGGCACATCCAGCACTTGGGAGGCTGAGGCAGAAAGATTGCTGTAAGCTCAGGTCTAGCCTGGGCAACACAGTGAGCCTAAGGCCATCTTAAACACACAGCAAGACCCTGTCTCAAAAACAGAAACAAGACATCAAAAAAAAAAGCTCAGTGAAATGACAGTCATAAAGATAAGATATATACTGTTGAAAATATCTACTTACAGGGCTGGAGATTTAGCTCACCGGCAAAGCGCCTGCCTGGCAAGCGCAAGGTTGTGAGTTCGGTTCCCGGTACCGGAGAAAAACAAAAACAAAAAAAAACAAACAAAAAAAAGAAAATACCTATGTACATAAAGTATTCACTTATCAAATGTCTAGAATAGAGAAATCTATAGAGACTGTGGGTTAGAATGGCCAGCAGTGGGATTATCATGGCTATTATGATCTTTTAACTTAATTTTTAAAAATCAAGCTGTAACTCACATACCATAATGCTCACCTTTTAAAAGTAGAGAACTCAGTGTTTTTGCTACATGTACAAAATTGTGCAACCATCTGTTAAAATAAAATCACATGAGGAGGTAAGTAATCCTTTACATTTTGAAATTCTCTAGAGACACACTCAAAAACTGATCCAAAGAAAGTCCTTCCAGTATAAAATCCACACCTGGAAATTTTAATGGACATCTCATTTTTCAGGGTTATTCTAGAAGAGTGTCTGCCCTGGGCCAGGGCCATGAGTTGCAGCCTCTCCTTGACTGCAGAGGTCCTGTGTCCTGCTGTCTGCTCTAAGAATGTGGGGCAAGGACACTGAGGTGTCCCCCATCAGCACGTGTAGCAACACCACTGCAGATACTTTTTCAGATTCATTTATCTATTTTAAAGTTAAGTATTTGAAAGTTTTAATTATTTTTAGTTATATTATTTAAAAGTTTTAATTATTTTAAGTTTAAGTTTAATTTTTTTTTTTTTTTGGTCTTTTTGAGCCAGGTCTCACTATGCAATTTAGGGTAGCCTTGAGCTCACTCCGTAGCCCAGGCTGGTCTTGAACTTGCAATGGTCCTCCTGCCTCAGCCTCCTGAATACTGGGATTACAGGCATGCACTACCACACCCAGCAAGTTTAATTACTTTAAACTTTAATTATTTTAAATTATATTTAAGTTTAAAGTCAAGTATCATATATACAGATTAAAACCCAGACTAGTAGATAAAAGAACATATAAAGCATGTAAGACTATTGTTCTAAATCAAGATACACTTTTTTACTGTGTCTAGATGACACCACTGTATTTTTGTTCTTGTTTTTCTCTTTTTCAAGAAAGTGTCAGAGAGTATATGCAAATATGATGCTATTTTACCTGAGGAACTTGAGTGTCCTTAGATTTTGGTATTTGTGGAGGGTCAAGGAACTAATACCCAGAGGAAAACCACAGGGGATTAAAGTATCCACTTATAAAATGTCCAGGATAGAGAAATCTATACAGACTGTAGATTAGAATGGTCAGCAGTGGGATTATCAAGGCTATTATGATTTTTTAACTTATTCTTTTATTTTATTTTATT